>NC_140976.1:9747350-9799850 GCF_056783735.1 Eptatretus burgeri | reverse complement strand
TATGTACCATGGCATGGTGAGCGTTACCCAGGGAACCACATACTCACTGTATGTATCATCTCATGATGAGCGTTACCCAGGGAACCACATACTCACTGTATGTACCATGGCATGGTGAGCGTTACCAAGGGAACCACATACTCACTGTATGTATCATCTCATGATGAGCGTTACCCAGGGAACCACATACTCACTGTATGTATCATCTCATGGTGAGCGTTACCCAGGGAACCACATACTCACTGTATGTATCATCTCATGGTGAGCGTTACCCAGGGAACCACATACTCACTGTATGTACCGTCCTGTGGTGAGCGTTACCCAGGGAACCACATACTCACTGTATGTATCATCTCATGGTGAGCGTTACCCAGGGAACCACAAACTCACTGTATGTATCATCTCATGATGAACGTTACCCAGGGAACCACAAACTCACTGTATGTATCATCTCATGATGAACGTTACCCAGGAAACCACATACTCACTGTATGTATCATCTCATGGTGAGCGTTACCCAGGGAACCACAAACTCACTGTATGTACCGTCCCGTGGTGAGCGTTACCCAGGGAACCACATACTCACTGTATGTATCATCTCATGATGAACGTTACCCAGGGAACCACAAACTCACTGTATGTATCATCTCATGATGAACGTTACCCAGGGAACCACAAACTCACTGTATGTACCATCTCATGATGAACGTTACCGAGACCATCCCGAGCAGGCACCGTGTAAACAGCGATGGACAAGACACGGTCGCTGTTCGGCTTTGTCCAAGACGAGGACAGTAGGTTACAACACCCTCGCTACACTCCCGGGAGCAGAGACCCGTTACGTGGTTCGTTCCGATTGATCGCACCGTTCACCAGGATGAACCCCAAGCCGTGACCTGTGATACTTGATGATAATCCCGTTACACGTCCGACCCGTTACACGTCCGACCCGTTACACGTCCGACCCGTTACACGTCCGACCCGTTACACGTCCGACCCGTTACACGTCCGACCCGTTACACGTCCGACCCGTTCTATTCCGTTATACCTTCCCCAAAGGCCCGATCTATCCGACCCCGAGACTCACCACGTTCACCGCAACCTCAGCACATTGTCCATGAGACTAAATCAGCACCACGTCCTCCTCTGTCCTCTGTTCGGCCGTTCCCCTTTTCCGCAGCCTTGACACTCCCCACTCCCCACTCCCCACTCCCCACTCCCCACTCCACACTCCCCACTCCACACTCCACACTCCCCACTCCCCACTCCCCACTCCCCACTCCCCACTCCCCACTCCCCACCGATCAAGGACACAGCTCGGATAGCTGTATTAATTAACCAATTTCCTTCGCGTGTCGAGGCGTGAAACGCTCCCGCGACGATGCTTCATTCATTCCTTCCTTCCTTCACACAGCCCACCGAAATCACCTTCATTGTTCATCAAAAACATTTTTACATTGTTCCAGCTTATATCGTTGCGATAGGATGCGTTTCCTTTTGTTCATTCATCATGAAAACACATATAATGAACACACCTGGAAGGTCGACAGGTCTTGGCTACCTCTGAGAATGAAAACTATTTATCCAACCTCAACCCCACCAACCCCGGTCCACCCCAGGGATAACCCCAACATTGAGGCTTCAATTTAAAATTCGGGATTACCGAATGGCAGCTCAGGTAACGTCATCATTTTCAATTTGGTTTCACACTGGCACCACCAACGACCCCCTACTCCACTAAACAAAGGTCCTACAAAAACAAGATCTTGCCAAAACTAAATTTGAACCCAACTGATCAACCCGAACAAGTCCATTTTGTTGCTAAACACACCTCCATACATGTTAGCTGTTCGACAGTGTGAAGAAGGAGACAATACCAGATACATCTGTAGGAACGAAAAGGAGTACCCACGATGGATACCAATGCAGTGCGATTTGCAACAATAAGATGTCCTCCAAACATGAAGTACCTCCAGAGGTCAGACAAGGTCACATGCCGTCTCCGTTACTGTTTTTAGTGGCGTTCTATGGGGCGTTGCAGAAAACATCTCGGCAGAGAAGGAACGGCATAGCGTGGAGGAACCAATTCGAAGAGCTCGAGGAACTCTGCTTTGCAGATGACATCTGCCTGATGTCACAATCCTTCCATACATAGCATGGAGGAGAGAGTAAATAGACCACAGGAGTACGTGGGGCTAAAAATGAACATCACCAAAACAGAGCATAAACAAACATCAGCCACACACAACAACATCAATTCACCAATCAGGGAGGTTCGCAAGTTTGCATATCTGGGGTTCATGGTTAGTGTAACGATAAGAAAATCTTGAGAATCTTCTGGCCTGATGTGGCGAGTAAGAAAGAGGTTGAAAGCTTGACAGGGAGGAAAAAACATCATAGAAGAGATCACAATGAGGAAGTGGAGATGGATTGGTCACGCGTTGCACATGGAGGATCAAGATATACCGAAAAGAGCAATATGCTGGGTAACTGAATAGAAAGAGAAATGTTTGGCAACCAAGAGACACCTGGCGATCCATCGGAACCATACTCTGCACAGAGCGCTGGTGCTGTCAAAGCAGTCTCCTTGGTTATTGGGTACAATCCTGGACGGGTCGCCACTCCGACGCAGGATACCAGCAAGCTGGCACTCATTTTGTGACCTCGGAAGGATGACAGGCAGAGACAACCCCACCTGGTATTAATTCAACAGCAAAGGGGGGATTTGAACTCAGGATCCTTGGATCCCAAGCCCACCACCCGAACCATTTTTTTTTTGTATACCTTGTCGAGTCTCATGAGAGAGTTAACACATAACACACAGCAAGGGGGGCATGAGACAAGAGGGGCAGCAGTGGGAAGGACAAAACAGTGGGGAACAGAGACATTAGGATATCTGTGGAAGGGAGAGGGATGAAATGGGGAACATGGGGAATAGAAGATGGACATTACAGGGACTTTCAGGAAGAAAAGCAGGGAATTTGAAGGAGGTGGGCTTGGGTGGATTCCCGGGGGTAGAAAAGATCGAGGATTTGGATGGGGGATGATAAGAGGTGGTGGTGAACAGCTGTTTTGAAGGCCTGGACGGAAGAATGGGATTGAATAGGGTGAGGGAGTTTATTCCAAAGGCAGGAAAAAAGAGGAATGAAAGAGTGAAGGTGAGCAATGATTCGTGATTTTGATAGTTTTACCAGAAGGGGGTTGTTGGCAGACCTTGAGCACCCTGCGGAAATGTGGTGGGGAAAAAAATCGCAGAGAGAGCTGGGGGGGGGGGGGCGAGGCTGGAGAGGAGACAGTAGAAGACAGAAAGACCAGCGACCAACCTGCGGTGATTGAGTGAGAGGCCCAAAGACTCAGCCTCATTGCAGGAGATGCCAATGATCCGAAAAGCCTTGGTTTCCCCAGCGTGAAACCGAGAAAGGTGAGAGGCAGGAGCACCAGCCCAGAGGGGAGAGCAGTACTCATCAGGCTGAGGATAAAAGCTTTGTAAGTGGTCAGGAGCTCAGGTGGGCCGACGAAGGACTGCACGACGGAGGATTCCCAGTCGGCGACTGGCTTTGGAGGCGAGGTTTGAAATGTGAAATGTGAATCATTAAGCAAACACCAGGCAAAACTGGCGATGCACCGTCGAGAACGAAATTAAAAGGAATGAAGGTCACCAGGAATAAGATCGGAACGTGGGCCCAAGACCAACGACAGTGGCAAAAGTTCATAATAAGCTCCATATGTCAGGAGGAATGATTGGATAACAAGTGAGTAAGCAATACATCTTATTGAGACACCTAATGTGGGAATGTCAAATTAATTTAAAGTTTCAAACAACTGTGCAGAGTATCACAGATGTATGTTTATTTTTTCAAATTGTACAGTTGTGCTCGGTTGACCAGATAGCATTCCCATTTGAACCCCTGACTCATCATGTGACTGAACCCAGGCTCAAATACCATCTGCATTCGTCCATGTGTGATGAGAGCTATCTATGTGCATGTAAAAGTACATCGATGTCTTTACCATGCACGTGATTATGTACTCGTTCCATATCAATGTCAAAAATCATTTTTTAAACCATGGGTTTTTGTAGTGATTATCGTGGACACATGGCGTGCCGCCCGCCATCCACGGGTAACGTCGCCCCAGTAATGAATGAAGCGGAGTTGGAGGCGAGGAAGGCGATGGCTTGAGCGACCTCCTGAACCTCGCCCGGTCGGCCGAGCGCATGAGTACTACAGCAATGTTCCAGGAACTGCAAAAATGTGGCAAATGTCCTTGAGTTACAACAAAGAATAGTCATTCATCAAATATACATGTCAGGCAAAATTACAAATCCATAGGCCTCAGTCATATAACAAAGGGTTAGCCTGTTAGTGTTTCCATCCGAACCCCTGGTTCATCTTGTAGGGAGGCCGGACTCATTTTCAATAGATTATGTGCATTTGTCTATTGTCCACTGTCTACCAATTCATGAGGAACAAAAACAAGTCTGAAGACGACGATGGTTCATGAGCGGTATTTGACGATGTAGATTGTTTCAGAAGTCAAGGATGAGACAATGTGATAATTTTTGACCAAGTTATAAAAATGATCAACATGATGTGGTACGAGTGACAGGTTATTAGCTGCAAAATGTGGAAAACCCAGTTTCGTTCAACAACTTTCAAAATTTGACCTTTGCATAACCTTTAAAGGTCACAAAACAATGTTGGGGACATTAAAATGAGGAAACAGGATACGTGCTATAGCTTATTGGAGTTAGTTCGTCAAAGAAGGTCGAAAACCCGGTTCGATTCCCACAACTTTGAAAATTTGACCTTTGTGAACTTTAAAGGTCAAAGGTCAAGGATTATGACCTTTGGTGCAAAACTTCCACTGGAACATTCCAGGAACAATATAACGTCATATTGGCTATATGGCGTTTCACACTCCTCGGATTATATCTATACTTTGATGAAATCAGCGTAAAAAACAAACTTGAAGGGGGCGCCACGCGAAAGGTGTTCGAGATAGAGAAAAATGGTTTCCAGACTTTTGGTGGGGAATGACCTCAAGATTATGCATAAAAAATATTGTCATCCTAGTTCTCAAAGTTTGGGTGGCCGTATGATTTTTATGTCAAAATTCGCAATTTTCTAAGTTTTTGACCTAGTGACGAAAATGAAAAATCAGACAACGACAAGTTTTAGATAATTCATTTTGCTATTCAAATATCAAAGAACCCATTCCATTCAGTCAATTCCCGAGGAGAAGATAGATTTTTAATCTGACTACCCACTAAAAATGGCTATTTTTTGGGCGTGGCTCTGCCCACAATGGGCGTAGCACGCCCTCTTCCAGGAAAACACAACTAGACATTGATATCGAACACATAACCAAGTTTCATCAAGATCGGATCAAAGTCCACGGAGTTATGCTCTGGACACACCGACACAGACAGACAGACAGACAGACAGACAGATAAGCCAGTCGGCGGACATGGGTAGTCGATCAAGTCGAATTTAGTCGTTTTTCAGCCGTTACTAGTCAACAAAAGCGTCCATAGCAACGGTTCTCCCACACATAACTAGGACATACCATGAACCTACCATACCAGTTTAATGTATGTCTGACTCATAATCTCTGAGATATAACAAACTTGGTTTTTTAAAAAAAAATTTCGACCAGGGTTCATTCAAAGTCTATCTTCTCCGACAGTTTTCATGGGAGCGGGCTGAATTTTTTTGTCAAGGAGGCTGAATGTGTTGCCCAAAAACGATCATGGTTTGATTTTTGAATTGATATTTTTATTTTTTTAGATTTTTTTGAAAAGTTCAAAGGCCCGTTGCTAGGCAACCGATGGGTCCATAGCAACGGTTCTCAAACGCGCACAACTAGGTCATGGTATGAACGTACCACCAGAGTTTCATCAAAATCGGCCTACGATTTTGATGGCCGGGACAGAGTACTGGCCTGGACAGACAGACAGACAGACAGACAGACAGACAGACATAACGATGGAAAACCTGACAATAAGGGAAGATAGATCGACTACCCAACATAACGAATATAGTGGTCACTGGCTAGTGCTCGTGAACCAATAAACCTTTCAAGTTCTGTTCAGTAGTGACAAACAGAGTTGCAATGGTGTTGATCAAAATTTAGCAAGTCCACACCTGTGAATAGGCCTGCTCATCCATTCCTGCCCTTTTGTGTATGTCAGTGACGATAACGCCAGGACTGGAACAAAAGCATCATGAGAAGGCAAGGACACAGTCAGTGGAAGAATGAAGACACTTTATGGATTCGGAAAGGAAGCAAAGAGGAGGTGAAAGAGAAAACAGGTGAAGAGGTGTGCAGATTTCACAAGGTGAACTAACCAAACAGCATTCACTCGCACGTTCTTGGAAGCAAGTTCTGTGGAACACACACCACACGTTACCCTATGTAAATCTTAGTGGAACCACCGAGCAGCCAGCACCATTCGGTGCACCCAGAGTTAGCAAAATTGGTTCAAGTGGAGAATCAAGTGATGTATCACGGAAGCAATGGTCGCATATGGGAGCTCATGTGGAATGCTGTACAATTAGGACTAGCACAGCATAATGTACGGTGGCATAGCATGTGGAGCAGCGTAATGTACGGTGGCATAGCATGTGCAGCAGCATGATGTATGGAGGAAGACAATTGATTAAATGAATGTACGGACACCCCTTTTGAAGATAATTAACGTCCTTATTTTATTATATCCTTCATCAGGCGATCCTCGGCCACCTCGCTCTCTGAGTCTTAAGGCGTTTCCTGGGTTACCTCGCTGGGGTCTGAAGCCGCCATGTTTTTTTGGCCTGCTCAACCAATACCCTGACTTGGAACAAGCCGCAACAAGTTCTGAACGATAAAGTTTTTTTCCACTTTCCTCACTCAAATCGAATGCCTGTTCATCATAGCTAAAAATCACTATACATCGCTTTTATAAGTACTATAGTTTTCAAATTAGGAGCTTGGAGCAATTTCAGGCATTATATGATACAATTTTCCACTATCTACTCTCACGGGCTAATTAAAGTTTATCATTGAAATATTATTTCGGTTTTGAGGATCGGATATCGTCCGGATTCAATAAATGTCGAAATATGTTGTGAAATCTGATAATTTAAAGAAATAACGAGTCTTGTAAATAAGCCGATATACCAATTTACTTAAAGCAAGTAAGGCAATGTTCCCTCCTCCATACATACACAAGAAAATGTGAAATTTCCAAAGCATTAAACTTATCTTTTTCTACTGTTTGGAGAATTATATTGAGGAAACAAAAAAATATTTAGGAACATGCCAAAATTAACCAGCATCATTGAGTTACATGATTTAATGCATTCAATGAGAGACCTCAAACCCTGTACCCTAGAGGGACTAACTGCCTATCCATAGCAACTGCCAGATCTATGTCTATATTTTCGGAGGTTTTGCGAAGTGCTCTCCAGGGAATCAAAGCAAATCTTGTTAAAAAAAAAAAACGGACGTTAAAAAAATTAAGTTATAACGTTTGCGCAGACCTCGAACCGATGTAACACGTGACACGTGCACAGACGAACAGGCAAAATGGCGGATTTTCTAAAATGTATATTTCACAGAACTAGCTTCATTGAACTACATGATTTAATGCATTCACTGCTCGACCTCACGACCTGTCCCTCAGAGGGACTGCCTATCCATAGCGCCTGTTAGATCTGTGTATATTTTCAGAGGTTTTGCGATGTGCTCTCAAAGGACTCAAAGCAAATGTGATAAAAAAAAGAGATGTTTTAAAATAGTTATAACATTTGTGCAGACCTCAAACCAATGTACCACATGACACGTGCACAGATGAGCAAGCAAAATGGCACATTTTCTGCAATGTATATTTCACGGGCGATTGAACCTTGTGATGTCTCCAGGGTTGTTCTGCATTAAGCTGCAACTCTTTTGTGGATGAAGTCATTTTATTTCATCAATTCACTTTATTTCATTAACTGCTGCTTGAGTGGTGAAGATAGGCTTTAAAGTTAAAGGTATCCTTTGTGGTATGCAGTGACAGCCTGGCCAATCGTTCCTTATCAATCATTTAATTGGAGTGCTTGCATGAGTGCTTAAGCCACCTGCAGAGCACCCATTGTTGACAGCGGTACCGCGCTACATCACTCTGAGCGAATCTATCACTCTCTGCGGACGCTTTTGCCGCGCCACATCATTTACAGCGAGCGGCGAGCGCCCCGTCACCCTGAGCGAGCGGCTCATGCCCTGTCACCCTGAGCGTTGTGAAATAACACCCGATTTCTGAGCTGTTTGCCATATTAACGTGTTTTGTAAATTACTGAGCCAAATTTATGTCTGGATGGGAGTTTGTCTCTCTACTTGTCCAGACAGGAATTTGTCTCCGGGCCATGTTTATAGTATGAGTGGTAGAAAATGGAATTCAGACATTATTTTGTTTCCATCTTCATTGTTATTCTCTGCAGAATCATTTTGATGAAACAGTGTGAATCGTAATTAACGCTCCACCGCATGTCTGCCTTCTCTTCCTCTCCCCTCACACTGTCTTCCCTTCCCCACCCCTCCACGCTCCCCCTCCCTCCTTTCTCCTCCACCTCTTCACTCTCTATCCCCCAATTTCTCTCTCTCCCCACCTCTTTCTCTCCCTCCACCTTTTCGTATTACCGTTTGCAATGTGACGGATGGTATTTGTTCGTGTACCAATAAAACATGAAATACTGTCGCGTTTGAGTTGATAATATTTTCCATTTACAAAACCTTACGATGACTTTTTTACATGCACTTATTTTTAATGGAGAAATCAAATAGGGAGGCCCATGTGCACTCACTTTTAATATGCACTTATATTCAAGCATACACCTATTATCCAGATTCTACTGTGTGAAAGTAGGGTGCATGCCCTACCCAGAGCAGTGCAGCGGGTGAACTGATCAATTGCTGCCTTCGACATGCAGTACGCCAGTACACCAGGAAACTAAAACACACAAATACATTGAGATTAATGTTGAAGTCATTGCACGTTGGAATCTTTAAAATGCTTTCATACCAGCTTGTGGCTTAAAGTGATCATAAAGAGTAAACGCTTTGAGAGGTACAAGTGTCAGCATCCATGTAAATGTCTCAAGAGGTTTCACAACATTCTTCAAATGTAAATACACAGCTCTGTAACTGGGCTTCCAAATAATTAATACAAGAATGCCAGAGAAAATGGAAGAGATAAAATAATTTAATTTGCAAGTGCATGCAAAAGTGCAAAATAAAATAAATAAAACAAATGATTAAAAGTAAATTTTTTGACATTTACAGTTCACATGAAACCACCGATTAATGGGCTGATTGAATTATTACCTCGGCCACCAAAGGTGGACGGAGGTTATGTTTTCACCTCTGTCCGTCTGTGAGCTGGATATCTCAAAAAGTTATGGACGGATTCGGACGAAACTTGGTGGACAGGTTGGACATGGACAAGGATGAATCGATTCGATTTTGGTGAAGATCTGTTTCCAGAAACGGAAACTAATTTTTATTGTATTTGAATGATTCTTCACCATCAAGAGATGGGGCCAAAAACTATGTACTTACTGTACAGTACTGTAGAGCATGATATTTCAAAACGTTGTGGACAGATTATAACAAAACTTGGTGGATGAGTTGAGTATGTAACCAGAGCAAGCCAATTTGATTTTGGTTCAGGTCCAGATGCAGATCAATCCTGTCAGTGGGGTGCGAAACGTAAACTGTTCAGCCTGGTGGAGGTATGCGCTCTACCGAGTGCCGTTGTAGTTTAGCTTTGCTTTTATCCAATTTGGAAACTATCCAGCAGAAATCCACGAACTGGCACAAGTTTGCCGTACCTGTTACAACTTGTGGTTTTAGTTATATGCGACCTCACATCCTCCGGGGATACCTGTCCTGAATATTCGCCACTCCGCATCCTTAATACTACCCATTGTACACTTGTGGTCATTTTCTGAAAGGTCTCGTACCTCCTGACGCTTCTGCTAGTCCTCTCTTACAGACTTTGACAAGTTGAATGGTAATAACAATCCATTCTCTCAATGTCTCTCTTCGTAAGTTTAAAAGGGACTGTTCATTACTGATCACATATCATGCAATTCTCCTGCCTGTGCAACAAGAAACCATTCGCTGATCCCACTCTTTATCAAACTGACATATTCTGCATAATGCTCACCAACACTTCATGCTTTACTTCTGTTCTCATCTCTCTCGGTGGTGTGCTGCGCTTGCTTGTGGAACACCCAGACCTAGTCATCTCAGCTTCATGCACTACTCGTGCTGCACTGAACCCTTAGTGGTTGAGGACCATTTGAAAAGTTTTGTGTTTTGCCTTGCTGCGTTAAAATGTCCACATTTTAAAACATCATGCCAAATAATAATAATAAAAATAACCTTCCTTGCTCGCTGCGTGGCAGCAAGGTGCAGCTGCTGCTGCCAATTACAGCTGAACATTGGCCCGAGGCATACTGCAAGCGAGTTTTCCACATATACCATTATAAAATTCCATGTTCTGCTGAGAAAGATTTTCAGACATTTATCAGCTGACAAAAGAGGCTTTAGGGAATCATTTTTCTTGGTTTGAAACCATAAGGAGGTGAGTGAATGCCATTCGGACTGGACGCGAGTCTTGACACGAGTGAAGGCCGGCCAAACACTGACCAAGCAAGAACATGGTCAGGAAAGATGATGCCATTCCGCAGTAGAAATTAAGTATTACCTGGACTGGGATTGCAGAGAAAGCGAGCATATCCCTGGAAGCACATTCTGCATAATGACCCCCCCAAAACACCGGGAAAGAGGAAGATTTGTGCAAAATGGATAGCCATCATATAATGCTCAATTGGCCACACACGTGCCGATGTGCATGACTTGCAAGGATATTGGTATGACACTGGACAAAATTGACGAGGCCTTGTAGTGCTCTGAGCACAGAAGATGACCACGCTGCCATCCTTCGTTTATCACACAGCTCTTCATTTTCTTAGATTGTCTGTATCCTATGTTTTCAATAAAGTCACACACAAAATGTTTGAAATGATCCATATATACATAGATCTATATACTACGTGCCCAGACTAGGAATCAAACCCAGGTCCTCAAGAAAACCATACCAGCGCTCTTTTTCCAGAGGACCTGGGTTCGATTCCCAGTCCAGGCACGTAAATTTTCCACATATAGTTATGATGTTCTATCCTGTTCATTTTCTATGTAATATGTATATACATACATATATATTATATATATACTCACAGTATATATGACGAAAAATTAAAATAAAGGAAATTGAGGAATGAGTGGGATGGGCAAGCAATGTGAAGGTGGACCAAGCATGCTGGTGTTCGTACCGATCGCTGCCCATTGACACTCGACACATTAACAATGCACCCCTGGGTTGCGATGAGATGCGGCACAGCAAGATGTGTCAGCTGGTATGCTGACCTGCATGAAGGAAAGCAGGAAATTAAAATTCATTATCCATAAAACTGGGAAAATGAAATAAAAACACAAGAGGGAGGAAAACGTAGACATAAATGCATCGACATTTAAAATATTTTAAAACTGTCTGAACAGCAAGAAAAAGAAGTAGTAGAGCAAGAACATGAAGAAGAGGTGCATACGGTATGTGGTGCCACTGACCGGACATTGATGTTCATAACACGATCTAATTGCTCGAGTGAGGTTTCTAAGATGGAACCGACTTCGAGAATGCCTGCGTTATTCACAAGCACATCTAGCTTTCCGTAGTGTTCAAGAACTTGCTCCAGTAGCTTCTCCAGCTCATTCTCTTGGCATAGGTTGGCAGCTACTACAAGGGGCTACGGTAAGATTGAAAAGGAGGAGAAAAAGGACAACAGCTTCTCAGTTTCATTGAAATGGCTAATAATATTCTCCAATCTTCCATAAAGAACGAAAGAAAAACAAGCCAAGTCGTGAGGTGCATGTTGATCAAATCAAAAACGGATCAAACAAACCACTTCAACCATGGCCATACAAAATAATTGCACAACCTCACCTTTTTATCACCCACTTGTTGGCACCGTCTGGCAACATTTGCCAGGGCTGTGGTGTTCCGTCCAGTCAATGCCAGCTTGGCACCCAGCTGTGCCATGAGCTCTGCAGTGCAGGCCCCAATGCCCGAGCTAGCACCGGTGATCAGCGCTACCTTATTAATTAGAGACCCTATCAAATGGGGCTTCTGTTGAAATTAAAAGGAAGGTGTTCAGGGAAAGAACGAAAGGGAAAGGTTAAAGGATATGACAGGATGAGGATGAGGGAGGGGCAAGAACAGAGAAGCATAAAATGAATTGAAGGTGAACAATAGAGTGATGTGATTAATGGGCATTTACTTTCACAACAGAATTTTTACCTCCGGCACCGAAGGTGTAAGAAGTTAGGTTTTCACCCGTTTGTTACTTACGAAATCTAAAGATTTCGTAAGTATATTGATGACTTCCGTCCTCTGTTTGCTTGTTTGTGTGTATGTGTGTGTGTTTGTTTGTTTGTAGGCACGATAACTCGAGAACGGAACAGGCTACCAATGTCAAATTACACCAATTGATTCAGGAGGGTGATGGCTAGCGCTGATTAGATTTAGGTCAAAATTGGTCTAAGGTCAAGGTCACAGTGAGGTCAAACATAATTCCGTAAATTCATGTGGAGAAATGGAGTATTTTTGCTTCGGTCGAAGTTACGAGTTGGTTTTAACTTCGATTTTAATTTTGTCTTCGGTTTTTGCGATCGCTTCGGACGCTTAACACTCGGTTGTCCAAATTCTGGTAAAAATCGGATGTTTTGGAGACGTTTTAAGATTGTATAAAAATATTTCACTCGCCGTGTCACGGCTCGTCACATGGTGCAGCGCGTTTGAGCAGAGGCGTCATTGAGTCATGTAAAGGTTTTCCGTGTGCGCGCTGACGGTGTTTTCGATAAAGATGGTGTTTAAAAGTCATTTTTTTATCCCAATAAAGGTTATCGTCGCATGCCTGACTCGCTAAGCTGTCGGATTATGTAAAGATTGTTGGTGGATAGCTGAATATTACGGTTTTGTGACTTTGATAAAATAATATTAAATAATTGCGTGGAGAAATGGAGATTTTTGCTTCGGTCGACGTTACGAGTTCGTTTTAACTCGGATTGCATCGCTACCTTCTCTAGAGACAGCTTATATTAGACAAGGTGAGAGGTCAAGTTGACGATTTCGTAAGTACCAGTCTATGACTGCTTGTTTGTCTGTCTGTGAGCAGGATATCTCAAAAACTTAGCAATGGCTTTGGACAATACTTGGTGGACAGGTTAGGTGTGTGACAAGGACGAATACATTATATTTTGGTGAAGATCAGGAACTAGAAACTAGAATTTTAAAGTGATTCTTCACCATTGAGTGATGAGGCCAAAAAGGATAAATAGCATGATATCTCAAAAAGTTGTGGATGGGTTATGACAAAACTAGATGGATGAGTTGGTTCGGTGGCAAGAACAAGCCGATTCGATTTTATTTCAGGTCGTGATCCAGATACAACCTATCATTGGGATACAAAACGTAATTACTGTTCAGCCTGGTGGAGGTATGCGCTCTACAAAGTGCCATTCTAGTTTTAAAATGAGATCGGAGGGTAAACTATGGGTTTACTAAGGGGGTCTGGTGCCTGTGCTCACCTTTGTTAATTGTCCAATGAAAAGGCATTTCCTGTATTCATCAGGGAATCATTTCTTTTCTAGTTTTTAGAGATCTCCACTCACTTTGGGATGAAAAGATCATGAAGTGCAAAGACTTGGAGAGCTTATCAAGTTTGCACTGAGACACTCGTTTGCAAAATGAAGAAACAGTAACGATTCACACGTACACCAATTTCCTGGATTCACATCTGATCTTTTTGCTCACGCCATTGCTATTCGTGGCGATTCGAGACTTGAAGTGTGGCTCTTCATCGTTCATCTGCACCGTGCAGACCACACACTCGTGTTCATTGTCCAAAGGAAGATAAGCAAGAGTATATCAAACATCAAACTCACAGAATTCTCACCCCTCTCATGAATATTGGTCAAATTCATAGTGGGGAAGATGCTCCTCAACAAAATTTCTTTGCCTCATCGCTGGTGAACATCCTGATGTAGACAGTCATTACCAAGGGAGCTGGCTTTTTCAACAATGGGTCAAGGCCATTGCATCTCGGATGTGTTAGGGCCTGGTTTACTCTCTAACGATGGATTTTCACAAAGCCGTTCAACTGAGAATTCCCCATGTAGAATGCATCGTCATCAAGCTGCAGCATCTGGTTAAGCCTGTTAACAGATTGATAAAAAGGAGATTAATCTGCCGTGGAATCTGAGAACAGGCCGTACAGTCCCAAATTGAATTAACCGGGCTCACCCTCATGCAGCTTCAAGATAGAGTTTACCGCTTTGGCATGAGTGAACTGTCGGCCTGACATGTTAAGCACGTTAATGGTGTCACAGAAAAAGCAGAACCTCTCCAGTAGTCTCCTTCAGGATGCAGGTTTTCTTAGTGTTTGTGATCCAAGTAGATAATTCCATCATGGAGTATGGACAAAGATAGCCACCACTACAATCAGGCAAACAAGACCAGCCAATTCATCATGTCACGTGTAGAGATCAGCAATGACTATTCAATGAAAAATCGGAGATACTGTCCTTTTGTCGTAACCAGTCATGCAAGTACTAAATCACATACATTTCCTGCTTTGGCAGCACCAACGCTCTGGATGGAGTATGGTCCCAATGGATTTACCTGTCTGGTCCACATACAAGATGGGAGATAACCGAATTTAATAGGCTGGGGAGAGCACAGCATGGAGCTGTATTTCACAAACACGTGGACTCACAGCTGGTAGTGTGGACCCACCTTTTGGAGGGCTTCTGGGCTGAAAGGGTCGAAATCTTGACGAAGAACTGAATCCATCTGCTGGTTCAGGCAGTGGGGAATAAATGAAGAAATAAATTAGTTACAAATTACAGAAGTTGCAAATCCTACCTTCGGCCTACAACCAATTTGTACTTTGCAATTAAAATAGAGTTCAGTATAGGGTGCTGTAGAGTTCGGATAACTTACGACATCCTTGTAATGTCGATGAACTAACTGATTGTTTAGTAATATTGCATTCCTGTTCAATAAGCCTTAATGATTGCGAGGAATAATTTTGTTTAACGAAAAGAAAATATAACTATGTGTTTGTGACAAGGGAACTCCTCAAGCGCGTTTTTTACCCCTTTCGAAGAGGGACGTGTTCACTTGTGAAAGGTTAAATACACGTTTAACGTGTATTCCCGGTTTGATGTATGGGTAAAACACCGAGGGATGTGCGGGAGAGTGTGTGAAGAAGTGGCAAAAACAGAGAAAATCCAGGAAGCTAATTGGGTTGGGATTCCAGATTTAAAACGGATCATCAAGTCACTTTCTGGCAAGAATCACATTTTATAACCTCGACAATAAGAATCTATGAATATCCATTTCTGGACAATTATACGTCGGTGTACTGGAAAGGAAAAACATACCAAAATCGATGAAATTGAAATTAAGAGGTGGAGATGGATGGGGCACGTGACACGCACGAAGGAGTAAAATATATTTCATTTCATTATCTCCGCCACAGAGGGTGAGCGGAGATTAGGCTTTCACGTCTGTCTGTCTCTGAACAGGATGTCTCAAAAAGTTATGGACGGATTCGCACGAAACTTGGTGGACAGGTTGGGTGTGTGAAGTTGTGGATCGATTCGATTTTGGTGAAGATCCGAATATGAGAAATTTTTAATTTTTCCAAGTGATTCTTCACCATTGAGAGATAGGGCCAAAAACGATATGCAGCATGATATTTGAAAAAGTTGTGGACGAGTTATGACAAAACTAGGTGGACGAGTTGGTTAGGTGACAATAACAAGCCGATTAGATTTTGGTTCAGGTCCGGAGCCTGATCTGACCAATTAGTGGGATACAAAATGTAAACTGTTCAGTCTGGCGGAGGTATGCGCTCTACCGAGTGCTGTTGTAGTCAGCCCGTACCCCAGGCAGCGGGAGATGGGGTTTTGCAATCACTTTTGTGCGTCTGTGTGTCTATCTGTGCCGTAACTTTTTTTTTAACATTTGAGCTTTTGTCATCAAATTTTCAACAAAGCTTTGTTATGATAATCTAGAGAAGTCAAATTAATAATTTGGTCAAAAGGTCAAAGTGACATAAAATCGTCAATTTTCATCCGATTGACCTGAAATTTTAAGAATTTGCATATTGGGTCACCGCCACGGTTGGTGCTCCCAGGCCTTGCAAATAGGCTGCGGGAACGGATCTGTAAAACACAGAGCAGCAGGAACTGCCAGCTCAGGACCCGTAGCCGTGTGTTCCCGCATATCAACATGAGACGGAGCACGTCCCGCTCAAGCGCCAATAGCACTTTGTTTGTCCAGATGGCGAGCTCACTCCGAGTGCTACATGAGCTCCACACCCACTCGGCTACTCTTCCTCTTGGGCCTCGGTCGTCATCCGAGCATCCCCCTCCCGTGACCACTCTCGATTCTGCCATTCTTTTCGGCCAGCCTGGTTGTTGCATAGTTTTCATTGGTTGTAGTATCGTTTTTGAACATGTGAATTGAATCTGGCAGAAATGATGGTCTAAAACCAGAGCAAAAGGTAAATGTAGCACGAAAGTGAATACCTGAACGATTAAAACTAAAACAAACATGAAGTGGGTGTGATGGATCGTCCATTATCCTGTGACCATTCAACACAGCAAGTTTCTCATACTTGGTACAGATCTAGAGAAAGTTTGTCTGTATTACACGCTGGGCAGACTTCATGGGTCTTCCCAATTTCTTTACATTCTCTTTGAACAAATTACCAAATGTACATTTATTTATTTTTGAATACAAAGTCGAGGCTCATGAAAGAGACAGAATAAACAATGTACCAGAAAATAACATAACATAACAAGGAGAGCATAGTGGAAAAGGGGGAAACACACAGCTAGCTAGTTCTGTTCGTGCGTATGACAGCTTAGCTGCAAGGTAGCGATCATTTCTTGGAAGCACAGCTGTGCTGCTGATGCTGTGCCCCTCCACCAGTACACTGGTATTCAGTTCGCCCACTTCAGAAGGATGACAGGTTGAGTCAACGCACCTGGTGTCAATTCAGTGGCCAACGGGACTCAAACTCAGGACCCTTAAGATCCTAAGCCAGCCACCCTAACCGCGAAGCCAACACCAGGCTCCAGGGCTATTAAGGCAGGGGGACACAATGAAGGGACACTTGGAGGGACAATAGGCATCGGGAGGAATGGGATTAAAAGGACTCAAAGGGGAGGAGAGCATGGGGGTGGGGTGAAACAATTTCAAACACAGGTACAAGGAAGATATTCCAACTGTAGAGGGTATAAGAAAGGTATTAGATCGAGGGTGGGAAGTAGGATACAGAGACGATAGGATAGGTAGGCCCAACAAGATAGGGAAATTTGATTGCAAATATTAAACTGAAAGCAAAAATAGTTTGAATCAAGGACAGGTTTTAAATTTCAACTTGATTGGACACATGGTCTGGCAGTCAGAATTATTTAATTTTTTGATGTGGGTTATATATATTGTCGCGGATTCGCGCCCGCCGGCGTGCGAACGGCCACGTAACTCGAATCGCGGCACGTCGCCCACCGGACGGACAATCCAGTCGTGACCCTCTCGGACTAACGCCGGGAACCAGTCACGGGTGGACCTTTCGGTCTCACCGCGATCGAGCCAATCGGCCCCCGCGTGGGATAGGGTTGCTCGCCAAATTCGACCTACCTAAGTACCCACACGGGAGGTAGACCGGGCGATCGCACCTCGCCGCAGGTCGACTTCGGACACGGGCCACTTAAGCGACCCGTTCCGTACTATCGGGATAACCGAGCGGTGTTATTCGTCGGCCTCGACGGTTCGATTAATTATCGGGCGTCTTAGCCCAGGACCAACCCTTTACGTGAAGCAAGATGGGGATTCAATGAAAGAAATGACGAAGCGAAGCGAGAAAACAGTTCAACATAAAGCACATTTATTCGCGGCACACGGGAAGCACACATATACAATTCCACCAAAAGCACATAGAAAAGAAGAAGACAAAAAGCAAATGCGACAATGCAGATCTAATACCGACTACGCGAGCACACGGCAACACTTATACAATTTTACTTCACAGACGGCGCCGACAACACATACCCAAAACCAAGAAAAAGAACACCCTCAAGGATGAGGCGGGCCTGGGGCCGAGACCGGGTCGGGCCTACCCGTCTGATGATGAGGCGCGAAGTGGCGATGGTGCCCCAACTCCGCGGGCCTCGCGGACAGTGTCTGGTAGGGGGTGGGAAAAGGGGCCCCCTTTGTCGCACTATCTCAGCGCGGGGGGAAACAGGAGGGGGTTGCTGATGCTCGGGGGGAAGGAGGATTTTTATTCTGTCTCGGGTCCCGCGACGAGCGTCTCCACCTCGACCAGGTCGCGCCATCGGCCTCCCGCCTTCAGCTCCCGGCACCGACGCGAGCACCCCCTCGTCCGTCTTCGCCGCCGCCACCTCTCCACAGCTCCGCCGACACTCGTTCCAACGCACAGCTCGTTCCAACGCGCAACTTCCTTCCAGCTCCACCGGCGACTCTCTTGAACTCCGAACTCACTCTTTCCAACGCACACCACCCTTCTGACGAACGCAGCCGCTTATATAAGCCCCGTGGCTTCGCCTTTGACCCCCTGCCTTCGACCTTTCACCTCGCTCCCCATTGGCCCGAGAAAAAGTGGGCGTGAATGCTTTTTGATCCATGAATTTGCATATAGCGACCGCCCTCCAACGCCCTGGAGGCGGGGCCAAATCGCCCCTCGCTCACCGATTGGACGGAGAAAAAGTGGGCGTGAGTCGTTTTTGATCCGTTTTTCTGCGGAAAGTCCGTGATGTTTTGTACACGCTGTTCGGTGCGCGCCCTGCACGAGTCCAGTACCGGTACCCACAAGCGGCGCAAGAACGGTGGCGATGCGACGGTTGCGAGGTGTGACGGTAAAGGTCGTGGCTGTTGTGGTGAAGCGGCATTGTGGTGGGTGGTTGATGTTGTGATGACTGTTGAGACGTGGTTGGTGGTGGTAATAATGGCGGTTGGTCCAAAATAAAGATAGTAAAAGAAAAACGGCTATCCTGAAGAGTCGCAGCACGCATGAATGACATTTATTCCCTCTAGACAACGGGTTTGGGCCTAACTACACATATACTTACCGAGATATCTCACCTAAGGGACCTGAATGGTGGTTTGCGAATTTGGTCAACCACAACACTACCCCCTCCCCTTTTTACAGACTCGTCCTGAGTCGTCAAATTTTCGTGTGCCATCATGTGTAGTTTTCCCCTAGTACATTTTACCTACGGATCCCTGAGTGCGACATTCATGGTATTCGTGTCCCCAAAATAAATAACCTGAGGGCTGCGTAACTACCTAAACAAACTCACTCACACGGACGACTTAAATAAAATTGCCGGCGCTAAGACAAACATGCCGGGGGCGCACTCATATTTACAGTACATCTTAACCTTAACTTACAAATTTTACACTAAACCATGGCCCAGGATCAATGAGCTCTGCTAAAAGAAAGCAGTTAACAGGGAGCCAGGCTGCTCGCATGCAGTCTCTGGCTCAAAACAATGCAGGTGACAGGGAACGTGGCTGCTCACACGCAGTCCAAGGCCTTCCCTTTTGAACTGAACGCAGTGAACCACAACGGTGCATGGGCTGCACAAACGTAGTCTCCGTGCCAGCTCAAGTGGCACACGCAATGAACACAACGAATGGATGGATGAATGGTTTGAACTGAACGCAGTGAACCACAACGGTGCATGGGCTGCACAAATGCAGTCTCCGTGCCAGCTCAAGTGGCACACGCAATGAACACAACGGATAGATGGATGGACACAAACACGGTGCACGGGCCGCCACTGCAGGCCCGTGTTGTAGCTGCCAACGGGGCAGTTCTTGCAGCTTGCAAACTATTGCCTTGATCCTGGTGCACATGGCAATGAACAGGGGGGGGGGGCAAAGCAAAAATTGAACGGGGCTGGTGAACCTGGGCAGTGGGCATGGCATGGCAAAGGCAGCAGGCAAACACAGCCCGCAGAAGAAGGCCGCTGCAGGCAAACACAGCCGGCAGATGAACTGGCCGGCACAGGCCTTGAAGAAAACAGCTGCAGACGATCCGGCCGGCACAGGCCTTGCAGCACAGCAGCTGCAGATGAAGTGGGCCGGCCTTTGCCGTTCAGTGGAGGTTGGTGGAGGGAGTGCGGTGGTGCTGGCCACTCGGAAGGCGGGCTCGGACCTACCTACCTGTCTCCCTCCCAACCTATCGCCTTTGCCTGTCACTGTACATACCCACTCCCTTAATTTGTCAAACCCCAATTTAGCCCCAACTTTTTTTTTTTTTTTTTTTTACTTCCCCACTATAAATCGTCCCCTAACCCCCTTTATCGTCCTTGTTCGGCTAACCTATCCTGTCACCTAGCCTACTCCCAACCCCTACGTTCCCTTCCCGGAGGGGAATAAGGGAGAGCTAACGTCCTGTGTCGAGGCCCAACGAAGCCTCAGGATGGCCTCCCCAGAGTTCGGCGATCTAACCCAAAGTGGGTCCAGCGGCCCACAACGAGAGCGAGGGGATGGATGGTGCGGAGGGGTACATCTCCTAATCTACCCTAACCATTTAACTGTTAAACTACCCCGGGGCTTTCAACAAGCGCCTCTCGCTTAAACTATTGGTTCTAACAACCCAGATTCCCGTCGCCTGTGTTGGTGTCCTCACAATTTTGGGCCTCGCCCCCCAATTTTCTCTCCGTGCCCTCACACGGTCTCCTGGCTGGGACACGTGGCTCCCTTTGGCAGGCACGACCCTCTGCCGAATCTCTCGCTATGGCACCCCCGGGCACTACACTGCCTCCGAGCCTACCAGCTCCCTAAACACCGGGGAGTGCACCCCATGGCACCTCCCCTGAAACGCACACGTGGCAGGCTGGCTTCCCGGGCCCCTTTCCGAGGGTCACCCTTGCCCACAACACTGCCCACGCGGCTAACGGCGCCCCGGGCCCCCGCACCAAGCAGGCGCACCCGTGCCCACTACGCTATCCCGGCCCCCCATGGGCCCATGGCCTACCGCGGCCAACTAGCCTGGTGCCCGGGGTACCCACTCAGCGATACTCACCTTTCGCAGCCACGCTCCCAAGCCCGTCAACAGGGCTCCTGCACCCCTCCAAATGGGTCTCGAGCCTACTTTCCCACCAACAGCAAAACGACCTCCATTTTTCAATTTGACTAACCCAGCTAACTCACTCTACACTGACCCCGGGGTCCCTTGGGCGGGAGTCGCTCCTCCCCCCAATCACTCATTGCACCATGCATTCCCCATTCGCTCCACTCACACAGACCCGCTGGCCTCACTCACTCAACAAGCACATGCTTCCACTTCACTCACCAACTCTTCAACACACACCACTGAACTCTGCCATCCTTCTATCTGCATCCCCTAACTCGTGCTCCCACGTCGTCCCTTAAACTATAGCACGTTCCTTTTAACACTACGTAGCTAAACTACGTCCCCTCTACATATCCACAAGTCTGTCACTGTCTCTAAATAAATCATTTTATTTCCCATCCTAAAGCTCACTAAATCCCTCAAACTAATCCATTCCACGGACTCCATGAGGACTTACCCCTGCCCCATGAAGTCGGTCTAACTAAGCTAACCCTTCCCCCTAACTAGTTTCCATCCTGTGCCCAGGCCAAGGGGGTCTTCCACCCCTTGCCCAGGAATCCTGTGCACCCGAAAGTGAGGCTTGTTTTTTTTTTTATGCGCAGCACCAGCGCGGCAACTCAGAGCTCGCGCACTTTGCACCTGCCCGTGACGTCATGCAGCTGCACGTGTTCCTCGTCCCTCCTTGGACGGTGCTATCCGGCAGGGATACCCCTCCTGCCGGATTCCAACCCCACGTGCAGCCATGGCGTCACCGTGCGCATAAAAAAAAACACAAGCCCCACGTCTCGAGGGGTTCCCCACGCGAACACATGTGCTTTGCCCGTTGGAGCTTAACACACACGATCGCGTGGAGAACCCGTCCGGTCCAAATCCGAAATCCTGCCTAAACTTTGTCCGTCCGCGGGATCGGCAAATCCACCGCGTGCGTTTCCGGACCGGGACTTCACTCTCGCAGGCGGGCACGTGGGGGTCTCGTGCGTTGCACAGCACGGACCTCGTGCTCACTGCTGGGTGAACCCGGCACGGTCCCCGAAACAACTACAGCCGCTACTCGGCTTTCTTTCTTCACATGTCGCCGTCGTCGCCTCCATTCCACCCACGCACACCTGCGTGTTACGACGCTCACAGTCCATTCCATTACATTCACCCCGGGAGACGCGGCTGCGTGCTCCCGCATGCCAACCGACATCTCCCTCACATACCGCTCTCTCACACACACGGTCTCCCTTGCACACAGCGACCTTGCACACGGCCGTTCACTCACACACGCGGGGGCACTCACCCGCGGTGCCTCACTCACACACGCGGGGGCACTCAACCGCGGTTCCTCATCCACACTGGCCGTTTCACTCACACACACGGCCTCTTCCACACACGGTGCCTCATCCACACACGGTGCCTCATCCACACACGGCGTGCTGGGAAGCACGTACTCTGGCACCATCGCCACCACACCACTCACACACGGGGTCGCTTCCACACACGGGGACGCACTCACACCCTGCACCACACACACCGGGACAACCACACTGGGGATTCGTGTCCCCACAAGAGTCTCCGGGGCCTCTATACCCCCCAAGCTCTCCGTGCACCCGTCCACAGCACTCGTCCCCTCAACCTCGCAAAACACGACCGAACTCACCTGGTCGTGACTCGCCTCAAGGGGGCATACTCCCTCCCCTCGTTCCTGGAGGAGGCCATCCAGGTGCTCGCACCGGGCCTCCACCCAGTTCACCAGCTCACCCCCATTGTCCTCCACTACCTCCGTGTGTGTGTGTGCGTCACTTACCCTGTCTTCATCGTGTAGTCTTCCCTCTACCGTTCCCATCTCCCGTGTCTCTGCCAACTCTTCACCCTTTACCTCCCTTGTCTCTAAATAAGAACAGAGTTCAATTTGTTCGACCACTTTATTAGCGTGGAACGACAATAATCAAACAAGTATTGAACAGGTTGAAACACCCACAACATCCCTGGCTCCGGGTCAGGCTGCGCATGCGCACTGGCACAGGGGACCGTCGATGTGTGGAATTACCGTAAAGTACAATGTTCTCTCGTCTCCACTATTTTTATTTCCTTTGTCGTCACCTCGTGTCTCGTCTCACACGTTTTGGTCTCCCTATTTAATTTTTCCCTTTCGGTCATCGTCACGACCCTCGCCCAACACGCCCCCCGAATTATTTTTTCACCCGCCTCCACCGCGGGCCTGTCAGCCGTTGCACCCCCTTCCAGCTCGTTCGCTTCTACACGTGGAGTCGCCATTTTGATCTCCCTGGTCACGGCCTTCATGCCCGCCTGCAGGCATCGGCCCATGTTCTGCGTCTCACCCCGCAGCTTTTTCGTTTCCTCCTTCATGTTTGCTTCCATTCCGTTTATTTGCTTGTTCATTTCGTTTCTCATTTCATTTGTGTTTGTATCCATCTTTTCGTTCATTTTTTCTATTCCGGCATTCCAGTAATCCAGTTTGTCATTTATGCTCTGCGCGAGTTCCATAATCTGCCGCATTGTCACCTGCCCTGGCCGCTCCCACTGACTACATTTAGTGGTGGAGTTATAATAAAAAACCGACCAGATGAACGGCATCGATGCCTTTCCCAACCTTCTGGTACGGGTTTTTCTTGCACGGTGATCTCGTCCTGAGCCATGGATTCTACATTACTATTACACATACCTAATCCACCCGGCACCCGCTCGCCTTGAGACGCCATCTTGCTTCTCGTGAAGGGTTAATTTAGCTCGCTCGTAATTTGGAGGGAATCGGGGGTCGCTCCTCTCACCCCTGGACCGATTCCCGTGAATTTAATTGGAGACAGGAGAGCCCGTTTTCCCGTTCTCCGTTACCAGTGCTGCGAGGAGGGCGATGGATTTGTATCGCACGACCTGACACCAGTGTTACGGATTCGCGCCCGCCGGCGTGCTGACGGCCACGTAACTCGAATCGCGGCACGTCGCCCACCGGACGGACAATCCAGTCGTGACCCTCTCGGACTAACGCCGGGAACCAGTCACGGGTGGACCTTTCGGTCTCACCGCGATCGAGCCAATCGGCCCCCGCGTGGGATAGGGTTGCTCGCCAAATTCGACCTACCTAAGTACCCACACGGGGGGTAGACCGGGCGATCGCACCTCGCCGCAGGTCGACTTCCGACACGGGCCACTTAAGCGACCCGTTCCGTACTATCGGGATAACCGAGCGGTGTTATTCGTCGGCCTCGACGGTTCGATTAATTATCGGGCGTCTTAGCCCAGGACCAACCCTTTACGTGAAGCAAGATGGGGATTCAATGAAAGAAATGACGAAGCGAAGCGGGAAAACAGTTCAACATAAAGCACATTTATTCGCGGCACACGGGAAGCACACATATACAATTCCACCAAAAGCACATAGAAAAGAAGAAGAAGACAAAAAGCAAATGCGACAATGCAGATCTAATACCGACTACGCGAGCACACGGCAACACTTATACAATTTTACTTCACAGACGGCGCCGACAACACATACCCAAAACCAAGAAAAAGAACACCCTCAAGGATGAGGCGGGCCTGGGGCCGAGACCGGGTCGGGCCTACCCGTCTGATGATGAGGCGCGAAGTGGCGATGGTGCCCCAACTCCGCGGGCCTCGCGGACAGTGTCTGGTAGGGGGTGGGAAAAGGGGCCCCCTTTGTCGCACTATCTCAGCGCGGGGGGGGGGGGAAACAGGAGGGGGTTGCTAATGCTCGGGGGGAAGGAGGATTTTTATTCTGTCTCGGGTCCCGCGACGAGAGTCTCCACCTCGACCAGGTCGCGCCGTCGGCCTCCCGCCTTCAGCTCCCGGCACCGACGCGAGCACCCCCTCGTCCGTCTTCGCCGCCGCCACCTCTCCACAGCTCCGCCGACACTCGTTCCAACGCACAGCTCGTTCCAACGCGCAACTTCCTTCCAGCTCCACCGGCGACTCTCTTGAACTCCGAACTCACTCTTTCCAACGCACACCACCCTTCTGACGAACGCAGCCGCTTATATAAGCCCCGTGGCTTCGCCTTTGACCCCCTGCCTTCGACCTTTCACCTCGATCCCCATTGGCCCGAGAAAAAGTGGGCGTGAATGCTTTTTGATCCATGAATTTGCATATAGCGACCGCCCTCCAACGCCCTGGAGGCGGGGCCAAATCGCCCCTCGCTCACCGATTGGACGGAGAAAAAGTGGGCGTGAGTCGTTTTTGATCCGTTTTTCTGCGGAAAGTCCGTGATGTTTTGTACACGCTGTTCGGTGCGCGCCCTGCACGAGTCCAGTACCGGTACCCACAAGCGGCGCAAGAACGGTGGCGATGCGACGGTTGCGAGGTGTGACGGTAAAGGTCGTGGCTGTTGTGGTGAAGCGGCGTTGTGGTGGGTGGTTGATGTTGTGATGACCGTTGAGACGTGGTTGGTGGTGGTAATAATGGCGGTTGGTCCAAAATAAAGATAGTAAAAGAAAAACGGCTATCCTGAAGAGTCGCAGCACGCATGAATGACATTTATTCCCTCTAGACAACGGGTTTGGGCCTAACTACACATATACTTACCGAGATATCTCACCTAAGGGACCTGAATGGTGGTTTGCGAATTTGGTCAACCACAACAATATTGTTATGGCTGTGGAAATTTGCAATACACCATAAAGTTTCCTTAGATTAGCTATGCTGGTAAGTGAGTGTTCAGATAGGTCCCCACCGTTGTTTAAAGGGTATTCTTCGTGTTCACCGGGCTGCGACTCTTTGAGATAGCCGTTTTTCTTTATCTATCGTTATTTTGAGCCACAATTGCAAAAAGCCTCCACGCAAACAACAACCGCCACCAACTACGCCACAACGCCCAACACGCTCACACCACCCCCACAACAATCACCACCATCTTTGCCACTACACCCGCTTACAAACGCCATCCTCCGCGGACCACGGTAAGATGGTTTCCGCGTCGGAAATCGTCCGAGAAGGATTGGCAGAACAAAAGTTCTTGTGAAGCCTGTGGGGTTTTTCCCACGTTTGGTGTGAAGGGAAGGGGGCGGGGCAGCTTGATCCCCATTGGTGGGACACGGGACGTGAGGCGGTCGGAGTGAAGGCACGCCACTTTTCGAGAAGCTTCTCGAAGGGAGGCGGAGCTGAAAACGGGGAGGAGCGAAGGGCGGAGCCCCGCCTTACAAAAGGCGAACAGACGCGATGCTCGCTCTCTCGGTGATTCACGTTGGGCCTCCTCCTCTCTTCACGGTTCATGCGCTCTTCTTGACTCGCGCTCCCCTGCTCCTCGCTCGTTCCCGCGCTCGTGGCCCGGCGCGGCCTGGTGGTGGAGACGCGGACGGGAGGCGCCACAGTGCGGCCTGTGGTGGACCTGCGTGTCCGGACGAGGGGTGCCGGAGAGGGTTCGCCGGCCGCGTGGGAGGTCGGAACCAGGCGTGACCCCGCTAATGGTCGTGGGAGGGGGACTGGACGGCCACGAAAGGGAGGTCCTTTATTTTCTTTTTCATTTTGCTTGCATGGTGTGGCGCCGTCTGTAAGTAGAACCTATTTAAATGACTATATTGTACAGAATTCCCTGCTTTATTCGGTTGTATTGTTTTCTTGCTGTACATGTTGCATGACTGCCTTATGTGTGTAAATAATAAATGTGCTTGTCGAACTGTTCCCCGTCGTGTCCTTTCCTTTATTGAAAGTGCCACCTTACCTCATGGAATAATTAGTGAGGGTTTGAACACCCGGGTAAAGTAATCTGAACTGTCGAGGTCAGCGATAACACCGCTCGGTTATCCCTGTAGTACGGAATGAACCGCTTAAGCGGTTCGTGTCCTGAGCCGACCTGCGGCGTGATGCAACCCCTCGGTAGGTTACCCACGCGGGTATTTAGGTAGATCGACATTCGGCGATTCACCCTATTTCACACGGGTAGAATGCGGACTGGTTGTGGTGAGGTTAAACCCCCACCCGTGACTGGCTCCTGGCAATAGTTCCAGGAGGGTCATGACTGAATTCTCCGCCCGGTGGGCGACGCGGCTGCCATTAGAGGTACGCGGCCGATCGCACGCCAGGCGGGCCAGAATTCGTAACAATATTGAATAAGGCTCACTTGGTTGTGGGTTTAAAAAATATATATATTTTTTGAATGAGGCTCACTTGGCTGTGCCTGCATGGATTTGAGAGTAGAGGAGTAGCAGCTGAAATGCTAATTCTATCCAGGTTCCTGATGACTTCATCTTTGCTTTTTTGGGTTCCTTCTGATTACTCCAATGCAGGACTCGTACCTATTTGGTCTTCCATTTGATTTGAATATAATTTAGTTTAATCCCATTCTAAATTCAATTAAATGATAACAATAAACATCATGGGTCAGGGTCATGGGTTGTATTAAAGCGGGACGTCTTGGTACTCAGTCATCACTGTTATAAAGTGTTGTAAAGTGGCAGTTCATCACTGTTATAAAGTGGCAGCAGTTATAAAGTGGCAGTTCTAATTATGTCTCAATTACGTAACATACCAGTGCACAAACACGACAAGTCCTGGCGAGGGTCTGCAGTCGGCGATTGCTCTTTTTCTTGTTCCCACAGTTTTACACCCCTCCTCTCATTTCAAAAACATCTCCAAACTGAATCGTTATCATATATAAATGCCTTCCTTCCTTCTTTTCTTCTTCCTTTTAAAAAAACATTTCAACACTTATTTCTCCTTCAAAAATGCTCCACATTCTTTATGTTCAAGACAATATATTTCTCTTCTTCACAAAGCTTTTCCAAAACTGTCAGCTAAGAGCTTCGTCCACCAAGTTCACCAACCATCCTCCCACCTGTAATGTAGAGCTCCACGTCTCTCTATGCTTTCAACAAAAACAAAATCTCATCTCCATTCCCATGAGCATGTCTCAGTTTGTAAAAGTTGGGAATTTGGAATCAGAATAAGCATCCACCTCCACCCCTTCCCTTTAAACCTTCATGTCTCCCTTGGCGGTGACCCAAGAGATGGGTGGGATGGACAAGAGACCGTCAAGTAGGAAATCAAAGAAATTAACATCTTTTGGGATAAAAATGCAATGTGGGCCCAAGACTGCCGAAATTGGTGAGGGTTCATGAGAAGCCCTGTATGCCATGCGCAGGCCCTCTCAGAGGTTCAAAGAGACCCCAGCCACTTCCAGTTTTTGAGGCCCCTGTGGCCATACTAATAATTTAAAAAATGACGACACATGAACAAGTGTCTACATTGGAGGCCCCCTTTGAGCTTGAGGCACAGGCCAAATGGCCCGCCTGGCCCCACCTCTGATTGGCCCTGGCCACGTGGCAGGATTGGATAATAAGCAAGTATGCAAGTACTGGGAAGATGGAATGAGGTTTAGACGTAAAGTTTGACATCTGACACACAATGTGGTTAATACACTGTGGTTACACACCTGCTGCAGGAACACGTGCAAATCGCTTTCGATAACTCACAAATACGATTATCTGGTAAAACATCAACATCTGGTGCTCATTATGTCAATGCAAACTCTTTTGGGGATCTTGGACCAACTTTGCACAATACAATTGGCAAAGGTGATATTGTTACGGGTTTGGAAACCTTTTGCACACAAACAGCTAGAGTCCCCATAGTTCAGTTATTTTGATAAGTATGTGTATAGTTAGAATCCATCCCCTATGTCTAATGGGAATTTCATGTGTGCGCTGTTATTTTATTGTCAGGTTTTATACATCTACTAAAACAACAACAACATTGGCACCGTCCCTCACTCAACCCAGTCGCCATTGCCCACGTATTTTTGGCTGAAGGCGTGGGCGGAGCCTCCATCGCCTCAGATCGAGGCTCCGCCCCGAGGAAGAGCATGGAACGTTTCCTCCAGCCAATGAGCGAAGGGCGAGCATCGCACGCGCACCCCAGCCAATGGGAGGCCAGCGTGCCGAAAGCTACGACGGAGCCTCTTCGGGGGGCGGGCCTCCGAGACGCCATGACACCCCCCCCCCCGAGACACCTCGTCCAATCAAGAGGCTGACCACCTCAGGGGCTGCCCCCACCCAGCCAGATGGGATGTTCGCCCCTCGTCCAATCCGGAGGCAAGTCCCTCAGAGCGGTTCCCTCGACCTGCGAGAGGGGAGGATAAGTGTAGGTGGCGAGCCGTCGAGGAGAAGGGAAGGTTCGCCCCGTCGTAAAGAAAGAAAAAGAAGGGAGAAAGAGAAGAAGCCTCGTCTTGCCTGCTGGCGTTCTTGTGTACCCACGGGTGCTCGTCTCGTCTGGTCCGTTCCCGTGCTAGCTGGCGTCCGCTGCGTCGTTCCTGCTCCTTGGTGCTTGGTGCTGCATTGTGGCGGTGGGTTCGAGTGCCGCCACCGGACAAGCTCGACCAGACCGCACGAGGTGGACAGGTGCAAGAATAGGCCCCTGCCCTCAGCTCGCCTTTCCCTCCTGAGCTGAAGGGCCAAATAAAGGCCACGGCCAGTTAAATAGAACTGTTAAGTGCTTTTCGCTCACTATACATTGCCTGCATTTCTTTTATTCGGATAACTCTGCTCTTTGTGTGCTCCCCTCCCCGATTATTGTTTATAAATAAACCCCCGTGTTAAACGTTCCAGCTCATTTTCTGTGCTTTCTCCCATTGACTCAGCATGGTGCGTATTGAGAATTAGTGAGGCCGTCGGTGCCGTAAATCCTTCATTTGGTCCGGCGCGGCTTTGGTAACTTCCGCTCAGTTACGCCGGATCTGAGTCGGCAACAGTGACTCGGTTCGGACAAAGTCGGCCGAGGGTGTGGTTTCCCCGGTAGCTGGAGTGCGTGGTTATTTAGGTATATTGGAGATCGATAAAATTAACACTATATAACACCACGCCATCGAAATATTGGCGTCCACGGTCCGCTAAGGGACCCGTGACCTTTGGAGTTGGCCGAGAGTCACGACCTAAATTCCGGATGTTCGGTGGGAGACGGCTTTGCTGCTCCACCTAGTGGTCGTTTATCGCCACCGAACTCTGGCTGACAACAATATAGCGGGATCAGAGTCATCCATAAAGCACCAAAGAGTGATGGTAATGATCCTTATTAACGTGGTGGTTCAGGTACTGTTATGTACAGGGTCTCAATGTAGCTTGGAAATGTCGATGATGCACATTCTGAATGAGATTTCACACTCTCTGCCCAGATAATTTCTTCTCTTCCTTTTCCTTCTCATCATCATCCCCACCATACTCCCCCCTCCTCCTCATTCCCACAATACTCTCCCCTCCTCCTCATCCTCCCCACCATACTCCCCCCCTCATCATCATCCCCACCATACTCCCCTCCTCCTCAACCTCCCCACCATACTCCCTCATCCTACCCACCCCTTATCATCATCCTCACCATACTCCCCTCCTCATCCTCCCCACCATACCCCCCTCATCATCATCCCCACCATACTCCCCCTCATCATCATCCCCACCACTCCCCTCCTCATCCTCCCCCCATACCCCCCTCATCATCATCCCCACCATACTCCCCCCTCATCATCATCCCCACCACACTCCCCCTCCTCCTCATCATCATCCCCACCACACTCCCCTCCTCCTCATTCCCACCATACTCTCCCCTCCTCCTCATCCTCCCCACCATACTACCCCCTCATCATCATCCCCACCATACTCCCCCTCCTCATCCTCCCCCCACCCTCATCATCATCCCCACCATACTCCCCTCCTCCTCACTCCCACCATACTCTCCCCTCCTCCTCATTCCCACCATACTCCCCTCCTCCTCATCCTCCCCACCATACTACCCCCCCCCTCATCATCATCCCCACCATACTCCCCCTCATACTCCCCTCCACCTCAACATCCCGACCAAACTCCATCATCCTCACCACACTCCTCCTCCTCCTCCTCCTCCTCACCCCCACCATACTCCCCCTCCTCACCCCCACACACTCCCCTCCTCACCCCCACACACTCCCCTCCTCACCCCCACACACTCCCCCTCCTCACCCCCACACACTCCCCTCCTCACCCCCCACACACTCCCCCTCCTCACCCCCCACACACTCCCCTCCTCACCCCCCACACACTCCCCCTCCTCACCCCCACACACTCCCCCTCCTCACCCCCACACACTCCCCCTCCTCACCCCCACACACTCCCCCTCCTCACCCCCCACACACTCCCCCTCCTCACCCCCCACACACTCCCTCCTCACCCCCACACACTCCCCCTCCTCACCCCCCACACACTCCCCCTCCTCACCCCCCACACACTCCCCCTCCTCACCCCCACACACTCCCCCTCCTCACCCCCCACACACTCCCCTCCTCACCCCCACACACTCCCCCTCCTCACCCCCCACACACTCCCCTCCTCACCCCCACACACTCCCCTCCTCACCCCCCACACACTCCCCCTCCTCACCCCCCACACACTCCCCTCCTCACCCCCCACACACTCCCCCTCCTCACCCCCCACACACTCCCCCTCCTCACCCCCACACACTCCCCCTCCTCACCCCCCACACACTCCCCCTCCTCACCCCCACACACTCCCCCTCCTCACCCCCACACACTCCCTCCTCACCCCCACACACTCCCCTCCTCACCCCCCACACACTCCCCCTCCTCACCCCCACACACTCCCCTCCTCACCCCCCACACACTCCCCCTCCTCACCCCCACACACTCCCCTCCTCACCCCCCACACACTCCCCTCCTCACCCCCCACACACTCCCCTCCTCACCCCCCACACACTCCCCTCCTCACCCCCACACACTCCCCTCCTCACCCCACACACTCCCCTCCTCACCCCCCACACACTCCCCTCCTCACCCCCCACACACTCCCCCTCCTCGAATCCTCGCCTCACAATCACCGAAAAAATATAAAATAATCAAAAGACCGAACTGCAAACTCAAACACGGTATTTATGGTAAACCTTGTGAGTTCGATCATATATAACCAACAAAACGAGATCGTGTTCCCGAGAACTGGAATAAATCAACGAACCTCAGAATCCAGCGAGTCCGCTCCGTCCATCAGTTTACAGAGTTCCTTTCTAGGTTAAAATTATTCTTCTTCTTCCTCCTCCTCCCCTTCGTATTCTTCTTCTTCTTCTTCTTCTTCTTCTTCTTCTTCTTCTTCTTCTTCTTCTTCTTCTTCTTCTTCTTCTTCTTCTTCTTCTTCTTCTTCTTCTTCTTCTTCTTCTTCTTCTTCTTCTTCTTCTTCTTCTTCTTCTTCTTCTTCTTCTTCTTCTTCTTCTTCTTCTTCTTCTTCTTCTTCTTCTTCTTCTTCTTCTTCTTCTTCTTCTTCTTCGCCACAACTGAAACATTTCATGAGACTCAGAGAGCTTCCTCTGCGCATGTTAAATAAAGGGCGTTTCCTTTGAATGACCTTCGCCCTCATAAAATAACAGCTTCCTTTTCACTTTCTTAATTAAATTAAAACTACCTGAAGAGTTGATCCTGATGTCGGTAAATCCTCTTCACCTTGGGAGTTAAAGCTGTTCATTAAGAACTCTGTGGGACAGAAATATACAAACAAATGAGATTATGATAATAATCTGGTTGGGGGTCGATCAGAGGGCGAGTGGTTAGGATTCGATCAGAGGGAGAGTGGTTGGGGGTCGATCAGAGGGCGAGTGGATGGGGGTCGATCAGAGGGAGAGTGGTTGGGGGTCGATCAGAGGGAGAGTGGTTGGGGGTCGATCAGAGGGAGAGTGGTTGGGGGTCGATCAGAGGGCGAGTGGATGGGGGTCGATCAGAGGGAGAGTGGTTGGGGGTCGATCAGAGGGAGAGTGGTTGGGGGTCGATCAGAGGGAGAGTGGTTGGGGGTCGATCAGAGGGCGAGTGGTTGGGGGTCGATCAGAGGGCGAGTGGATGGGGGTCGATCAGAGGGAGAGTGGTTGGGGGTCGATCAGAGGGAGAGTGGTTGGGGTCGATCAGAGGGAGAGTGGTTGGGGGTCGATCAGAGGGCGAGTGGTTGGGGTCGATCAGAGGGCGAGTGGATGGGGGTCGATCAGAGGGAGAGTGGTTGGGGGTCGATCAGAGGGAGAGTGGTTGGGGGTCGATCAGAGGGCGAGTGGATGGGGGTCGATCAGAGGGAGAGTGGTTGGGGGTCGATCAGAGGGCGAGTGGTTGGGGGTCGATCAGAGGGAGAGTGGTTGGGGGTCGATCAGAGGGAGAGTGGTTGGGGGTCGATCAGAGGGAGAGTGGTTGGGGGTCGATAAGAGGGTGAGTGAAGGTAGATTACAAAATCATTAGATCCCTCGAATCTTCATTTGCAATTAATCATCTCCTCTCCCAGTCGGTCAAGACTGGAGTGCTCGAAGGCATTGTTCTCGATCCAGTCCTTTTCCTGATCTTCATCAATGATCATCAATTGCTGATGATCCCCCTCCCCCCAGACCCATCCTCTGCCATGACATCCCCCATCCTTCAGACAGGCTGAAGTCTCTCCCCTCTATTATGACCTTGAAAAAAATAATTCACAAACTGATCAAACACTTTGAACATAACTTTCAATCCGAACAAATCTGACACTCACTTTCTCTCTTTGAAAGGACTGTCTGGCAAACCCTCATTTCTACTTTCTTAACAATCCTCTTGAGGATGTTCAGTCATTCAAATTCCTTGGTGTCACCATCAGCCATGATCTTTCTTGGGCAAACCATATTTCAAAGTTGACCCCCAAAGCCAGCCGCCGAATGGGCATCCTCCGTCGGACAAAGTACTTCCTTGGCACACCTAAACTCCGATCCACCTACAAGGTTCACCCACAGCTTGATGGAGCACGACTCTTTCCCTCTCGGCTGGTGACCCTGCCTCACACCTTGCTCAGCTTGACACCACGGAAACCAAAGCCATCACGATTATTGGAATCTCACACTCTGAAGAGAAGTCCATCAATACGCCATCACAGACAGGTTGGTGGTATCTGTCTTCTTCCGCCTCCTTTCTGGTCTTGCACACTGTTCTTTCCATGTATTGTCCACCCTCCCCCCAGGTTTCTGTAAGGTTCACACGGTCCACCGTCAACCCCCCTCTGGTAAAACTACCTCAATCCAGGATCGCCTACACTTATTTGTTCCTCTTTTTCCCCACCTGTGGAATCAACTTCCACACCCTCTTCAATCTCATTCTTCCCTCCAGGTCTTCAAGACAGCTGTTCATCACCATGTCAGATCGTCCCCAATCCAAAACCATGATCTTTTATACCCTCGTTAACCCCACCCAAATTTCCCAGTTTTTCCTCCTTGGAGTTTCCTTTGTCAGGAAACTCCAAGGTCAGGTGTCGATAGGGTTCGCCACCATCTGCTTGAGCACCAGCGTCCAGAGCAGTCAGGCTTTACACCAAAGAGGTCAACGATTGACCGTATCCTTGCACTTCGTGTCCTCACCGAACGCAGACGAGAGTTTCGGCAGGGGCTGCTTGCAGCCTATGTTGATCTCTGTAAAGCGTTCGATTCAGTGAATCGGGATGTCCTCTGGAGGATTCTTGGTCTTCGTGGGGTGCCACCAAAACTGATCGATCTGATGTCTGAACTCTACTCTGGTACTGGGAGTGCTGTGAAGTGTGGTGGTACCATCTCTGACTTATTTCCAGTTGTTACTGGAGTTCGTCAGGGATGTGTACTTGCCCCCACACTTTTCAGCACTTGTATGGACTGGATTCTAGGGAGGATGTCGGAGAGATCAAGTTGCGGTGCGTCATTTGGGAATGTCAAGATCTCGGACCTTGACTTTGCAGATGATGCAGTCATCTTTGCGGAGACTTTAGACATCCTCTTGGGGGCCCTCGAGGTGCTGAATGAGGAGTCGGAGCCGTTGGGATTACGGGTTTCTTGGGTCAAAACTAAGATCCAGGCTTTCGGTGACATCTTGGATGCTGCTGTCCTGTCTGTGTCTGTTTGTGGTGAGGATGTTGAGGTCGTGGAGAGATTCACTTACCTTGGCAGTGATATTCATGTCTCTGCTGGCTGCGAGTCAGAGGTCAATAGACGTCTGGGTCGGGCCTGGGAAGTCATGGATTCACTGGATCATGGGGTGTGGCGCTGCCGGTACCTGTGAGGGAGGACGAAAGTCCGAGTCTTCAGGTCCTTGGTACTTCCAGTCTTGCTTTATGGGTGCGAGACTTGGACTCTGACCAAGGATCTGAGACGGAGACTTAATTCCTTTGGTACCAGGTCTCTTCGGAGAATCCTTGGCTATCGCTGGTCGGATGTTGTGTCCAACGAGCGGTTGCTGAGAGAGACTCGAATGAGATTTGTTACCTGCATAGTCCGTGAGCGTCAGTTGCGGCTGTATGGACATGTGGCTCATTTTCCTGACTCTGATCCTGCTCACCAGATTCTCTCAGTGAGGGAGTCTCATGAGTGGAGGAGGCCAGTGGGTCGACCACATGCCTCATGGTTGCAACAGGTTGACCATCATCTCAAGGAGATGGGGATGGGCCTGGAATCTGCCTGGGGGATGGCCAGACGGAGGCCCCTGGAGTACCGGCGGAAAGTGGACGCAGCGACGTGCTGTTTTGGCACATGCTCCCATACCTGACCTGACCTGACCTGAGTTTCCTTCTGTGTCCATTTTGCTCAACCCATGAATGCGTATTTTGCGTCCTGTTTTTTGTCTGTTACGTGCTGATCCGTTCACTGTACGAGCTCTTCCATGAGCCTTGACTATGTAATGCATTAAAAAAAAAAATCACAAATGAGAGAGATAAACTTCTGTACTAATCCTTTAGCTTGCAATGTTGAATTTTAATCTACTATTGGGCAACTTATCAGAAGTAATCTATGATTTGGGTACAAACTCGATGCTAAACATAACATCATATAAATAAACCAGAAAGACCTGAAGAAGGAATCCCTTTCTGGATCATGGCATTTCTGAGGATGCAAATCAAAACGAACATTGTGTATTCAAAGCCACGATACAAGCTGAGCGATTTTTTTTTCCCTCCCTCAAAGAAAGGTTTCCACAACATCAAGATTACCAACCAGGTAAATCAGCAAACTTGATCTCTCCACCTTGCATAGAAACAGCATCATACACCTGGATAATATGCAGTGCTTCAATGCAGCCGAGGAAAAACCCAACAAGCCAGTCCAGGGTTTCGTGACAAGTCAGGGTGAGCAACCCTACTCCAACCCCCCACCCTCTCCTCTTTTACCCTTAGAACACAGATTTTTTTTTTTTTTCAATCTGCACAATTTTCTTCATACTTTTTCATTGCCAAAGTAGTCCTCAAAATCGCTTTCCATTTTACTCAGTTTCTTTTCTAGTTTCGTTTTTCTTGTCTGTGTGAACATTAGGCTGAATTGAAGAAGTGGTCGGGTCGGTGGGCACGTCCCCGAGTGTTTGCTGCTGAGCGGTTCTTCCAGACGGGTCCTCGGGCAGTGGGTACCGAGTGATAACGGCACGCCCAGTCTCTTTCGCAGTGGATTTGATCAATTGCTTGACCCCTAGATGGCTCACATTGTACACCGCCGTGCCCAGGTCGATGGCCGAAGCCATGGCATTGCGGGTTGCCTGCCCGGCCTCTTCGCCATACCTGTAACACGAAGATAGGGGAGGCATGCAAATCGAATCGGAGATATCAATGTAAAATACGAACAATTACATCATTCAAGACATGTAACATGTAATGGGCTCGACTGTATCAATGCCATCATTTTCACAATCAGATTCCAAAAATTAGATCATGAACATCTGGTGAAGGGTGGGGAGGATAGGAAGTCCAAGGTTTCCAGATTCTTTCTCTACTTGGTTTGCTTCATGAAGTAAAAAAAAAATAAAAAATAAAAAGCTTTGTCAACTCAGTTTTCTACTGAGACCGAAATTTTCTGTCTGCAATATGTCTCCCACCTGTGGAACCAACTTGTACGTTCACTTCAATCTCATCCTTCCCTCCGAGTCTTCAAGACACCTATTTCCCACCATCTCAGATCATTCCCCATCAAAAACCATGATTTTTTTTTCTACCCCCATCAACCCCCCTGAAGCCCAACCTCTTTCCAACTTTCCCGTTTTCCTCCCTCAGTTTGCTTCTGTATCCATCTTGTCCATTCTTCCTCACATCCTTCATCTTACAAGTCTCTCTCCGTTTTGTCCCTCAACCCTGCTGCTGTTCTTGCTCCTCCGTGAGCCTCGACTCTGTTAAAAAAAATAAAAAATCCTCATCATATGGAGAACAAAAAAAGTCCAATTCCAGTGAAAGCAAGAGCTGCCACGAGTCGATTGTTTAAATTTGTCAAATAAACTTCCAACCAATGATTAAGCTTTAATGCAATGATGACCCCAGGAACAGAATCAACAACCTATGGAGTCATTGGCATCATGGTGGTGGTTTCAGGACATGTGGACATTGAAAACTTTTGCAGTTATTCACCTCATGGTGGTTATCTTTTGCCTTGGGCAGCACTGCCTGACCCAACATCCAAATATACATTTTATAGCGGCCTTTGGTGGCCTGCCCAGATTCTGAAGTACGTCCACTCAAAATTTGGGGCCTCTAGGTGCTACGGTTCGGCTGTGAAAGAATAACATGCAAACGCACAAACAAACGAAAATATTTATAATCGACAAAGAAGGTGAAGGAAGAAGCTGGGCAATGCACAATTGTTTTTTTTATTCCTGCCCTTCATAGATTACTTGTGTTCCACGGTGTCCACGGTGGTGTTGGAGACCGCATTGGAAACTGTCTTTGCCGCCTGCTCGAGGCCCGACCAAACAGTTGTAATGCCTTTTAAATGGAGCAGAAGAAGAAGAAGACAGGGACAATAATAGGAAACAGAATTGATAACAGATCATGTGGAACTCAGAGAAACCACTTTAGTATTCTATGAATGACAAGTTTTCATTCTAATATGAACCAAGGAGCATTGAGGTCACCTTTTAGACCACTAGCAGCGACCACAAATGCTCCGTCCACCGTCGAGCCGTGCTGGTCCGAATGCCGAATCGATTCGGGTAGAAGACGAGAGCCGCAACGGTGGACGTGGGGTGCGAGAATGTGTCCCATTCGGGAAACTGCAGAGCTTACAGCACCCACTGAAAATGTGGAGAAGAATGCACAGTAAACACACGAGGCAGGATTTACAGTATATACAGACTTGTGCAAATATTTTGAGGCTTTGCCGAACGAAACTGATGCAATGCTTCTTATTCCAACCCATAAGAAGATCCCATATCAAACTCACCCACCACCTCGCTGACCTTCACGACCCCACCGGCTGCCTGCCGGGTTACTCTGAGGCCGGTCGCCACCCTTGGATCGACCGAAACCGGCCGATTGGCAGGTTCAACTCGCCTTCTGACTTGCTCTCCTCCCCATCGTACGGCAGTTCCCATTGCCTGTGCACCCAATCCCAGGCCCCAACTGAGCCACTCTGCACCTGCACATCACGCACATCATTCACATTCTTCTCATCCAAATCTTGATCACATCACATGCCACAGGCGCCACACAGAAACTATTCACCTTTACAATCACGACATATTTTTAATCCTCGAGAGGCACAGATCGAGCAGGACCTCCAAAAGGTCCTTTAACCAATCACTAAACTTGCTTTCCAGACACGAAATGACCTTGAAGGAAATGATTGTGAAAGTACGGATGATAAATATGGAGTTACCAACGAGCAACCCAAACGTTGCTGCTTAAAAAAACAACATGTACCTGTATTGATTCCATGGGCAACATTTACGCTCCAGTTCGGGATAGAGGGTTGTTGGGTGGCAGCGTGAACTCGGCAAGGATCTAGCGTCACGGCTGCCGCCTCTGTCTGTGGAGCCAACGCAAAGTGAACGTTCAGAAGGATTCAAACAATGACTTTCAATGGTTCAAATAATCATCTCAATGTCAGCATTGTCAATATAATCAACTGTCGTCCAGTATTCATGCACTGCATTTACTTACCCCGTCACGTACACTTCTTCCATCTTAAGAAGTCTAATCCTGGCATCCACATTCCTGACAGCCCAATTTGTGGTCCGTTATTGTGAGTTTACCTGCATTCTCAGGTTGGCAAGCTCCATCAGGAGATCGTTGAGCAGCTCACGATCCTGAAGAGGGACGCTTGGTGATAGAACCACTGCCATACAGACCCCGGGCTGCTCACCTGGCCTCTCATCTGGGAATACGTATGCACCGTCAGCGAAACGCAGGATGGGTGAACGGCCTGGGAGCAGTGGATACACCCAGCCGCAAGCCTGCCCAGTCACACAGTGTACATGAAAGGTTAGCACACCTCATGTGCGATACCTATTACTTTGATCAATGTTCCTCGATGTAATTTACCTGCAAGAAGGCTGGAGGCAGCAACGCGTCATCTGTGGGCTGCTGAAATCTCATAACCCGCAGCCCACCAGCCACAGCCGGAGTCCAGACCCGACCATCTGTTGAGGCGCGGAACAGGTAAACACCACTCTCGATGACCTGCAATTCCTCGGCCTCCATGGGTGGTATCACAATGTCTTGCCGTGGCACCACACCATGCTGCTCACCAAAAACACAAATGCGGTGATTTTCACTCACAGCAGCTCTATGTTCACAAAGTATGGCACTCATAAACAAGTTTATCATGGTGACCTTCGGAAAGTCTTTATTTTTCTACAAATGCATATAAAAGGTCAACTTACTCCATTATATCCCATTGTCTTTCAATGAGACCAAAACTGCAACCACAACAAGGCATAATTACAGCATTCCTCAAAGATATCAGGTTCCTCAAAGATCTCCAGCCTTTTAAAACTCCACGTCGATGGTCCAGGCTGCTTACCGGCTCAGTGTCCAGTTTTATTTCCAGCTCTGCAATCTGCTCCAGCACCTGTGTCTCCATGTCCCTCATCTTGCACTGCATCTCAGCAGCTTCTTCCCAGGCGGGATCATGGCCGAGAGGGGTGGGTTCGGACATTGCCAAGCCCTTGCGCAGTCTCTCGAGTCCACGGTTATATGCGTCCAGCGCAGCCTGCGGCTGGCATGCCTAGAAGGGTGAGGGAGGAGCGCACATCAAGGTCACTCCATGAAAGTAGTGATTAGTTTTCCAAGCCAGGAGTCATCACAATTACAAAGTTTAATAATATAAGGGACAAAGTTTGTAAATCCAACTACCCTTATACTGCATCATCACCTGAGAACCGAGCACATTATGCAATTCCAAATCTCTCCAAGAATTTTATTCCAAAGCTCGAGCACTGTTCTTTCAAGAAAATATTGAGATACCAAACCTCAAAATAAAGAGAAAAGTAAATTAATCTGTAAAAGCTGTAAAGAACAATGTTGATTATGAAAAAAAGAAGTAGTTTAAAAATTATTTGCCACGTGTCACCTTTTTTCACCCCTCCCCCCCACACCCTCCACCCCACCCCCCCCTCCCCGAGTAAAACATCCTGTTTGCTATTTGCCATTAATGATTTCAGATGATTCATAGGCGCAGGACCATGTTTGCTTCTGTCTCGCTGCAATATGCCATCCTTTGGGTGAGGGGGGTGGGGAGAGTATTGAGAGAGATAAACCTGTGTTAGCCTCAGTGACCTGAAGCTGGAGGCCATACTGCCTGATAACAAAATGGCTTACACAATCTTACACTTTTCTCCAAGAAGAATAAAAATGGAGGCCAAGATAACCCACATTTTAACATCAAATCACAATATTGAGAATGTAAAATTTTGTCCTATCCCTAACTCCGACCCCCCATAATCTATATTAGAAGAGGAGCTGCATCTGTCTGTATGTTTGTTTGTAGTGTTATAAGCTCAGAACAGATTTAAGGGATTTCAATGGATAAAACGACGGTGAATTCATGGAACTCCCAGGAAGGTTTGTGATGCAAGAAATAAATAAATAAATAAACAAACGAAGGTTTGTATGTGGGTACAGGGGCACATGTGTCGAAACTGCAAACGCCAACTTGTGACGCTGGTTTTCCCCTCACGGAGGGCAGGATCTCCCAGGAATCCTTTTTTGTTCTTGCCTTGTAGATTAGCCAACACAGCAAGGATTAGTATTCCCGTCAGCGAAGCGACGGGTCTTATACAAGTACGAGTGTAGAGTGAATCGCCCACAAATTGATCAATAGAGAAATGTCATGTCATCGGAGTAGGTGGTACAAATGACAACATTTTACATCCTCAGAAAATTACCGAACAATCCTTAAAATAAATAAATTACCTTATCCCATCAAACAGTTATCCAATTACTGAGTACAGTACCCAAGTTTAGTCAATCATGTGACCTTCAGATGATCTTCCTTTACTGGAGTTTTATAGCAGATGTGTGTACGTGGATTGCCCTTTCAAAAATACTGTTGCGGTTCTGCAAAACCGCATGCCTCTAAGCCTAAGGCAATGGCACCCAACATAAAGTCATCCCTAGGCAGTTATTTCATTAGTCTTCATGCAGTTAGTCTTCCCCTCATGTCTAGTGGGTTAACGGGACGAAATGTGTTGCGTGGATCTCGTCGCTAGGTTTAGCTACGATCTCTAATTCATATTCTGATTCTGACTCCAACCCTTTCCTTTTATACAAATTACATGACAAACATGCAAGCACACACGCCATTCAATAGGCAATTGAGAATAAGCACACCACGATGCCCCCTGTGGCTCAAATCCACCACACCACTCCACTACACACATCGTGCACCATTATTTCGTTCAATTCTGCACGCCAATTCCCAACCAGCACCTCATCTTACTTCACACCTCGCTCACGAAACCTCACCACCCTGACTACAAACGCCTCCCGCACACGGGAAAAATATTCCCACACCCCCTTGTACCTCTGCATCGCTACAATTCTCCAGTCTATTTTGAGAAGCACCGCACGACTCGCATTGTCCACGGCACCGCACGATGCTTGACCACGCAACATACGTTAATAGATCGACCGTATCTCACCGGGTACGTCCCCGTGAACATCCGGAATTGATACAACCCTCATCCAGTCGCCAGACCACGGCAAGACCAGGGGCAAAGAGGAAGGGTCGCAAGAAGGGCGATCCGGGAGTTTGGTTCGGGGCCCGGGTGTGCATTTTGGCTCATGAGGGGGCCCTTGGGTGGCAGGGAAAGTACGTTGCTATTCGACATTAAGACTGCACTCGGGGCACGTTCAGTCAGGTGCACGCTCAACTGCTGTTGAGTCACGAGCTCTGACCGATGCCAAAGCGGGTGGGCAACTGAGACGGTTTCGGGTCCCAGAGCCTGGCAGGGCCTGGCAGGGCATGGCAAGGGCCGCTGTGGCACAATAGAGGAGCAGGATTCGGGCCACAGTGCGTCGCTTGCCGGTCATCACCCCATCTTTCGGCCGGAGCTTATAAAAGGGGGAGCATGGAGCCGTTACTCTTCTTCGCTCTTTCCTCTACTCCTCGCTCACCTCTTTGCTTCGCTCCACTCCCTGTCTCACAATTGGTGTGCGATTGCCAGAACGCGCTCCTTATTCTTTGAGAGCCTGATCCGGGGTAATTGCCAAGACTCCCAACCGTGCTGTCGACGTTCCTCCACCCCTGTGCAGTGTGCAGCCAGACGGACCAGTGCGGAGCGCACGTTTCCACGAGCCCCAGCAAAGTAATTGAGCAGGAGATAACACACCATATCACGAGGTGACATTCAGCTCAAGCGAAGCATCCCACAGATGTACATGCAACACATACAGACCTTTACACTCCTGGGTTAGGGATCTTTCTCCTTAAGCATCTATTCTCCTCCATCTCTATCCACCCCCTATTCCGTCTTCTTTGGATGCACAAAGAGCATCATTACTGACTTGCAATCCCATTTTCCTCTGGCATGACACCGCACCCCGCACATTGCACTATGCTACACCTCTCTCCCACACCTTTGTGTGTGTGTGTGCACGCACACGACTGTCCGAGCATAAATGAAGAATGTAGAAGATATAACTGGTTAACTCTGCTCTGACTGCTTTTGTAAGATTGCTTGTCTTTTGCTGCACCCAACAAATTCCTTGCTATCCCCTGCTGGACATAAAAATAAAATCCCATTCAATGTGCTACATAATTTTCCTCGCTTGATTATAAATAAATGTTTTGTAAAGAAATACAGTAATCCCCCGTTTCTCGTGGGGGTTACGTTCCACACCTCTCCGCGCCAAGTCAAAATCCGCGATGAATGAATGCCTCCCCAAAAAAATCGACTCGTCTGGTCTGGTCGGTTTGGGAGTGATTGGGTTTGAGGTGCCTGAGATCGACTAGTCTGGTCTGGTCGGTTTGGCAGTGATTGGGTTTGAGGTGCCAGAGATCGACTAGTCTGGTCTGGTTGGTTTTGAGATGCTGGGAATGAGCAGTGCTCGTCCAACAGCGGCAAACCTTTTTCCTTCCCCAAGCATATATCGAGCACCTTTACCTTAACCTTCTCCTGGAGCGTCCCAGGACCTTCCTCTGGCGCTTCGGTTCCTTGCCAGAAGCCTTAGAAGGTGTAGGGCATTTGGGCGGCATCATGGGGCTTGGAGAAAAAAACGTAGAAAATATTCGAAGTTCACGAGCGAAACTTTGTCTCGTGCGTTGTGTGACTGGTCGAGCACCACGCGTTATAATTTATTGCTTAAATAATTTATATTTCATATATTATTACCGCGATGTACCAGGGGAATCTGCAGAAAAAATTAGTTACGTTCCAAGGGAAAACTCGCGATGAACTGGGGCACGATAGGTGAACCGCGATGAAGCGGGGGCTGACTGTATTCCCAGCTCATTTTTGTGTTTTCTGTCATTGGTCCAGCATGGTTCGCACTCTCGTTTGGCCGGCACGAGCTTGGCAGTCCCGCTCAGCTGCATCTGATCTGGTAAGGTGATCTGGTTTCAGCAAGTGCACACCGAGGGCGTGTCCCCCGGTAATTAGATCACGTGACTTTTGGGTAAACGGTATTCATTAGACGGAGGACCCTAAGTCACATGGTCGAGTTATTGGCATTCACAGTCGGTTAGTGACCCGTCACGTCACAAAGTTATTCGTGTGCGACGGCCTGCGATTCGGGAGTCTGGGGAGAACCCAAGGTAGTTCACCCCTCGTGGTCTTCGCCTTCGACCCCCGATTCCGCAACAATACCATGTCTATCACAGTTTTTGTATTCAAAGTCAAGGCTTGTGGAAGAGCAAGAACACAGAACAGAGCGATAACGGCACTCCTCGGTTGAACACATACCTCTGCCAGGCTGAACAGTTTATGTTTTATATCCCGCTGATGGGCTGGATCTGCATACGGACCCGATATGAACCAAAATCGAATCGGCTTGTTCTCGTCACCATACCAACTCATCCACATCCTTTTTGCGATTTTTGCGATATCGTGCCACATATCGTTTTTTGCCCCCCCCCCCCATCTCTCAATAGCAAAGAATCACTTAAAAAATTTATAAAATTCCGGATCATATCCGGATCCAGATTCTGATTTTTAGCAAAATCAAATCAATTTGTCATTGTCACATACCCAACATGTCCACCAAATTTAGTCTGAATCCATACATAACCTTTTAGAGATATCCTGCTCACAGACAGGTAGACAGACAGACAGAAAATATAACCTCCGTTCATCTTCAGTGGTTTAGGTAACAAAGGGAACAGCAGAGAGAGGGAGGTACTAACAGCAGGGCTGAGGGACAAAATAGAGGGAGACTTGGACAAATAAGGGATGTGGGAAGAAGGAGGGGTCGGGGAGGGCACACTGGGTAGATAATATGGATACAGAAGCAAACCGTCAAGAAAATTGGAAAGTTGGAAAGAATAATGGAGTTTGTAGAATAGTGGAGGAGTGCACAATGTTGTTAATGAAACCTAATTTCGCTTGAATTTTGCTGAATGACGTATTTTTGGCCATTTGGCAGGTATTCTCATGTCCGTCTCACCTCTTCAGCCGTGATGGCCTGAGCCAATGTGTCGTAAGCTGCTCGGTACTCTCGTCGAACCAACGCAACTCTGCTTGTGAGCTCGGTCGAGTCTGTTTGAGCGCCATCCATCTGCAGGAGAGAAGGGGATGGAAGGGAATGTGAATGAAACCAGCTATGTGTGATTTCCAACCATTAAAAAGTATGGCTTCAGGTCCTGATGAACAAAAACTGAACAATGATGATATTGTGAGAGAAAAATAATAGGTGAAAGATCAATCTGTTACGGCATCCCTATTTGTGCTTGGGATTTATTATTAGGGGGAGACAATTCAGATAGCGTTTCAAGTTCCTTCCTTCAACCTCCTGACCCACCAGCAGAAATCAGTTATTCATCATTTATTCAACAATGAAATAGGATTATCAATATGATAAAAAAACCTGCTTCCCAATTCATACTTTAAATCTGAGAAAAATATTCTGATATTGGCCTATTTAACATTTCCATCTGAGCAGAAGGTGCTCATGAAGCTGTGACCGCAGGTTCGAATCCCATATACTGCGATAATTTAGCATCAATTTCTATGTGTCCTTGCGATGCCCTCAGAAGTACAATGACGTTTCATAATGTCCTTGTCCCAGACGTAATGTAACGCATATACTGTATACCTGCACGTGCTCATTCGTGACCCTGAGACACTCAATATTGTTGCGATGCCGGGTTCAATAGCAAGGACGAACGCCAGACGGAGCAGTTGGGCCGTCTCCTACCGAACACCGGAATTGAAATGTCGTCACCCCAGATAACTCCGGAGTCGACGAGCCACTTAAAGGACCGTGGTTGCCAATATTTTGACGGCGTGAGTTGGGTCCACTTGTCTATTCCAATTTACCAAAGTACTCACGCCGTCTAGCTACTGGGGAAACCACACCCTCGGCTGACTCTGTCCGAACCGAGTCGCATGCACCGACTCGGGTCCGGAGTACCGAGCGGGAGTTACCAGAGCCGCACCGGTCCCAATGACAACTTACGGCACACGGCCTCCCAAATTCCCAATACGCACCGTGCTAAACAAATGAAAGAAAGTGACAGGCAACGAGCTGGTACATTGAACAATTGGGGTTATTTATAATGGAGCAGGGGAGCACAGAGAGCAGAGTTATCACGACGAAAAGAAATGCAATTTACAATGTACAAGGCACTTAAACAGTTTCTACTTACAGGACGGCACCACACACACACACACACACACACACACACACACACACACACACACACACACACACACACACACACACACACACACACACACACACACACACACACACACACACACACCCAAAAGAAATGGACCCCGTCGGGTCTTTAGTTTAGCCTTTCAGCTCAGATGGGAAGGCGAGCTGAGGGGAAGAGCCTACACTTGCACCTGTCCACCCCGTGCGGTCTGGTCGAGCTTGTCCGGTGGCGGGACTCGAACCCATCGCCACAACGCAGCACCAAGCACCAGGGACGGGGGAAAGAGCGACGGACGCCAGCCAGCACGAAGGCGGATGAGGCGAGAGATGACGAGGCGACCGGCGATCAAGCCCGAAAAAGCTTTCCCTGATCGGGTGACACCAGGCGAGGCAGACCCATACCGCCAGACAGAATGCGCCGATCACTCGTTCTGTCGAGGTGGGAGAGATTTCTTTCCTCGCCACCTGATGGGACGGTTGCATCGCGCGATTCGCTGGCCGTCCCTCATTGGACAGGCCCACGGTAGGTGGGGCAACTCCCACCTTTCTGGGGCGGGGTCGGAGCTGAGGCAATTGTAGCTCCGCCTACCTCCTCACCTAAGGCCACGTGCGTAATGGCGACGGTGGAGCGAGGCGACGGCCCGCTGTTGTTGTTGTTGTTGTAGTTGATAAAAACCTAACTAAAAAAATAAACCCGCAGAGCACACATGAAATTCCCTTTAGACACACGGGATGGATTCTAACTATAAACACATACTTATCGAAATAACTTAACTGCGGGGCTGCTGACTGTCTGTGTGCACAAGGCTTCCAAATCTGTAACAATATAACTGGAAGGGCACTCGGTAGAGCGCATACCTCCACCACGTAATGCCTGATCCACGAGAACATATCGGGCCTAACATATCTTTGAAATATCATGCGATATATCGTTTTTGACCCTATCTCTCAATGGTGAAGAATCACTTTTAAAATAAAATAATTCTCGTATCCAGATCCGGATTTGGATCTTCACCAAAATCAAATCAGTTCGTCCTTGTCACACACCCAACGTGTCCACAACTTTTTGAGATATCCTGCACACAGACAAACAAACAAGCAACCAAACAAAGACAGAAAGGGGTGAAAACATAACCTCCTTCACCTTCAGTGGTGGAGCTAATAGAAATAATCTCACATCTTCCCCCTTTGGCAAAATTTAGCCTCAAGTTACAAAAAAAAACATCACAAATTGTGTCGTAAAGGACCCTTATTTATAGAACGACACGTGACATCGTCTTGACAAAATCTGTTTTGCGACATTTCGACACAAGTTGAGACCCAGAGTAAGATTGAACAAAATAAGATAAGGCAAAGAATGACCCGTCATAAACGTTTCTCATAGACAGCCACACGAGACGGTGCTTGCCGGGTTTGGAGGGCATGGTGCGAGGATGTCGCCCCGTGGCGGGTTTTCACCGATCGTTCGACGGTTCTGCAAGGCCATGTGGTATTACCACGGCTCGCCGAACTAGCAATCAACACACAGTGCAGGACTTCTCTCCCATGCATAAACAAATGGTGAGATTCACTCAGGGAAGCCATTGCCTACCAGGAATCAAGAACATTACTTTGAGTTCTGTCCTTGCAAGCTGAAAGTTTGAGAACAGAGGACAAAAAGGAGGAGGGGGAGAAAAGGGGATTGAGGAGGGTCGATCATCTCAATCATAGAATGGCACAACTATTCAATGCTGGCAGGATGGCCTCGAGCAGGTACGTATACTTGCTTCAGAGCCATCTCTCATGTGTTTGAATCTCGGTCCAGCTGTAAACTGCCATTTTGGTGTTTTGTAAGCACGGCGAGGCATCAGTGTGTGCGTCGTTTCTCGGTTGGATGTTTAACTGCACATCTGGTCTGTCAGCATTATTGGTGGGCGTTAAAGATCCCACGGTGTCCTTCGTGAAGAGTAGGTGAGCTATTGCCAGCACCCTGAACAAATTCCAAATTCCTGTGCTAATCTACAGAGGGCACTGTCTTGGAAGTACAGCTGTGACCCCCCCCCCCCTCTTTCCAACCCCAGCAAATGACGTTGCAAACTAAAGAATAGGGAAAAGAAGTAGGTCTTTGGACTGCCACTGGTAAGATGTAAACCCAGTGCTACCTGCCGCACGGTCGACTTCTCCGCTACTAAACCGACTTTCCTCATTGGCTTGCAAGTAGGGAGGCTGGTTGTGACACCCTGCCGGGACTAAACAACAACAAAAAAACACCTGAAAAGGGCAGGTGAGCTTTCTTTGGGAGCCAACGACCATCCCATAAGGAGACTAAAAAGGACCAATGATCAACTTGGACCATAGTGATACCCTTGATGGAGCAAATGCCATCAAAAGGCAGAAGAGCTAGTATTAGCCAATGGCAACCACAAAACTACAGCCGTAGAGAAGGGGGTGGGTATGCCATGTTGCTGATGGCATGCTCCTCGTCCGGTGGAGGACAATGCAGTCCTATTCTGTCCGAACCACTTTTGTAACATTTTCATGGTACAAGTGGGCACCGATTCCTGCTTTTCAGTGCTTATTCGTAAAAACAATTAAAGCAGAAGAAGAAAAGAATGAACTATTTAACAAGGGTGGAATCTCATAATAAAAAAGGCAAAAGCAATCGGTTCGCAAACAGATGAAAGGTAGACCGACAGTGTTCTTGATGAGGTGGCAGGTGCCAGGCCAAGCAGATTAGAAGAGGATCAGCGTTCAACTGCTCCGATGCCACAATGTAGGTACCACCTTTACCCGAGAGCATGACCCCCAGACGTCACTCTTTGCACACACCCGAACGTGCCAAATGAATCTGATACGGTGGAAAACACGATACGAGTGTGATTGCGTTTCCACTGCACGAACATGAAAGATGTGCCATTGTACATACAAAGGTCTCTTTTGTTTCTCTACATTCTGCTGATACAAAATCGTTTCATTTGGATATCGTACAGGGAGGGATTCAACTGTACAGCCATCCACCCCCAGCCACAAGACCAACGGTCAAGCCACCACCTCCTTTTACCATCCAATGTGCAACTATCAGGGATGCCGATTCGTGGTGGTTGTACTCCCCGACACAAGTTCGGTGCCAAATGTTCCCCATTCTTCCCTGCTGCCCAGATTAGAACACGGTCAGAGTACCGATTGGTCCGCATGCACCGGCCCTTTCCCTCGTCTGTAACTCTGTGGTAGCCCTGACCTCGTGAAGGCAGGGGTACATGATCCTGGATGTGGGGGATTTCTGGGTCGCTCCTGGGAGATGGGTCGGCCGTCTTCGTCCCACAGGCTCGTTCGAGAGAAGTCTGGGGATATAACAACAACAACAACCGCATTCCAATATCAACTGTGTCCGTGTGTAAATAACATATTTTACGAAATCACAGTTATCCCAGAGAAAAAAAACGACAATGATCGGTAGTCTCGATGACGTGTCAGCATCAAAGTAATGAATAAATAAATCACGTGATCTTCCCTTTGTCCGATTGTGACGCCGCGTTTCATGTGAGGGGCGTGCCATGTGAGTGACGATCATCACAGCACACAGTCACCGTGATGACGTCATGTTCCATGTTTGTTACATCATGAAATTCAATCGTAAAAACACAAGTCACTTTAATAAAGGTAAACCACCCTCTATCCTCATTGATCTGCTCTCCTCTCCTGAAGTCACCAAAACTATATATATATACTGTATATATAACTATATTTATAAAAAAACTATATATATATATTGTTACGGCTGTGGAAATTCGCATTACACCATGAAGGGCCCGTAGGTGAGATATCTCGAAGTACATGTGTAATTAGCCCAAACCCGTTGTATAGAGGGAATTTATGTGATTCATCCGGGCTGCGACGCTTTGAGTTAGCCATTTTTTCTGTTCTATCCTCATTTTGAACCAACCACGTCTCAACCGCCGTCACACAACAACCACCACGCCAGCCATCGTCACCAAGTGCAACCACGCTCCAACCCTCGGACAACAACAACAACAACGCCAACAGCCACGACCTTTACCTTCACAACTCGCTCCCACATCATCACATCACCGCCATTCCCAAACGGCACCATAACCATCAAACCACCACCGAAAACCCTCCACCACCTTCACCTCTCTCCTTCTACAGCCATTCCCGCACCACCTGTGAACACTGAGCGTCGGGCTGTCTTGGGCCCGTTCGGTGATTGGTGCCGAACGCACTGAGCCGCGAGCGCAAGTAGCGGCCTTTCCGAGGGAAAATTCGGATCAAGAACGCTACACGCCCACTTTTCCTCTATCCAATTAGCAAGCGCGGGGCGGCTTGGCCCCACCTCCAGGCGCGTCTGTGTGAAATCGATATATGCAAATTCTAGGATCAGGGGAGGTTCACGCCCCTGTTTCCTCCGACCAATGGGCGAGCGTGGCTCCGCCCCCGAGGTCATCCTGATCCGAATATTTGCATATTAGCTGCTCCTGGCAGCTTATAAGAAGGCGAGCGCAAGGCGAATGAAGTCAGTCGAGCCGGGTGGCGAATGAAGTCAGTCGAGTCGGGTGGCGAAGTCATCGGTGTGGCAGAGAGTTGGGTTCTGCAGTCGGCTGAGGAGAGTGTCATCGAGTTGGGTTCTGGAGTCGGCTGAGAAGAGTTGCGGGAAGAGGCAAAGGAGCTCGGGTCCGAGGCGAGAAGGACGGCAGTCGGCGACGAGGTCGCAGTGTGGGATCGCTCGTCGCGGGACCCAAGCCAGCCAGCCATTCTCCTCCCCCAGGGCATCAACAATTCCCCCTTTCCCCCGTGCTGAGATAGTGCAAAAAGGGGGCCCCGTTCCCAACCCACTCCAAACGTCGTGCCAACGAAACCCGCCAAGGAGCACGGAGTCGGGGCACAGCCGTGGGGCACATTTCCCCCCCCCCCACAGGGGCACATTTGCGGCTCGTCCGCCAACGCCTCACGAGGATGCGGGTAGGACCCCCGGTGTCGCGGGCCTGGCCGCTCCTCCAGGTCAGGTGCACATTTGGCCTACAGGCCTGTCTGTCCCCTTGTCTATGAGGGTGGCTTCTTTCCTTTGCTTTTGAGTAAATGTGTGTTGGCGCCGTCTGCGAAGTAGAACTGCATAAGTGTTGCCATGTGTGCGCGTAGTCGGTATTAACTCTGAGTCGTTGTTGCTTTTGTTTTGGTTGCTATATGTGCGTTTTGACTGTATGGCTGTAGATATGTGCTTTCCGTGTGCCGGGAAATAAATGTGCTTTGTGTGAACTGTTTTCCTGTTTCGCTTCGTCTTTTCTTTATTGACCGTCCATCCTGCTTCACGTAAAGGGTTCGTAGTGGGCTTAATACGCCCCGTAATTAATCGGAACCGTCGAGGCCGACGATAACACTGCTCGGTTATCACTGTAGCACGGAACGGACCGCTTAAGCAGTTCATGTCCGGAGTCGGCCTGTGGCGTGGTACGATTGCCCGGTCGACCATCCACGCAGGTACTTAGGTAGATCGAATTTGGCGAGCAACCCTATCCTGTGCGGGTGGGCAATTGGCACGGTCCTGGTGGGGTTAAACCCCCACCTGTGACTAGCTCTCGGCGTTGTTCCGAGAGGATCACGACCGAATTGTCTGTCCGGTGGGCGACGTGCCGCGATCCGAGTTACGTGGCCATCCGCACGCCAGCGGGCGCGAATTCGCAACAATATATATATATATATAAAAAAACGACATATATATATATATATATATATATATATATATATATATATATATATATATATATATATATATATATATATATATATGACCGTTTTTTACAGCCATTTTTCCCTGCTGTGCAGAGGTTAGGCTTTTTCTTGAGGCAATGTTTTATGGCCGGATGCCCTTCCTGACGCCAACCCTGGTCGCCTCTTACGACACACAGGGATATGGTACACCTATTCCAACCGGGGCATACACCGGGACCAGTACACTGGTACTCACTTCGCCGACCTCAGAAGGATGACAGGCTGAGTCAACCCCCTGGTGTTAATTCAGCAGCCAACGGGGCTTGAACTCAGGACCCTGGGATCCCAAGCCGCCACCCTTACCACTAAGCCAACACCAGGCTTATATATATATATATATATATATATATATATATATATATATATATATATATATATATATATATATATATATATATATATATATATATATATATATATATATATATATATATATATATATATATATATATATATATATATAT
>NC_140976.1:9703850-9746850 GCF_056783735.1 Eptatretus burgeri | reverse complement strand
GGGTGGTGGCTCTGGATCCTCGGGTCCTGAGTTCAAGACCCATTTGCAGCTGAATTAACACCAGGGGGTTGAATCAGCCTCTCATCCTTCCGAGGTTGGCAAAATGAGTACCAGTGTAGCAATCAAAAGGCTGCACACAAAGGGAAGGGGTATCGACGGATTGATTAAATCTGGTGTTGGTGTGGCGCAGGCATGGTGGGCGGAATGGCCTTCTCCTGTGCCTTAATTCTTTGTAAACTCTACCAGACTTCAAAGGGTGTAGGTAATCTTGCGATGATGGGTTGGGAAGTTAAAAATCATTCCCTATACACTCTAGATTGTCACCTTGTGATTTTCATCCCTCTGGATTGCTGAAAGAACATCTCCATGGAATTAAGTTTATGAACATAGAAGATGTCGAAGATGCACACCCGTCCCCACGATTTCTATGCAAGTGGTATCAAGGCACGACCACCTCAACGGCACAAGTATATACTGTATGTGTAGCAAGGGAATACCTTGAAAATAACTTCCCAATACTTTAAAGTTTTCTTGGAAAAATGTCCACGTCGACAACTACAGTCGTTTTACATCTCCAACAGAGTATAACGGTGCCATATATTTTCTCCAAAGCCAAGAAGATACATAGGTTTGAGTATCTACCTCTGTCTGTAACAATCAATACGTACAGGGGTAAACCAAATCTGTAAATGTAAAATAAACGTTTTGTTTTCTTCCATCACAAGTGTTCATGCAGAGAGTGAGGAACATAGTGAGCTGTGTCCAGTCAACTCCTACACAGAATGGGACCCCCTTGAGGAGGTGATTGTGGGGTGTGCAGAAAATGCCTGTGTGCCACCATTTACTGTCGAGGTGAAGGTAAGCTCAACGGATTCACAAGTACCAAACTGCATTTCAAAATCAGCTTGTGGTTTGATGATGATAAAATACGGTCACTTACATGATATTTGTATCACCTTATTGTAACCCCCTCTGCTTCATCTAATGTTCCTTTGAGTTAATCTCTCTCCCTAGGCTCATATCTCTCAGAATGACTGGAACTTCTTCAAAGAGAATGGTGGAAAACCATTCCCAAAAGAACACTTAAAGCTTGCAGTTGCTCAGATCTCTGAACTCTGTCGCGTGCTTGAGGGTGAGGGAGTGACGGTTCGCCGTCCTGACATCATAGACTGGAGCAAGCCCTACAGCACACCTGACTTCAAGTCCACTGGTGATTAAAAAATAAAAAAACAGAAGCAATGAGTGGGACATATAGAAGTCGAAAGTGTATTTTGAACAAATCAGGTGAGGTTTGATATATAGTATTCGACAAACAGAACAGCAAAACGCAAGAAACATATCATAATGGATTGACATGTTTCCTTTATAACTTACATGCAAAATAAGAGATTTCCTCAATGGATATTGCTTCCCAGTGCAAGAACAGGTGAACAGGTGTCAACCTTGTGAAAACCCCGTTTGGCTACTTTAATCAATATTGCAGTGAGGGACTCATTATAATTTTATAATAGTTGATAATTTGGACAATGTCATCTCCGTTCTGCAGGCCTCTTTGCTGCTATGCCTCGAGACATCTTGCTTGTGGTTGGCGATGAGATCATCGAGGCCCCAATGGCATGGCGCTCACGCTTCTTTGAGTACCGTGCTTACCGCCCACTGCTTCGCGAGTACTTCCGCCGTGGTGCTCGTTGGACAACTGCACCAAAACCCCTCATGCAGGATGAACTCTATAATAATACTGTAATTATTTTTTGTACTGTAAATACTCATCAATACTGTACTGCAAGTCGATTTTGGTGAAGATCCGAATCTGGATCTGGATACAAGGTTTATTCAATTTCTAAGTTAATATTCACCATTAAGAGATTGGGCTAAAAACGATATATAGCATGATATTTCAAAAACTAATTGGGCCCGATATGTTCTCGTGGATCAGGCATTACGTGGCTCAGGTATGCGCTCCACCGGATGCCTTTCTCAATTTTTTAAGTGTCTACATCACAATACATTTCAACAAAGAATATGCAAATAATTTAATGCTACTTTTACAAAACATACCTTGTATTTGAATTGAAAAAAAAAAACATATTACAATTTTCTGGCACATGATGTCACCACAGTCCACACTTTTAAGGGCGGACGTTCCAGTTCAAGAGCCACACACTCAGAGCAGGAGAGTTATAATTAGTTTATAGGAGAGTTATAGTTTTAGTTATAGCTATAGAGAGTTATAGTTGGTTTTCTTGGACACCTGGATAATTATGAATACGAAAGATGAAAAAACATTTGAGAAATAGCCTTCTGTCCTCGGGCTGTCATTGCTCGTACCCTAGTGGCAGCCACCTCAATCTGCAACTTAAACTTGTAAATACTTTAAATAACACCTATACAGCTGTGTGCTGTGTTAAAGATTACTTCTGTGTCGATCTCTCTTTTACAACGGTTCCCCAAATTTGTTGAGCACCAGCACCACAAAAGGTTAATCCAGCTCTGCATAACAAGGGTATGTTTCTGAACATTTCATTGGCTGTTGTATCATTTTGAATCTGACTTTGGCAGCTATTTTTACTAATATAACAAACTTAAACGAGGCACCTCTCTTAATTGCTTGCTTCTCTTTCCAAGTGGCTCGGCACGTGACTTGCAAAGTGGCTGATACGGAATGGCTTGGTTGGTAAGCGACAGCAAGCTACTTGCTGAAGGAACACACCCCAGGATGGTGAAGCTTATGGAACAATTGTTTTTCATTAAGTTGAGAGGAGTCTCACATTTTCCACCAGTCTGACATGCTATTGTCCTCTGTTTTTTTTTTTTTAACACAATTAGCTGCTTCATTTATATCACATATGTAACTAGAACGGCACTCAGTAGAACACATATACCTCCACCAGGTTGAACAGTTTACGTTTTGTGTTCCCATTTATAGGCCGGATCTGTATCTGGACTTGAACCATATTGAACTGGCTTGTTCTTGTCACCTCCCCAATGCATCCACCAAGTTTTGTCATAACCCGTCCACAACCTTTTGAGATATCGTTCAATATATCGTTGTGGAATTGTCCCTCAATGGTGAAGAATCATTTACAAAATTATCGTATCCGCATTCGGATCAAGGTCTTTACTAACATCGACTCAATTTGTCCCTGTCACACACCCAACCTTTCCACCAAGTTTCATCCGAATCTGTTGTTTGTCTGTTTGTTTGTCTGTCTGTGAGCAGGATATCTCAAAAAGTTGTGGACGGATTCAGACAAAAGCTGGTGGACAGGTTGAGTGTCTGAAAAGAATGAAATTATTCGATTTTGGTGAAGATATGGATACGGATACTCGAATTTTTAAGAGATGCTTCACCATTGAGAGATACGGTTAAAAACAATAGAGTACAGCACGATATCTCAAAAATTGGGGGCGGATTTGGAATAATCTTGGTGGACCAGATGGGTGTGTGACAAGGACAAATTGATTCTATTTTTGGTGAAGATCTGAATCCTGATCTTGATACGAGTTTTAAAAATTTTTTTAGGGGAATCTCACCATTGAGATGCTCCACAGGTGAGAGAGAAGAGGAACAAATGAGTGGAGGTGAGCAGTGAACGTGGATTTTGGGAGTTTCACTAGAAGTGGATCAATAGCAGACCATCTCTGCACCCTACAGAAACCTGGGGATGACAAAGCACAGAAAAGGCAGAGGGTGCAAGACCAGAAAGGAGACAATGGAAAACAAAAAGGGCACCAAACTTTCTTCGAAAACCAGAGTAATAGCCCCATAGATTCAGCTTCATCACAGGAGATTCCAATGACTGATGGCCTTGCTTTCCATGGAAACAGATGCCAACTTGGATTTGTGCTTTGTCCAAGAAATATGATGGCTGAAGGTAAGGCCCAAAGGTTTGAGTAACTGAACTTCTTCAAGAGGTTTGTTAAGGAAGTAGATGGAAGAATTCCCAGATTATCCTTTCAGAAAGACAGAGTGAGAACATGGCACGTGTAAGGGTTCCCTTACAAGGAACTTCAATGCAGGAATAAGCGATTATGCCCATCTATGCCTCAGAAATGGTGACCAACCGATGGTTGTTTGTCCCTGCTCTATCCCTTTAAAAGCTGAACATCAAACAAGGAAACAGCACGTACCATTTGGAAAGTCTTTGGTATGACTCAGCCTGGGTTCAAACCACCAACCACCCATACTCAGAGTGGTGCTCTAACCATTATGTCTGAGGTGACAATTCCCCTGAGTGCATTGGTTCTGATGATGGTGTTTCAACCAGAACAAAAGGAATCTCACTTGCATTCAAAACGCAATGAATCATTGAGAGATTGCGAGTGTTCACATGATTGCTTTATTACAAATTTTAGCAACAATACAAAGAAAAATGAATGAGTCACTACACATGCCATTGAAAGACATGTTCAAAAAGTGTTGGACCAACTCCTGATTTTATGAAGGTCTACAGAGGGAAGAGACTGATGGCTGCCTATATGAGGAATGGGGGAATCTTTGGCAGAGGATGGAGTAATCAGCAAAAAGATAAGAAGGATTGTCCAAAGTATTGGAAACATAGTTGATGAAGATAAGAACAGAACTGGGCCCAAGACATAGCCTTGGAGCACTCCAGCTTCGACAGGGATAGGAGATGAGATGATCCTCTTGAGAGCCACACACTGACTTTGAGAGTAGAGGGAGTCAGCAAACGATGAGAGAAGGTGGCCTTGGATGCCGTAGGCTGTGTTTGGAGAGCAAAACGGGGAGCGAGACTGTGTCAAATGCCTGAGATCAAGGGCCACCATCCCTTGTTTGGAGAGCAGCATGTCCAGCATGAACTGGCCTGATCTGTATCCAATCTGATGATCATCTGCGATCATGCCATTGGAGAAAATGAATGACTTGTTGTCAATGAAGTAATATTGGAAGTAAGCTAATGGTCCTGTCGTTATGAGTATCTGCTTTTGCTCAGTCTAATCCTTCTCCACCCCAGAGACTGTGGTTTTATTCATGTTCATCAGCATAGAATCTGCAAAAAAGAAATCGCTGTACTGTATAATTATCCTAGTTTTAATGTTTCACACATTTATGCTTGTTTGTGTCTCCATGCATTTCTCAGCCACCGAGACATTTAGTCTTTCTCCTCCACTCCACCTAAGGACTATCCCGTGTTCTCCGTCGAGGATAAGAATGCACTCATTACAAAAGGCCACTTCGTTACAACGGAACACGAGCCCTGCTTTGACGCGGCAGATTTCATTCGAGCCGGAAGGGATATATTTGTGCAAAGAAGCCAGGTATGATGACGTAATTGCTTTTATTACATCGCCATTCATATTGATAATGTATTCCTCATTTGTCAATCATTTCCTTCTCATTACCAGCATCCCAACAGTGAATGTCAGAAGTAATAAAGCTTGGCACCATTTCGCTAGATGTAGGATTTGTATCATACATTTATCATTGGTTACAGGTAACAAACAACTTCGGGATCGAGTGGATGCGACGACATCTTGGGCCACGGTTCCGCGTGCATAAAGTGTCCTTCCGTGACCCAAACCCAAAGCACATCGATGCAACCTTCAACATCATTGGACCAGGGTTGGTGATTTCAAACCCTGACAGACCTTGCAATCAGGTAAGATTAGAGATCCTGTGCATGATTTCAAGGATGTTCCATCGAGTAAGGAGCAGCGACAAAACCATCTCTGTCTGTCACATTATTGCAGATTGACATGTTCAAGAAGGCTGGATGGAGAACCATAACACCGCCAGATCCACTGATCCCACATGGTGAGGTTGTTTTCCTCATAAAGTGTCAAGATGATTCAAAAACCTAATTGTCAAAATGTTTTTAACAGCTCAATTCAAATGTTTTTCTCAATGAGATACAAATTTCAGAGAATATTTTCAATCCATGCTCTATCCTCAAATTATATCACCTTCCAATTTTGTTCCTCTCTCTTTTCTTTCTCATCCAACACAGACCACCCACTTTGGATGTCCTCTCGCTGGCTCTCTATGAATGTGCTGATGCTTGATGAACATCGAGTGATCGTTGAGAAAGAGGAACAAACGACACAGAAGATGTTTGAGAAACTTGGTGGGTTCCTGAAAGCAGTGTCTGATATTGTCCTTTCCAAGATTGATCATGCATTTTGCTGCATGACCTCTGCCATTCAAACGAGGATGCACCATGGTAAAAAATTTTGTCAGATGCTGATCAATGATATTTTGGTATCACATAATTGGTACTCCCTCGTAGAGACATCAGGATTCATTTCATCCTCACGCTCACATCCTGATAAACCAACTGAGAACAGGCTTTCCAAAACATCGACATTAGTCTTGAGGAGTTTGAAATTAATTCCATTTTGAGAACTAATTGATCAATAATTTGGGTACACAGGTGGATTTATCAGAACTCCTTGCTGATCTATACTCGCAGCAACACTGCCACTAAACTTGCTGTAGTACACCAATTAAAGTTTTACAGCTTTGAATATTCGGTCTTCAGAAGAATTGAGGGGTCGGCATTCATTCTTTGGGAGAGCAGAAGCAGCATGTCCAGAGTTGAGTGGCAGGATCGGAATTCAAACTGATGCTCAAAGATCAGGCAGTTTGAAAACAGGAAATACTTGAAAATGGCAGCCATGATGGCTTCCATGATCTTACTTGTAATTGAAAGTAAGAACACACCTAAAGCATTTCGGTAAACCATTTCGGTTCAGTAAACCATTTAACCAAATGTTCATGCCAAATTCAATCATCTTGCATCTGAGAAATCGTCACGACAAGGTTTCAGTGTCATCTGTATTTAAGATCACCGTGATGTTCCCCCCCCCACCCAACCCCATCCCTTTCATGAATGTTGACCATTTGCCTTTCACTCTTTTCCCATGATATTATACTTCTCAGAAATCTCCCTCAAGCACTCATCATGTATCACACCAGTCTGATGAATATAATGCCATTCATCATGTGTTTGATTAACAGCTGTGATTTGTACGATGGGGGAGTGGGGGGGGTAGTGTGACCAATGCTCTCTTTTAACCCATTCATCCCACAGGAATAACCCCAATCCCTGTGTCTATCCGCTTTGCCAACTCCCTCGGTGGCGGATTCCACTGCTGGACATGTGACATCCGCAGGCGTGGGGGTTACGCTTCATACTTTGAATAGATGTTATTGTTTTTTAAACTTGACTATTTTTTTAGCCATTCTTTGTCAGGACGTAATTGTTTTCTTAAGTCACAAAATGTGATAACGTCATTGGATTTTTAATGATAATTATTTTCTTCATTGTGCTGTATCCCTCTTTTTCCTTCTGTTTGTGCCGAATCCCTCTTCCCATTCTGATAACATTTTTATTACTCTGTTGTTACTCAAGATGGATTTTTCATAACTGCCTTTTGCCTCCCCATTATTTGTTATTGCATGTTATCTTCAAGGTGGATTGATCATGTTAATCGTACTTTTGAAAAAAAAAAATAAGATCTTTGTTGAGAATAAATAGCAGGAGTCCACAATATACTTTATGTTTTCATGCAGGATGGGTGGTGGAAGGTGGTGTGGGGATTGTGGGAGGAGGGGAAGTTGGGGGCATGGAGTAAATTGGGGAAAGGAAGAGAAGTGTGGGGATCGGAAGGAAATGCAGATTGGAAGAGTGTAGGACATGTGAGAGGGAAGTGGCACGTCGGAGGCATACATCAATTGAAGAGGAAGGGGACAACACAAAGTCTGGTTTTTACATGTTATAAAGAGATGTATGCCTGGTGTTGACTTGGTGGTTTGGGTGGCTTGCTTGAGATCCTGGGGTCCTGAGTTCGAGCCCCGTTGGCTGCTGAATTAACACCAGGTGGGGTTGACTCAGCCTGTCATCCTTCCGAGGTCGGCGAAATGAGTACCGGTGTACTGGTCCCAGTGTGTGCCCCGGTGAGAAGAGGTAAACCGTATCCCTGTGCGTCATAAGAGGTGACTCAATGGTTGGCGTCAGGAAGGACATCCAGCTATAAAAAATATATATCACCTCAAAAGGGGAACCATGATTGTCATGGGGCCCACAAGGCTCACCCCTGCTCGAGCAGGGAAAAAAATGGTCTTAAAATGTGTGTGTGTGTGTGTGTGTGTGTGTGTGTGTGTGTGTGTGTGTGTGTGTGTGTGTGTGTGTGTGTGTGTGTGTGTGTGTGTGTGTGTGTGTGTGTGTGTGTACACACGTTATAAAGAGATGACTACAAAGCAACATACCTCAACAGAGGACAATGGCAAAATTATTACCTCCGCCACTGAAGGTGGATGGAGGTTCTGTTTTCACCCCTGTCCATTTGTTTGTTTGTTTAGGCCTAAGTCACATTTGCTCTACGGCGAGGATACGGCAGCCGTATGCCCTCTGAATTGACAGAAACGTGCGGTGGCCTCAGGGTGGCCCTACGCCGTTTGGCTATCTTTTACAGGCCGTAGGGGTCGCCGTGGAATTATAACACGGAGTTATAACTTTTTTCATTTCTACGTTGGCCGTAGCAATTCGACATGCCGTAGTTGTGTTCCACGTCGACCGTACGTAGGGCGTACGGTGGGCTTGCGTTATTCGTGCGGCTGCCGTAGTCTCTTATCAATGAAAAATGAATTTTGCCCTAAAAACGGAATACCTGTACATCAAAAAAAAACCGAACACAATGAGGCGTTCATGTTTGTTCACGTGTCTCCCCCACCTGTTCGAGTCGCATCTTCGCGATTTGTTCATCCAGTTCTCGGTGGAAGTCCTCGTGAAAGCATCTCTCGTGTGTCGATCGCTACTGTCTTTACCTCGTGTTTTCACCTTGATTTGTGCTGCTTTTTTTAAACTCATCTTGTGTTTTAATTAATAACAAAAAAGCAATCCGATCACGTGGTGTGACGGACTGTCGGGCAAGGATTTAATTTCACAGAAAAACCGGTTGTAATTTGGAATATCCATGATTACCTCAGCCCGATGTGTTTGATGAAAGTGATTGTGGTTCTGGGGGCATCATGTTTGATGAGCTGCCCTGGGGGCAGCGCTCGCAGAGTGCACGAGCGATCGGAACCCAGGCCGGACCTCGAGCCTGTGTGAACCTTTTTTATTGGTAATTGGACCAGTTTACATACAATACACCATCACCGAACAGATTAATTCACTCCATTATTTCTTATTGGGAAAATTAGTGCAGCAGATTACTGAAATAATCTTTGAAATAATAAATACTGAAATAATAAATAATCTTTCACTTCAATAAGCACCAAATTTGGTATACATGTGCTCCAGGACCTATTCTCTCAGAAAAGTACGTGACCCACGTTGAAAAACAAAATGGCCGCCATTTTTCAAGATGGCCGCCATTTGAAGTGGTTTGAATCTGTGTTTGAGCTAAATTTTGATGGAATAATGCTCATTTAACGTTCTATGCATCGAAATATGTTTTTGAGTTAGAAAAATCATTTTCTGCACTTACAAAATCGTAATTATTGAAAACTAAGATGATATGGCTGGAATTAAATGACGACAGACTCTTTTAGCGCTACATTTTGAAAAAAGAAAAAAATGAAGAATAATATAGCATATACGGCAGGAAATTATTATCTTTTGATTCACGTGGTGCATTAGTCAATCATTTAGTCCTCACATTTGCATGCACACAACTGTGTACACTTGAGACTGAAGCGATAGCATTTACATCGCCCTCGGCATTCCGTCTTGCAGCCACATTTTGTTAACTGCTGACAACTCTGGGCAATGGGTAGTGTGGTGTATTGGCATAGAGCGTTGTGGGGGCGTGGAGGAGTTGTGATAGTAGTCACGTGTCTGCAATGCATATAGCTGTTCGCGCCTGCTAGAGGCTCGCAGTAGGGTACATCCGGACGCGCAATAAACAGAGTTACGACAACCCTCACGACTCTCCGTGCCTCACTGCTCTCCGGACATTACAGGTGGAAGGGTCGTCCAAAAGACTTGCCAGACCTCACCATCTTTCTGCCACCCCCAATTAGCAGGGCTTTCAGTTTGCATTTTGCACACTGTTGCCTGGCCCCATATGCAGCCTGCTTGGTAGGCAGACCGTTTGACATGCTGCATGAGAGCTGCGCTTGTCGGTGGAATGGCATCATAAGACCTTTGCTTCCGAGCGAACAAGTCCAGTCTTGCCTCATCAACTTTGCCCATAGTGCTGTTCTTGTCATACATGGTGATGACAAACTTCTCAAGGACATTGTAGTCTGCATTTTCCACGACTGGTGGGTACTGACTTAACTTCCTGAAAACGGGAATCACTTGAGGGTAAACCTCCCATGCCTGCCATGCAGTTTTTTGCCTTTTCCGCGAAAAGCTGACAGAATATCACAGCCAGTGAGGCGTGAAAGAACAGCATGCCACTGGATTTGTCTGGGCCAAGATTCGCCACCATGTCATGAATTGGCAACCACATAATGAACTGACCCTGGCCAAATTCAACCCACAGCATTTCCGTGCCTGCATCTTGGAGGGTAGCAAAAACACTGACTGAAACAACGAGAACATCTGTGTCACATGCTTTAATCAACACAGACGTCATCTGTTGCTTGGCTGCATGAAGAGCATGAGTGAAGATTCTGGAGTCGGCTTCCTCGTGGTTGCAAGAACTTAAGCCATCAAGACTGATGGATCTTTTGGAAAGAGCCTGATCTCCTTTGGTCACAACAACGACATTGTCAAGACACATGGTCACTATCTTATCAGCAAGGAACCCAAAGAGCTCTGTCTTGCTAGGAACCCAAACTAGCCATACTTCTAGCTGAAATATATACAGGGGCTTATTAGATAGCATTTGGGACACTCAAGTATACTACAAACTACAGTTTAGGTTAGTAAACTCCAGCTACAAGTAGTACACTATAAGCCGACACTGAACCCCATGCTCAGTATCACAGCAGTGATATCACCAGTGTGCCCTGGTTGTGCTTTAACATCACTCTTATTTACATAATGTAATAGAGCTTGACCGCATCACCTCAATACATGATCACAGATGTTGCCCAGCAATATCTGTGATAATTTTGTAAGACAGCGACAAAAGTACTGATTTTAAGTCATGCAATGGCCGCCATCTCGAAAAGTGGAAACCATTTTCGAATATTAGTGCCAAAATATATTTCTCCAGTCAAAATACAATCTATTTAACATTTGGATCAATAGCATGTTCCTATTTATAGACGTTTAGCACTGAAAACCCTTTTTTCTATTTTATGAGATGGCCATCTTGAAAAATGGCGGCCATTTTGTTTTTCAACGTGGGTAATGTACTTTTCTGAGAGAATGGGTCCTGGAGCACATGTATACCAAATTTGGAGCTTGTACCATCAACTGAAAGATTCTTGTGGGATACTGACTTAATCTGCTCTACTATAGTTTGGGAATCAAACTTTTTGCAATCCGAACAGCCTCCTGGAACAAATTCAATTCGGATTCTGGGGGCATCACGTACTGGTATGTTCCGACCTGTTATATTTTTATTTCAGTAAAAAAGAACGCGTATATATATATATATATATATATATATATATATATATATATATATATATATATATATATATATATATATATATATATATATATATATATATATATATTGTTGTGGTTGACGAAATTCGCAAACCACCATTCAGGTCCCTTAGGTGAGATATCTCTGTAAGTATATGTGTAGTTAGGCCCAAACCCGTTGTTTCGAGGGAATAAATGTCATTCATTCGGGCTGCGACCCCTCTAGATAGCCGTTTTTCTTTTACTATCTTTATTTTGGACCAGCCGCCATTACCACCATTACTACCACCACCAACCACGTCTCAACAGCCATCACACAACAACCACCAACCGCAACGCCGCTTCACAACAACAGCCACGACCTTTACCATCACAACTCGCCCTCGCAACCATCGCATCACCGCATTCCCGCGCCGCTTGTGGATACTGATACTGGACTCGTGCAGGGCGCGCACCGAGCAGCGGGTGCAGAGGCACAGCCTTTCCGAAGAAAACGGATCAAAAACGACTCACGCCCACTTCTGTTCCGTCCTATCGGCGAGCGTGGGGCGATTTGGCCCCGCCTCCAGGTGCGTCGGAGTGTGGTCGCTATATGCAGATTCATGGATCAAAAAGCATTCACGCCCACTTTTCCTCTGTCCAATGGGGAGCCAGCCGGAGGTGAAGGGTCAGAGGTAAAGGGTCGAAGGTGAAGGAGCGAGGCCACGGGGGATATAAAGGGCCGCGTTCGCTCGCCAAACGGTCAGTTCGGAGTTGAGTTGGGAAGAGCCAGTCAAGAGAGGAGTCGGAGAAGGCAGTTGGACGGAGCTGTAGAGAGTTGGAGAGGTGGCGGCGGCGAGGGCAGTCGAGGGGGTGCTCGTGTCAGAGTCGGGGGGCTGCGGAGAGGAGAGGCCGGTAACGCGACCGAGGTCGTGGTGGAGACGCTCGTCGCGGGACCCGAGCCAGGGAGATATCCTCCTTCCCCCGAGCATCAACAACCCCCTCCTGTTTCCCCCCGCGCTGAGATATTGCGAGAAGGGGGCCCCGTTCCCACCCCATTCCAGACACTGTCCGCGAGGCCCGCGGAGTCGGGGCGCCACCGCCATTTTGCGGCTCATCATCAGACGGGTAGGCCCGACGCGGTCTCGGCCCCAGGCCCGTCTGCCCCCATCATCCTTGAGGGTGGTCCTTTTCTTTTGCTTTGAGTATATGTGTTGTCGGCGCCGTCTGTGAAGTAAAACTGTATAAGTGTTGCCGTGTGCTCGGTAGTCGGTTAGCTCTGCATTGTGTTTTGCTTTTACATTTGCTTTTTGTGTATTATTGTGTGTTTCTTCTTCTTTTACATTTGCTTTTGGTGTAATTGTGTATATGTGTGCTTTCCGTTCATCGCGAAATAAATGTGCTTTATGTTGAACTGTTTTCCCGTTTCGCTTCGTCTTTTCCTTTATTGAATCTCCATCTGACTTCACGTAAAGGGTTGGTCGTGGGCTAAAACGCCCGATAATTAATCGAACCGTCCAGGTTGACGATAACACCGCTCGGTTATCCCGATAGTACGGAACGGGTCGCTTAAAGTGGCCCGTGGCCGAAGTCGACCTGCGGCGAGGTGCGATCGCCCGGTCTACCCTCCGTGTGGGTACTTAGGTAGGTCGAATTTGGCGAGCAACCCTATCCCACGCGGGGGGCCGATTGGCACGATCGTGGTGAGGCCGAAAGGCCCACCCGTGACTAGTTCCCGGCGTTAGTCCGAGAGGGTCACGACGGGATTGTCCGTCCGGTGGGCGACGTGCCGCGATTCGAGTTACGTGGCCGTTCGCACGCCGGCGGGCGCGAATCCGCAACAATATATATATATATATATATATATATATATATATATATATGTATATATATATATATATATATATATATATATATATTGTTGCGGATTCCGCGCCCGCCGGGCGTGCTGACGGCCACGTAACTCGAATCGCGGCACGTCGCCCACCGGACGGACAATCCAGTCGTGACCCTCTCGGACTAACGCTGAACCAGTCACGGGTGGACCTTTCGGTCTCACCGCGATCGAGCCAATCAGCCCCCGCGTGGGATAGGGTTGCTCGCCAAATTCGACCTACCTAAGTACCCACGCGGAGGGTAGACCGGGCGATCGCACCTCGCCGCAGGTCGACTTTTGGACACGGGCCACTTAAGCGACCCGTTCCGTACTATCAGAATAACCGAGCGGTGTTATCGTCGACCTCGACGGTTCGATTAATTATCGGGCGTATTCAGCCCACTACCAACCCTTTACGTGAAGCAAGATGAGGATTCAATGGAGGAAAAGACGAAGCGAAGCGGGAGAACAGTTCAACAATAAAGCACATTTATTCGCGGCACACGGGAAGCACACAAATTCAATTCCACCAAAAGCACACAGAAGAAACACAATTCCATTTACACAAAAAGCAAATATAAAAGCGAAAACACAGTGCAGAGCTAATACCGACTACCGAGCACACGGCAACACTTATACAATTCTACTTCACAGACGGCGCCGACAACACATACCCAAAACCAAGGAAAGAATACCCTCAAGGATGAGGCGGGCCTGAGGCCGAGACCGGGTCGCGCCTACCCGTCTGGTGATGAGACGCGGAGCGGCGATGGCGCCGCAACCCGCGGGCCTCGTGGACGGTGTCTGGTAGGGGGTGGGAACGGGGCCCCCTTGGTCGCACTACCTCAGCGCCGGGGAAACAGGAGGGGGTTGCTGATGCTCGGGGTATAGAGGATCTTTATTATCCCTGGTGTGCGTCTCCACCTCGGCCAGGTCGCGCTGCCGGCCTCCCTCGGGCGTGCAGCTCCCGGCACCGACGCGAGCACCCCCTCGTCTGCCTTCGCCGCTGCCGCCTCTCCGCCTCTGGACTCTCCACCCTGGACTCTTTTTTGGGCTCTTCTCGTTCGACTCTCTTCAGCTTCTCCAGCTACTGCAGGCTTCGGGCTCCAGACTTCCACACTCCGACTCCCCGACTCTCCACTCTCCGACTCCTCGTTCCGCTGACTGACGAACACCGTCCTTTTATCCCCCCGTAGCTTCGCCTTTGACCCCCTCCCTTTGACCTTTCACCTCGCTCCCCATTGGCCCGAGAAAAAGTGGGCGTGAAGGCTTTTTGATCCACAAATTTGCATATATCGATCGTTCTGGAGGCGGGGCCAAATCGCCCCTCGCTCACCGATTGGACGGCAAAAAGTGGGCGTGTGTCGTTTTTGATCCGTTTTTGAAGCACAAAATCCGTGATTTTGTACACGCTGTTCAACGTGCGCCCTGCACGAGTCCAACACCGGTACCCACAGCGGGGCAAGAACGGTGGCGATGCTACGGTTGCGAGGTGTGACGTGAAGGTCGTGGCGGTTGTGGTGAAGCGGTGGTTGTGGTCGGTGGTTGATGTTGTGGTTGTGATGGTAATCATGGCGGTTGGTCCAAAATAAAGATAGTAAAAGAAAAACGGCTATCCTGAAGAGTCGCAGCTCGCATAAATGACATGTATTCCCACTAGACAACGGGTTTGGGCCTAACTACACATGCACTTACCGAGATACCTCACCTAAGGGACCTGAATGGTGGTTTGCGAATTTGGTAACCACAACACTACCCCCTTCCCTTTTTACAGACTCGTCCCGAGTCGTCAAATTTTCATGTGCCATCATGTGTAGTTTTCCCCTAGTACATTTTACCTACGGATCCCTGAGTGCGACATTCATGGTATTCGTGTCCCCAAAATAAATAACCTGAGGGCTGCGTAACAACCTAAACAAACTCACTCACACGGACGACTTAAATAAAATTGCCGGCGCTAGACAGACATGCCAGGGGCGCACTCATATTTACAGTACATCTTAACCTTAACTTACAAATTTTACACTAAACCATGGCCCAGGATCACTGAACTCTGCAAAAGAAAAGCAGTTAGCAGGGAGCCAGGCTGCCCGCATGCAGTCTCTGGCTCAAAACAATGCAGGTGACAGGGAACGTGGCTGGCTGCTCACACGCAGTCCAAGGCCTTCCCTTTTGAACTGAACGCAGTGAACCACAACGGTGCTTGGGCTGCACAACGCAGTCTCCGTGCCAGCTCAAGTGGCACACGCAATGAGCACAACGAATGGATGCATGAACGGTTTGAACTGAATGCAGTGAACCACAACGGTGCATGGGCTGCACAAACGCAGTCTCCGTGCCAGCTCAAGTGGCACACGCAATGAGCACAACGAATGGATGCATGGACACAAACACGGTGCACGGGCTGCCACTGCAGGCCCGTGTTGTAGCTGCCAACAGGGCAGTTCTTGCAGCTTGCAAACTGTTGCCTTCAGATCCTGGCGCACATGGAAATGAACAGGGGGGGCAAAGCAAAAATTGAACGGGGCTGGTGAACGTGGGCAGTGGGCATGGCATGGCAAAGGCAGCAGGCAAACACAGCCCGCAGAAGAAGGCCGCTGCAGGCAAACACAGCCGGCAGATGAACTGGCCGGCACAGGCCTTGAAGAAAAACAGCCAGCAGATGAACTGGCCGGCACAGGCCTTGCAGAAAAACAGCCAGCCGGCAGACGATCCAGCCGGCACAGGCCTTGCAGCACAGCAGCTGCAGATGAAGCTGGCCAGCCTCTGCCTCGAAGAAAAACACGGCCAGCCGATGAAGTTGGCCAGCCTTTGCCGTTCAGTGGAGGTTGGTGGAGGGAGTGCGGTGGTGCTGGCCACTTGGACCTACCTACCTGTCTCCCTCCCAACCTATCGCCTTTGCCTGTCACTGTACATACCCACTCCCTTAATTTGTCAAACCCCAATTTAGCCCCAACTTATTTTTTTGTTGTTTTTATTTTTACTTCCCCACTATAAATCGTCCCCTAACCCCCTTTATCGTCCTTGTTCGGCTAACCTATCCTGTCACCTAGCCTACTCCCAACCCCTACGTTCCCTTCCCGGAGGGGAATAAGGGAGAGCTAACGTCCTGTGTCGAGGCCCAACTCAAGCCTCAGAATGGCCTCCCCAGAGTTCGGCGATCTAACCCAAAGTGGGTCCAGCGGCCCACAACGAGAGCGAGGGGATGGATGGTGCGGAGGGGTACACTTCCTAATCTACCCTATCCATTTAACTGTTAAACTACCCCGGGGCTTTCAACAAGCGCTTCTCGCTTAAACTATTGGTTCTAACAACCCAGATTCCCGTCACCTGTGTTGGTGTCCTCACAATTTCGGGCCTCGCCCCCCAATTTTCGCTCCGTGCCCTCACACGGTCTCCTGGCTGGGACACGTGGCTCCCTTTGGCAGGCACGACCCTCTGCCGATTCTCCCGCTATGGCACCCCCGGGCACTACACTGCCTCCGAGCCTACCAGCTCCCTAACACCGGGGAGTGCCCCCCCATGGCACCTCCCCTGAAACGCACACGTGGCAGGCCGGCCTCCCGGGCCCCTTTCCGAGGGTCACCCGTGCCCACAACACTGCCCACGCGGCTAATGGCGCCCCGGGCCCCCGCACCAAGCAGGCGCACCCGTGCCCACTACTCTATCCCGGCCCCCCATGGGCCCATGGCCTACCGCGGCCGACTAGCCTGGTGCCCGGGGTACCCACTCAGCGATACTCACCTTTCGCAGCCACACTCCCAAGCCCGTCAACAGGGCTCCTGCACCCCTCCAAATGGGTCTCGAGCCTACTTTCCCACCAACAACAAAACGACCTCCATTTTTCAATTTGACTAACCCAGCTAACTCACTCTACACTGACCCCGGGGTCCCTTGGGCGGGAGTCACTCCTCCCCCCAATCACTCATCGCACCATGCATTCCCCATTCACTCCACACACACAGACCCGCTGGCCTCACTCACTCACCAAGTACTCACCTCACAACTCACCAACTCTTCAACACACACACCGCTGAACTCTTCCATCCTCCTAACTGCACCCCCTAACTAACTCGTGCTCCCACGTCGTCCCTTAAACTACAGCACGTTCCTTTTAACACTACGTAGCTAAACTACGTCCCCTCTACACATTCACAGTCTGTCTCTGTCTCAAATAAATCATTTATTTCCCAACCTAAATCTGGCTACAATCCCTCTAACTAATCCATTCCACGGACTCCATGAGGACTTACCCCTGCCCCACGAAGTCGGTCTAGCTAAGCTAACCCTTCCCCCTAACTAGTTTCCTCCTGTGCCCAGGGTAAGGGGGTGTTCCACCCCTTGCCCAGGAATCCTGTACACCCGAAAGTGAGGCTTGCTTTTTTTTTTTTTTTTTCCATGCGCAGCACCTGCGCGGCAACTCAGAGCTCGCGCACTTTGCACCTGCCCGTGACGTCATGCAGCTGCACGTGTTCCTCGTCCCTCCTTGGACGGTGCCATCCGGCAGAGATACCCCTCCTGCCGGATCCCAACCCCACGTGCAGCCATGACGTCACCGTGCGCAGAAAAAAAACAAGCCCCACGTCTCGAGGGGTTCCCCACGCGAACACATGTGCTTTGCCCGTTGGAGCTTAACACACACGATCGCGTGGAGAACCCGTACGGTCCAAATCCATTTACCTGCCTAAACTTTGTCCGTCCGCGGGATCGGCAAATCCACCGCGTGCGTTTCCGGACCGGGACTTCACTCTCGCAAGCGAGCACGTGGCGGTCTCGTGCGTTGCACAGCACGAACCGCGTGCTCACTGCTGGGCGAACCCGGCACGGTCCTCGAAACAACTACAGCCGCTACTCGGCTTTCTCTCCTCTGTCGCCGTCTCCGTCTCCATTCAACCCACGCACACCTGCGTGTTACGACGCACACAGTCCACTCTATCACATTCACACCGGGAGACGCGGCTGCGTGCTCCCGCATGCCAACCGACATCTCCCTCTCATAACCGCTCTCTCACACACACGGTCTCCCTTGCACACAGCGACCTTGCACACGGCCGTTCACTCACGCGTGCCTCACTCACACAAACCATACTACTTACACACGCGGGGGCACTCACCGCGGTGCCTCATCCACACTCCGTGCCTCACCCACACACGCGGGGGCACTCAACCGCGGTGCCTCATCCACACACGGCGTGCTGGGAAGCACGCACTCCGGCACAATCGCCACCACACCACTCACACACGGGGTCGCTTCCACACACGGGGACGCACTCACACCTTGCACCACACACACAGGGACAACCACACTGGGGATTCGTGTCCCCACAAGGGTCTCCGGGGCCTCTATACCCCCCAAGCTCTCCAAGCACTCGTTCACAGCACCCGTCCCCTCAACCTCGCAAAGCACGACCGAACTCACCTGGTCGTGACTCACCTCAAGGGGGCAGACTCCCTCCCCTCGTTCCTGGAGGAGGCCATCCAGGTGCTCGCACTGGGTCCCTACCCAGTCCGCCAGCTCACCCCCATTGTCCTCCACTACCTCCGTGTGTGTGTGCGCGTCACTTACCCCGTCTTCCTCGTGTAGTCTTTCCTCTATTTTTTCTATCTCCCGTGTCTCTGCCAACTCTTCACCCTTTACCTCCCTTGTCTCAACTATTATTTCCTTTGTCACGGCCTTCATGCCCGCCTGCAGGCTTCGGCCCATGTTCTGCGTCTCCCCCCGGAGCTTTTTCGTTTCTTCCTTCATGTTTGTTTCCATTTTAGTTTTCATGCGTTTTATTTCGTTTGTGAATGTATCCATCTTTTCGTTCATGCCTTTCATTTCGTTTTTCATTTCATTTGTGTTTGCATCCATTTTTTCGATCATTTTCGCATTCATCTTTTCGTTCATTGCCGCCAGCATGGCGCATAGCTGGGCCATGTTGGATGCACTCAGCTGAGCCGTTTCGGCAGGTGTTGGGTAAGGGTCTTGGTGGAGAGGGGGGGGGGAGGTGTCATACACCGCGGCCGCTGCCGCACCCACCTCGGGCCCTGGGTTCAGTTGGGCGAGTCCGTGTTCCTGCACAATCAACATTTCCTGCACGGGGATTCCATCCTGGACCATGGACTCTACATTACTACACATATACATTTCTAATACCTCCGGCTCCCGCTCGCCTTGAGACGCCATCTTGCTTCTCGTGAAGGGTTAATTTAACTCGCTCGTAATTTGGAGGGAATTGGGGGTCGCTTCTCTCACCCCTGGACCGATTCCCGTGAATTTAGCCGGAGACAGGAGAGCCCGTTTTCCTGTTCTCCGATACCAGTGCCGCGAGGAGGGCGATGAATTTGTATCGCACGACCTGACACCAGTGTTGCGGTTTTCGCGCCCGCCGGCGTGCTGACGGCCACGTAACTCGAATCGCGGCACGTCGCCCACCGGACGGACAATCCAGTCGTGACCCTCTCGGACTAACGCCGGGAACCAGTCACGGGTGGACCTTTCGGTCTCACCGCGATCGAGCCAATCAGCCCCCGCGTGGGATAGGGTTGCTCGCCAAATTCGACCTACCTAAGTACCCACGCGGAGGGTAGACCGGGCGATCGCACCTCGCCGCAGGTCGACTTCGGACACGGGCCACTTAAGCGACCCGTTCCGTACTATCAGAATAACCGAGCGGTGTTATCGTCGACCTCGACGGTTCGATTAATTATCGGGCGTATTCAGCCCACGACCAACCCTTTACGTGAAGCAAGATGAGGATTCAATGGAGGAAAAGACGAAGCGAAGCGGGAGAACAGTTCAACAATAAAGCACATTTATTCGCGGCACACGGGAAGCACACAAATTCAATTCCACCAAAAGCACACAGAAGAAACACAATTCCATTTACACAAAAAGCAAATATAAAAGCGAAAACACAGTGCAGAGCTAATACCGACTACCGAGCACACGGCAACACTTATACAATTCTACTTCACAGACGGCGCCGACAACACATACCCAAAACCAAGGAAAGAATACCCTCAAGGATGAGGCGGGCCTGAGGCCGAGACCGGGTCGCACCTACCCGTCTGGTGATGAGACGCGGAGCGGCGATGGCGCCGCAACCCGCGGGCCTCGTGGACGGTGTCTGGTAGGGGGTGGGAACGGGGCCCCCTTGGTCGCACTATCTCAGCGCGGGGGGAAACAGGAGGGGGTTGCTGATGCTCGGGGTATAGAGGATCTTTATTATCCCTGGTGTGCGTCTCCACCTCGGCCAGGTCGCGCTGCCGGCCTCCCTCGGGCGTGCAGCTCCCGGCACCGACGCGAGCACCCCCTCGTCTGCCTTCGCCGCTGCCGCCTCTCCGCCTCTGGACTCTCCACCCTGGACTCTTTTTTGGGCTCTCCTCGTTCGACTCTCTTCAGCTTCTCCAGCTACTGCAGGCTTCGGGCTCCAGACTTCCACACTCCGACACTCCGACACTCCGACACTCCGACACTCCGACACTCCGACACTCCGACACTCCGACACTCCGACACTCCGACACTCCGACACTCCGACACTCCGACACTCCGACACTCCGACACTCCGACACTCCGACACTCCGACACTCCGACACTCCGACACTCCGACACTCCGACACTCCGACACTCCGACACTCCGACACTCCGACACTCCGACTCTCCGACTCTCCGACTCTCCGACACTCCGACTCTCCGACTCTCCGACTCTCCGACACTCCGACTCTCCGACTCTCCGACTCTCCGACACTCCGACTCTCCGACTCTCCGACTCTCCGACTCTCCGACTCTCCGACTCTCCGACTCTCCGACTCTCCGACTCTCCGACTCTCCACTCTCCACTCTCCACTCTCCACTCTCCACTCTCCACTCTCCACTCTCCACTCTCCGACTCGTTCTCGTTCTCGTTCTCGTTCTCGTTCTCGTTCTCGTTCTCGTTCTCGTTCTCGTTCTCGTTCTCGTTCTCGTTCTCGTTCCGCTGACTGACGAACACCGTCCTTTTATCCCCCCCGTAGCTTCGCCTTTGACCCCCTCCCTTTGACCTTTCACCTCGCTCCCCATTGGCCCGAGAAAAAGTGGGCGTGAAGGCTTTTTGATCCACAAATTTGCATATATCGATCGTTCTGGAGGCGGGGCCAAATCGCCCCTCGCTCACCGATTGGACGGCAAAAAGTGGGCGTGTGTCGTTTTTGATCCGTTTTTGAAGCACAAAATCCGTGATTTTGTACACGCTGTTCAACGTGCGCCCTGCACGAGTCCAACACCGGTACCCACAGCGGGGCAAGAACGGTGGCGATGCTACGGTTGCGAGGTGTGACGTGAAGGTCGTGGCGGTTGTGGTGAAGCGGTGGTTGTGGTCGGTGGTTGATGTTGTGGTTGTGATGGTAATCATGGCGGTTGGTCCAAAATAAAGATAGTAAAAGAAAAACGGCTATCCTGAAGAGTCGCAGCTCGCATAAATGACATGTATTCCCACTAGACAACGGGTTTGGGCCTAACTACACATGCACTTACCGAGATACCTCACCTAAGGGACCTGAATGGTGGTTTGCGAATTTGGTAACCACAACAATATATATATATATATATATATATATATATATATATATATATATATATATATATATATATATATATATATATATATATATACTCGTTACCGTCCGTCTAGCCGCACGTTCGCCTTAGGGCCCCCCTGCGGTCACCTTGCGGGCACCTTGAGGCTACCTTGCGTCTGCCTTGAAAATTTTATGGCCGCCGCAGGGATGCCCTGAGGTCACCGTGCGACATCAAATCAAAGACCGTACGGCACCCCCACGTTTTCGGTCTCGACAATCTCTAAATACGCCGTGCAGCTCCCCGAAAAATAAAAACATACTAGCGATACCCGTGCACATGCACGGGATAGCAGTACAACATAGCTGGTAGCAGACGACAGACCGTACACGGGGAATGACAAAAATATGCATTGTGCAAAATGCAAGTGGTTCTATGGAATGCCAAGACTTCCCAAACATTGTCGGCATGTCCGCTAAGTGCCACAGCAATTTCATAGGGATCGTATGACGGCGAGCCGAGTTTTTAGTGTGCAAGCTTGGTATTATAATAGAGATGTGACTGCTACATTGTGTGACTGTTGAAATACTGCTGCCGCTGTATAATTGCTAGTGCTAGTGGCCGTAGATTTTGGAGACCCCACAGCCGCCGTGGAAAATGTGACTTAGGCCTAAGAAAATATCTCAAAGTTATCGACAGATTTGGACGAAATTTTGCAGAGAGCTTGGGTATGTGACAAGGACGAAATTATTAGATTTTGGTGAAAATCAGAATGAGAATCTGGATCCGAGAATTTTAAAAGTGATTCTTCACCATTGAGTGATGGGGCGAAAACGACAAGGATATCTCAAAAAGTTGGGGACTGATTCAGACGAAACTTGCTGGTCAAGTTGGGTGTGTAACAAGGAAGAATTGATTCGATTTTGGTGAAGATCCGAATCCAAGAATCTCCAATATTGAGTGATCGGGCTAAAACGATATATAGCACGATATTTCAATAAATTATATTCAACAGAGTAGATAGTGATAGGACCAGGGGCCATAGATTGAGAGTAAAGAAGAGGAGAGTTAAGACAGTAGCAAGGCAGGGGACTTTTACTCAGAGAGTAGCATGGAATGGTCTCCCTGGAAGGGTAGTAGCAGCAGTCACAGTCGATTAGCTTAAATTAGAATTAGATAGGTACCTGGAAGTTATGAAGGTAGAGGGGTATGGGGATGTTAGCAGGACTTTTAGGTAGTTTGAACACTGATGAGTGATTGTGTGCATGAGTATGGAGTGCTGTTGGTGGGGGTCTCGTCAAGGGGTGTTGTGTAGTTGATGTGCGTTTTTTTCCAAGCCCACTCCCCCTTCCCATAGGGGAAAATACAAAAAAAAACACTAAATTAAAATTAAAAAAAAATTTTCATTTTATTCTTTTGATCTAGTGTTGATAGATTGGTGTGGTGTTGATGTGGCACAGACATTATGGGCTGAATGGCCTCCATCTGTGTCGAATTGCCCTCCACCTGTGTCTAATCTCCTTGTGTGTTTGCTTGATGAGAAAACAAACGCTTCACACATCTCAATTTGCTTTATTCCCATCTGAACTTCAGATTTCGCTCATTCAACTCACCATCTCACACCGTGCGGAAGGGTTCGGAAGTTTGGGTTAAGGGTTCAGATAGTCTCCATTTATTTATTCTGTACAGGCTTGGAAGAGGGCTTTAAAAATAAAAGGAAGAGTTGTAGAAGGATAAAGGGAGTATGGGAGGAAGCAAGAAAGAAAGAGGAAAAGTTTCTGCCATTTTAAGGATGTAAGAAATTGTAATTGAACCCTTTTTTTTTGTAATTGTAATTTTTTTAGGAACTCTGACAATTGTAATTGAATCTTTTCTTATTTACCCTTTCGTATGCAAATACACGAGTCCTCGGGACACAAAACCATCAAACCGATCCTACCCACTTCCATGGTCAGCTTTGTTTGCCATCAACAGATGCCAAAGGAAGACGTTATTCAGATTTAAAAAAAAAACGAAAAAAAGAGCCACTTGGCCGAGACCTCCATGTGCAGGCACGAACGCACGCACGCACACACACTTGGGGAAATAAAAATGGCTGGCTGCAACAAAAATGTGCCAAACAATGGCAATCTGTCAGAAAATTACTAAAGGGACACAAACCCATCGTAGGCTGGGGATGAAGTCTGTGCGGCCACAACGAGCAGCCGGAATGTGTGCTGAAAAGGATAATGACTGCACCTTCTCCAGTGAGAAAGGGGATCCCTGCCTCACGATAAGACTGAACTCTACAACAAAGTGAAAAAGGTGTCACCTGTTCTTCAACCAACTACTACTAAGCTTCAGACAAATCGGCAAAGATTATCTCTCTCTTGCTTTCCATAAATCTAATTCGTTCACTTTAAATGTAAAGGGCATCAACAATCAGCACTCTTCCTTTTGAGTGCTGGGTTACTGACTCCCATTTCATGCTTCACCATTTGCACGTCTCTTTGCATCGTGCACTACATCCTCTACTCTGCTTTTCTTTCTCCCCTTCCCCTCTCTTTTGTTGGGACCAATGTAAGCCTGCTGCCTTGCGTCGGCGAAAGACGACGAGGCTGACCTTACGCCTCTAACTAATCTCTCTGTGTCTCTGTCTCTGTCTCTGTCTCTGTCTCTGTCTCTGTCTCTGTCTCTGTCTCTCTCTCTCTCTCTCTCTCTCTCTCTCTCTCTCTCTCTGTCTCTGTCTCTGTCTCTCTCTCTCTCTCTCTCTCTCTCTCTCTCTCTCTCTCTCTCTCTCTCTCTCTCTCTCTCTCTCTCTCTCTCTCTCTCTCTCTCTCTCTCTCTCTCTCTCTCTCTCTCTCTCTCTCTCTCTCCCTCTCTCTCCCTCTTTCTTACCTCGTTTCCCCGGAATGACGGAGGCACCTGTGTTTGTAGTTCCTGTGATCAAGTGTCTAAGACTGGGCTTCTTTGCTCGGAGTAAGAGCTTTGTTTTGTGACACTGTTTGCTTTGTATATACTAGTGCATGCCCATAGGTGCATGCCCGTACGTGCGTGGCCGTACGTGCAAACAAAACAAAACAAAAAAATTTCAAACCGCGTGCCAGAAACAACAACCGCACAGGCCATTCCTTCGCTCTCATGTGCCCGTACGTGCGTGCTCGTACCAGTTTCTTCTGCACAGCACCTTGCCTCGCGTCCAGTGTTATCTGCCCATCGAGCAGTTCGTTCTTCATCCGTTTATTCTGCACGACGCCTTGCCTCGCGTACAATGTTGTCTGCTAAGTGAGCAGTTCGTTCTTCATCCGTTTCAGCTGCACGGCACCTTGCCTCGCGTTCAATGTTGTCTGCTAAGCGAGCAGTTCGTTATTCATCCGTTTCAGCTGCACAACGCCTTGCCTCGCGTTCAGTGTTGTCTGCCAAGCGAGCAGTTCGTTCTTCATCTGTTTCAGCTGCACGGCGCCTTGCCTCGCGTTCAATTGTTGTCTGCCAAGTGAGCAATTCGTTCTTCATCTGTTTCTTCTGCACGACGCCTTGCCTCGCGTACAATGTTGTCTGCTAAGCGAGTAGTTCGTTCTTCATCCGTTTCAGCTGCACAACGCCTTGCCTCGCGTTCAGTGTTGTCTGCCAAGCGAGCAGTTCGTTCTTCATCTGTTTCAGCTGCACGGCGCCTTGCCTCGCGTTCAGTGTTGTCTGCCAAGCGAGCAGCTCGTGCTTCGTTAGATTCCATTGCACGTGCATGATGCGCAGCTTCGTTCCTTCGCTGTCGTAAACGACGACTGGATTGGGGCATTGTGTTTAAGAAAATCGAGAAAGAAATCGAGAAAGTACAGAAATCGAGAAAGAAAGAATACAGTAAGTCGATAAATCGAGAAAAAATCGAGAAAGAATTCAGTAAGTCGTCACTATCCAGAAGTCCAGAAGTTAAGTCCTCACTGTGAGGAAGTTCGCATATCGCAGTTACGATTATTCGCAATTTTTTTTTTTTTTTTGTATACCTTGGTCGAGGCTCGTATGAGAGCAAACACACAACTCACAGCAAGGAGGCATGAGACAAGAGGGGCGGGAGTGGAAGGGACAAAACAGTGGGGAACAGACACATTAGGTGAACTGTGGAAGGGAGAGGGATGGGGATGGGATGGGGAACATGGCGAAGAGAAGATGGACATTTCAGGGACTTTCAGGAAGGAAAGCAGGAGAAATGAAGGAAGTGGGCTTGAGTGGATTATCGGGGGTAGAAAAGATCGAGGATTTGGATGGGGGAAGATAAGAGGTGGTGGTGAACAGCTGTTTTGAAAGCCTGGAGGGAAGAATGGGAAAGAATAGAGTGAGGAAGTTTATTCCAAAGGCGGGATAAAAGAGGAATGAAAGAGTGAAGATGAGCAGTGATTCGTGATTTTGGTAGTTTTACCAGAAGGGGGTTGTTGGCGGACCTTGAGCGCCCTGTGGAAATGTGGTGGGGACAAATCGCAGAGAGAGCAGGGGGGGCAAGGCTGGAGAGGAGTCGGTAGAAGACAGAAAGACCACCGACCAACCTGCGGTGATTGAGTGAGAGGCCCAAAGACTCAGCTTCATTGCGGGAGATGCCGATGATCTTAAATGCCCTGGTTTCGACAGCATGAAGCCGAGAAAGGTGGGAGGCAGGAGCACCAGCCCAGAGGGGAGAGCAGTACTCCATCAGGCTACGGACAAAAGCTTTGTAAGTGGTCAGGAGCTCAAGAGGGCCGAGGAAGGACTTAGCACGACGGAGGATTCCCAGTTGGCGACTGGCTTTTGAGGCGAGGTTGGAAATGTGACTTTCCCAGGAAAGGTCATGGCAGATAGTGAGACCTAGAAGCTTGAAAGAAAAGACTTCTTCCAGAGGATTGTTGAGAAAGTGGATGGGGGGGTTTTGTAAACGGTCCTTTCGAAGAGACATAGTGAGAGTGTGAGATTTGTCTGGATTGAAAGACATGTTCCACGTGTTGGACCAGTTTGTGATTTTATCCAGATCTGCAGTGAGTGAAGAAGCTGCTGCTTGCCGGTCTGAGGGATGACAGATGGTACGGCAGAGGGTGAAGTCATCGGCAAAGAGAAATAGAGGATTTTCCAGAGAGTCCGAGAGATCATTGATGAAAACCAGAAAAAGAACAGGGCCCAGAACGCTACCTTGAGGAACTCCAGCCTGCACAGGAAGAGGGGATGAAAGAACTCCATTTAGGGCCACACGTTGACTGCGACAGGAGAGGAAGTCTGCGAGCCATGAGTGGAGATGGCCTTGAATACCATGGGAAGAGAGTTTGGTGAGTAGGGCAGGGTGCCAGACTGTGTCAAAAGCACGTGATATGTCCAGGGATACGGCTCGGATTTCCTGTCTGGCATTGAGGACCTCCATCCATTGATGGGAGAGCAGAAGCAGCATATCCAGGGTAGAGTGACCTGGTCTGAAACCAAATTGATGATTGGAAATCAAGCCATTGGAGAAGAGGGAGGATTTCATATCTGAAGCGATGATGGATTCCATTACCTTGCTGATGATTGGGAGAAGGCTGATTGGTCTGTAGTTATAGGGATCTGTTTTTGCACCTTTTTTTATGCAGGGCAGTGATGTTAGCAGATTTCCAAGCAGATGGCAGATGACCTTGGGCAAATGAGAGGGTGAATAGAACAGAGAGAGGGTGAGCAAGAGCAGAAGAGCAGGCTTTGAGGACACGTGGGCTGATGCCGTCTGGACCGGTTGCAGAATCTGACTCGAGGTTTGAAAGCAAGCTCTCCACCTTGTCAGGAGAAAAGGATACAGAGTCCAGGGACAGTTGGGTGCGACTGGGTAAAGTGGGTAGAGATAGTGATGGGTTTAGGACACAAGATTTAGCTGCAAACACCGAGTTTAGACATTCAGCTTTATCACGTGTGGAATCAGCAGTGCGGCCATTTGAGGTAAGGGAGGGGATGGAGGGGGAACATACACCAGAAACAGATTTGATTAAACGCCACCAGGATTTTGAGGAGGGAGCGAGGTTTGAGAGTTCAGACTTGAGATGAAAAAGATGTTGTTTTCTGGCTCTCCTGAGGGTAGATACACAATTTAGTTTTAATGGCCAATTATTCAATTAGCGCCAATGTATTTTGCCTTTTCGCAATATTGTCGCAAGGAAAAACACAAAGAGAAGAGAAGAGGAAAAAAAAAACCTTCATGCAAAAAAACAAAATTAATAATTACTTCCTGCTTCGGAGCATACCAGCTCACTCTGATGTTACCGAAATTTATGCACCGTCTAATATAAGAACGATAATAACTTGGGGCATTGTGTTTATCTATAAATGCGCATAAGAAATCGAGAAATTATTAGAATACACGAAGTCATCATTATCCGGAAGTCTATACGTTGTAAGCCATAATGGGGAACACGGCTGAGGTTCCCTTCCCCCATCTGCCATGCCCACGCAGCATTGTGTCTTGTCATTGGTTGGTAAATAAATGGCCATAACTTGGGAACCGCTTGTCCGATTAATATCAAACCTTGAAAAGGCACATACTCAGGTCCCCAGCAATATATCTGGCAAGCTTCAATTAGATTGGACAGGTGGTTGTCGAGAAACAGCGGTCACAGACACACACACACACACACACACACACACACACACATATACACACACACACACACACACACACACACACACACACACACACATACACACACACACACACACACAGACACACACAGACACACACACAGATTGCTGGAATTATTGATCGATGATCCTTTTTGGCGAAATGTTGGAAACCGTTTTCCAAATTGCGCGATCATCTTCTTCCATTGGTTAAACATCGTGTGTGATTAGTGGCAGGGAGTTCAGCTATGCCCTTTCATTATGGTTAGATATGAGCCAACATTCTACTTACGGTATCGCTTGGTGTTTTGACTGATGGCAGTGGTGCATTGGAAAGCACGGTCCATATCTGGGGTGATTAATTTGCCGGTAAGGTAAAGTGGGATTTGGACGCTGGATCCTACCTCCATTAAGCATCTCAAACGGCATCTGTGATTGCACAGCAACCCGTCGCTCCATGGAGTTACACAGGGTCCATCAGCTTCGGGGTCATCGGCTGGGAAGTGGGCCTGAGAACTCCCCTGGCAACCCCCACCAACCGTGAACCCGGAACAATACATTTGTGATTTTCTTTGCCTTGTACAGATACAGTTGTACAGTATTTTTTTCACAACTGAAAAGTTGCAAGCATTCAGAGAATAAAAAGCAGAAAGACAGAAAAGTCCTGTGGTGTGAGCAAGCAAAGCGACTGATGTGGGAGGGGGACGAGTGTTTTAGGAGTGGGTGTCCCTTACACTTGCACATTTGTAACTTTAATTAAATTTCTACATTCTTAGACTCTCTTTTATGCAAAATTAAAGCAGAATAATCATGTTTTCCTGATGATTTTACATCCGAAGGACGACAGAAACTTGCCAAGCTTCTTGTGGAGTGCTCACCAAGTGATTTAAGCAATCGAGCAAGCACTCCGTTCAAAACGAATGGCTGTCTTGGTAAGCACCAGGTAGCTGCTCGGTCACTGCAATCGATCCCAAATACTTCTTTCTCACCTCTACTTCTTCTTACCCCCCCCCCCTCCAATCCTTCACTTATTCGGTTGTCTTGATCCATCAGTTAAAGTGCTAAGTGATTGACTAAGAATTCCGAGGGCAGGTATGTCACGTCGAGGTAATGGGAATGTTATACGTGTTGTAAATAATTGCCTGTAAATACTTGCTTGTCTGCCATTATGAATACCAACCCCAATACAAGCTTGAAACGGTTTTGACTTCTCTTGTCCCACTTTCAGCATGACATAGCATGCCTGAGGGCCATTGACCCAGGGTTGATCGGCCTCTGATAGACGATAGGGTGCAGTATGAAACTCTGGTTCGCTCGGCCAATTCATATCCATTGCGCAGCTTCCGGCGCGGTTCCCCATCTGGCACGGCAGCCGGTGCTTCCAGGGAATCTCCGCTGCTCGGTCAGCTCAGCAACACATTAACCAGCTCGCTCGTCCTCACAGGTTCCACCTTTGCTCGTGACTTTCCCAGAGTGCCAACCTCCCAGACCTCGAATTTCCCGACTGATACGGCCCCTGGGATACGCGTGGCTTGAGGACTCAGCATCCCGAGCTGCACTCTCAAACTACTTTAGACACTTGGAGGGCTGTCTCCCCATTGGTCTGTCCTGTATTTAGGCGATGGTTATATATATATATATATATATATATATATATATATATATATATATATATATATATATATATATATATATATATATATATATATATATTAGGTAATGTATTAATAGATGGTTACCTTTGGGGAGAACAGGAATGTCTGGATTGATAAAGATCTGGAAAGACAAAGATGAGACAAAACAAAGCAAGGAGGATACTGGTGATTGGTTCAGCTGATATTTCTAGTTACAATGTATGGATATGAGTCACGGATGGCGAAAAAGGGAAAATGGAAGAAGATTGACGGTTTTGAAATGTGGTTTGAGGGACAAATGTTTAACATTCCATGAAATACAAGAAGAACAAACTAAAACACCACGGACATCACAAGTGCTGACAGTAAAACACAAACTGCTGTACGTTGGACACATCATGAGTGCAGAAAATGAAAGTCTGGAGAAGTTAATGAAGCTAGGTCTGGTTAGGGAAGAAGAGGACGAGGCACTCCTTGTATGGTGTCCCGTGTTACAACCAAGCTTCAGGAAGCAGTGCAAGGTTGCGATGTTTGGACATATCCAGAAGTCGGACACGACTTGACGGAACTACGGAACTAAATAATTAATACAAGTCCCACAAAGTATGGCTTTGTGAAACAACATAAACTAATTAATTCCTGATGGAAAATATAAACCGATCATTGTTGGTAAACGCAAGCTCGCTTTTCACGTGTCGACTGAGGCCCCGCCCCATGCCCCGCCACAGGCCCCGCCCCATGCCCCGCCCTAGGCCCCGCCCCATGCCCCGCCCCCTCCTGAGAACAGCTGCTGATTCCAGAGAGCGAGAGCGCGTCGTCGCTCGTTTACGGTAAGGAATTGATTCTTGTTTTTTTATTTCTTTCCTCATTTTCCTTATAATCGCCGTCATATTTACGATGTATTATTCGTACAACATTTTCTGAAACTTCCGCATCGTTTGCGCCATTATTTAATTCAATATAAACGTCATTATCACACGTACAGTGTCACACCCGAACGTACGGAACAGCATATGAGCCTTTAATAAGCTTAACCATCCAAATCCAAGCTTACTTTGCAATTGGTTTGCTATTCCTTCTTTAATAACCGGACAACCTTTTAAATCGCGATTATATATATATATATATATATATATATATATATATATATATATATATATATATATATATATATATATATATATATATATATATATATATATATATATATATATATATTGTTGCGGATTCGCGCCCGCCGACGTGCTGACGGCCACGTAACTCGAATCGCGGCACGTCGCCCACCGGACGGACAATCCAGTCGTGACCCTCTCGGACTAATGCCGGGAACTAGTCACGGGTGGACCTTTCGGTCTCACCACGATCGTGCCAATCGGCCCCCGCGTGGGATAGGGTTGCTCGCCAAATTCGACCTACCTAAGTACCCACACGGAGGGTAGACCGGGCGATCGCACCTCGCCGCAGGTCGACTTCGGACACGGGCCACTTTAAGCGACCCGTTCCGTACTATCGGGATAACCGAGCGGTGTTATTCGTCGGCCTCGACGGTTCGATTAATTATCGGGCGTTTTAGCCCACGACCAACCCTTTACGTGAAGCAAGATGGAGATTCAATGAAAGAAAAGACGAAGCGAAGCGGGAAAACAGTTCAACATAACTCACATTTATTTTGCGATGAACGGGAAGCACACATATACAATTACACCAAAAGCACATGTAAAAGGAGAAGAAACACAATATTACACAAAAAGCAAATATAAAAGAGAAACACAATGCAGAGCTATCCGACTACCGAGCACACGGCAACACTTATACAATTTTACTTCACAGACGGCGCCGACAACACATATTCCCAAAGCAAAAGAAAAGGACCACCCTCAAGGATGAGGGGGGTAGGCGGGCCTGGGGCCGAGACCGCGTCGGGCCTACCCGTCTGATGATGAGACGCAGAGCGGCGGCGGCGCCTCAACTCCGCGGGCCTCGCGGACAGTGTCTGGTAGGGGGTGGGAAAGGGGCCCCCTTGTCGCACTATCTCAGCGCGGGGGGAAACAGGAGGGGGTTGTTGATGCTCGGGGGGGGATGAGGATATCACCCTGTCTCGGGTCCCGCGACGAGCGTCTCCACCTCAACCTCGGTCGCGCCGCCGTCCTCTCCCTCCGCCGCTCCCCGACTCCGACGCGAGCACCCCCTCGATCGCCTTCGCCGCCGCCACCTCTCCACAGCTCCGTCCTCTTCTTCCCAGCTCCACCGACAACTCCCAACCGCGAACTCGAACTGCCCTGACTGACGAACGCAGCCGTTTATATCCCCCGTGGCTTCGCTCCCCCACCTTTGACCCTTTACCTCCGACCCTTCACCTCCAACTGGCTCCCCATTGGACCGAGGAAAAGTGGGCGTGAATGCTTTTTGATCCATGAATTTGCATATAGCGACCTCACTCCAACGCCCTGGAGGCGGGGCCAAATCGCCCCACGCTCTCCGATAGGACGGAACAGAAGTGGGCATGAGTCGTTTTTGATCCGTTTTTCTCGGAAAGTCTGTGATGTTTCTGAACACGCTGTTCGGTGCGCGCCCTACACGAGTCCAGTATCAGTGCCCACAAGTGGCGCAAGAATGGTGGTGATGCGATGGTGGCGAGTTGTGACGGTAAAGGTCGTGGCTGTTGTTGTGAAGCGGCGTTGTGGTTGGTGGTTGTTGTTGTGAAGCGGCGTTGTGGTTGGTGGTTGTTGTGAAGCGGCGTTGTGGTTGGTGGTTGTTGTGAAGCGGCGTTGTGGTTGGTGGTTGTTGTGTGACGGCTGTTGAGACGTGGTTGGTGGTGGTAGTAATGGCGGCTGGTCCAAAATAAAGATAGTAAAAGAAAAACGGCTATCCTGAAGAGTCGCAGCCCGACTGAATGACATTTATTCCCTCGAAACAACGGGTTTGGGCCTAACTACACATATACTTACAGAGATATCTCACCTAAGGGACCTGAATGGTGGTTTGTGAATTTCGTCAACCACAACAATATATATATATATATATATATATATATATATATATATATATATATATATATATATATATATATATATATATATATAGATATAGTTTTATATATATATATACAGTACATATATATATATATATATACAGTACATATATATATATATATATATATAGTTTTATATATATACAGTACATATACATTCATATATATATTGTTGCGGTATTCGCGCCCGCCGGCGTGCTGACGGCCACGTAACTCGAATCGCGGCACGTCGCCCACCGGACGGACAATCCAGTCGTGACCCTCTCGGACTAACGCCGGGAACCAGTCACGGGTGGACCTTTCGGTCTCACCGCGATCGAGCCAATCAGCCCCCGCGTGGGATAGGGTTGCTCGCCGAATTCGACCTACCTAAGTACCCACGCGGAGGGTAGACCGGGCGATCGCACCTCGCCGCAGGTCGACTTCGGACACGGGCCACTGAAGCGACCCGTTCCGTACTATCAGAATAACCGAGCGGTGTTATCGTCGACCTCGACGGTTCGATTAATTATCGGGCGTATTCAGCCCACTACCAACCCTTTACGTGAAGCAAGATGAGGATTCAATGGAGGAAATGACGAAGCGAAGCGGGAAACAGTTCAACACAGAGCACATTTATGCGCGGCACACGGGAAACACACATATTCAATTCCACCAAATGCACACAGAAAAGACACAATGCAATTTACACAAAAAGCAAATATAAAAGAGAAGACACAATGCAGAGCTAATACCGACTACCGAGCACACGGCAACACTTATACAATTCTACTTCACAGACGGCGCCGACAACACATACCCAAAACCAAGGAAAGAATACCCTCAAGGATGAGGCGGGCCTGAGGCCGAGACCGGGTCGCGCCTACCCGTCTGGTGATGAGACGCGGAGCGGCGATGGCGCCTCAACTCCGCGGGCCTCGCGGACAGTGTCTGGTAGGGGGTGGGAAAGGGGCCCCCTTGGTCGCACTATCTCAGCGCGGGGGGAAACAGGAGGGGGTTGCTGATGCTCGGGGTATAGAGGATCTTATTGTCCCGCGACGAGCGTCTCCACCTCGGCCAGGTCGCGCTGTCGGCCTCCCTCGGGTGCAGCTCCCTGCACGACGCGAGCACCCCCTCGTCTGGTGTCGCCGCCTTTCCACAGCTCCGTCCCCTCCGTTCCGACTCCAACGCACACGACGAGCAGCTCCACCGCCCGCGAAGTCTTGAATCTCTGTTTCCGACTCTCCTACTCTCCTACTCTCCACCTCTGGACTCTCCTGGACTGACGAACACGGTCCTTTTATCCGCCCCATAGCTTCGCCCTCTCATCTTTGACCCCCTCCCTTCGACCTTTCACCTCGCTCCCCATTGGCCCGAGAAAAAGTGGGCGTGAAGGCTTTTTGATCCATAAATTTGCATATATCGATCGCCCTGGGGGCGGGGCCAATTCGCCCCTCGCTCACCGATTGGACGGCAAAAAGTGGGCGTGTGTCGTTTTTGATCCGTTTTTGAAGCACAAAATCCGTGATTTTGTACACGCTGTTCGACGCGCGCCCTGCACGAGTCCAACACCGGTACCCACAGCGGGGCAAGAACGGTGGCGATGCTACGGTTGCGAGGTGTGACGGGAAGGTCGTGGCAGTTGTGGTGAAGCGGCGTTGTGGTTGGTGGTGGTAACAATGGCGGTTGGTCCAAAATAAAGATAGCAAAAGAAAAACGGCTATCCTGAAGAGTCGCAGCACGCATAAATGACATGTATTCCCACTCGACAACGGGTTTGGGCCTAACTACACATGCACTTACCGAGATACCTCACCTAAGGGACCTGAATGGTGGTTTGCGAATTTGGTAACCACAACACTACCCCCTCCCCTTTTTACAGACTCGTCCCGAGTCGTCAAATTTTCGTGTGCCATCATGTGTAGTTTTCCCCTAGTACATTTTACCTACGGATCCCTGAGTGCGACATTCATGGTATTCGTGTCCCCAAAATAAATAACCTGAGGGCTGCGTAACTATCTAAACAAACTCACTCACACGGACGACTTAAATAAAATTGCCGGCGCTAAGACATACATGCCGGGGGCGCACTCATATTTACAGTACATCTTAACCTTAACTTACAAATTTTACACTAAACCATGGCCCAGGATCATTGAACTCTGCAAAAAGAAAGCAGTTAGCAGGGAGCCAGGCTGCCCACATGCAGTCCAAGGCCTTCCCTTTTGAACTGAACGCAGTGAACCACAACGGTGCATGGGCTGCACAAACGCAGTCTCCGTGCCAGCTCAAGTGGCACACGCAATGAGCACAACGAATGGATGGGTGAACACAAACACGGTGCACGGGCCGCCACTGCAGGCCCGTGTTGTAGCTGCCAACAGGGCAGTTCTCGCAGCTTGCAAACTGTTGCCTTGCGGATCCTGGCGCACATGGAAATGAACAGGGGGGGCAAAGCAAAAATTGAACGGGGGCTGGTGAACAGGGGCAGTGGGCATGGCATGGCAAAGGCAGCAGGCAAACACAGCCCGCAGAAGAAGGCCGCTGCAGGCAAACTCAGCCCGCAGAACCAGGCCGGCACAGGCCTCGAAGAAAAACAGCCAGCAGATGAACTGGCCGGCACAGGCCTTGCAGCACACAGCTGCCGATGAAGTTGGCCGGCCTCCGCCTTGAAGCAAAACACGGCCAGCCGATGAAGTTGGCCAGCCTTTGCCGTTCAATGGAGGTTGGTGGAGGGAGTGCGGTGGTGCTGGCCACTTGGAAGGCGGGCTCAGACCTACCTACCTGTCTCCCTCCCAACCTATCGCCTTTGCCTGTCACTGTACATACCCACTCCCTTAATTTGTCCAAACCCCAATTTAGCCCCAACTTATTTTTTTGTTGTTTTTATTTTTACTCCCCCACTATAAATCGTCCCCTAACCCCCTTTATCGTCTTTGTTCGGCTAACCTATCCTGTCACCTAGCCTACTCCCAACCCCTACGTTCCCTTCCCGGAGGGGAACAAGGGAGAGCTAGCATCCTGTGTCGAGGCCCAACGAAGCCTCAGAATGGCCTCCCCAGAGTTCGGCGATCTAACCCAAAGTGGGTCCAGCGGCCCACAACGAGAGCGAGGGGATGGATGGTGCAGAGGGGTACATCTCCTAATCTACCCTATCCATTTAACTGTTAAACTACCCCGGGGCTTTCAACAAGCGCCTCTCGCTTAAACTATTGGTTCTAACAACCCAGATTCCCGTCGCCTGTGTTGGTGTCCTCACAATTTCGGGCCTCGCCCCCCAATTTTCTCTCCGTGCCCTCACACGGTCTCCTGGCTGGGACACGTGGCTCCCTTTGGCAGGCACGACCCTCTGCCGATTCTCCCGCTATGGCACCCCCGGGCACTACACTGCCTCCGAGCCTCCCAGCTCCCTAACACCGGGGAGTGCCCCCCCATGGCACCTCCCCTGAAACGCACACGTGGCAGGCCGGCCTCCCGGGCCCCTTTCCGAGGGTCACCCGTGCCCACAACACTGCCCACGCGGCTAATGGCGCCCCGGGCCCCCGCACCAAGCAGGCGCACCCGTGCCCACTACTCTATCCCGGCCCCCCATGGGCCCATGGCCTACCGCGGCCGACTCGCCTGGTGCCCGGGGTACCCACTCAGTGATACTCACCTTTCGCAGCCACGCTCCCAAGCCCGTCAACAGGGCTCCTGCACCCCTCCAAATGGGTCTCGAGCCTACTTTCCCACCAACAGCAAAACGACCTCCATTTTTCAATTTGACTAACCCAGCTAACTCACTTTACTCTGACCCCGGGGTCCCTTGGGCGGGAGTCACTCCTCCCCCCAATCACTCATCGCACCATGCATTCCCCATTCACTCCATACACACAGACCCGCTGGCCTCACTCACTCACCAAGCACATGCTTCCAATTCACTCACCAACTCTTCAACACACTCACCGCTGAACTCTGCCATCCTTCTAACTACATCCCCTAACTAACTCGTGCTCCCACGTCGTCCCTTACACTATAGCACGTTCCCTTTTAACACTACGTCGCTAAACTACATCCCCTCTACACATTCACAAGTCTGTCCATGTCCTCAAATCTCTAAAATCATTTTATTTCCCCACCTAAAGCTCATCTAAATCCCTCTACCTAATCCATTCCACGGACTCCATGAGGACTTACCCCTGCCCCATGAAGTCGGTCTAACTAAGCTAACCCTTCCCCCTAACTAGTTTCCTTCCTGTGCCCAGGTAAGGGGGTCTTTCACCCCTTGCCCAGGAATCCTGTGCACCCGAAAGTGAGGCTTGCTCTTTTTTTTTTTTTCCATGCGCAGCACCTGCGCGGCAACTCGCGCACTTTGCACCTGCCCGTGACGTCATGCAGCTGCACGTGTTCCTCGTCCCTCCTTGGACGGTACCATCCGGCAGAGATACCCCTCCTGCCGGATTCCAACCCCACGTGCAGCCATGACGTCACCGTGCGCATAAAAAAAAACAAGCCCCACGTCTCGAGGGGTTCCCCACGCGAACACATGTGCTTTGCCCGTTGGAGCTCAACACACACGATCGCGTGGAGAACCCGTCCGGTCCAAATCCATTTACCTGCCTAAACTTTGTCCGTCCGCGGGATCGGCAAATCCACCGCTGGCGTTTCCGGACCGGGACTTCACTCTCGCAAGCGAGCACGTGGTGGTCTCGTGCGTTGCACAGCACGAACCGCGTGCTCACTGCTGGGTGAACCCGGCACGGTCCCCGAAACAACTACAGCCGCTACTCGGCTTTCTTTCTTCTCATGTCGCCGTCTCCGTCTCCATTCCACACACGCATACCTGCGTGTTACGACGCACACAGTCCACTCCATTAAACTCACACCGGGAGACGCGGCTGCGTGCTCCCGCATGCCAACCGACATCTCCCTCTCATACCGCTCTCTCACACACACGGTCTCCCTTGCACACAGCGACCTTGCACACGGCCGTTCACTCACGCGTGCGGGGGCACTCACCCGCGGTGCCTCACTCGCACTCCGTGCCTCATCCACACACGCGGGGGCACTCAACCGCGGTGCCTCACTCGCACTCCGTGCCTCATCCACACACGCGGGGGCACTCAACCGCGGTGCCTCATCCACACACGCGGGGGCACTCAACCGCGGTGTCTCATCCATACTCCGTGCCTCACTCACACACGGTGCCTCATCCACACACGGCGTGCTGGGAAGCACGCACTCTGGCACCATCGCCACCACACCACTCACACACGGGGTCGCTTCCACACACGGGGCCGCACTCACACCTTGCACCACACACACAGGGACAACCACACTGGGGATTCGTGTCCCCACAAGGGTCTCCGGGGCCTCTATACCCCCCAAGCTCTCCGTGCACCTGTCCACAGCACTCCTCCCCTCAACCTCGCAAAGCACGACCGAACCCACCTGGTCGTGACTCACCTCAAGGGGGCATACTCCCTCCCCTCGTTCCTGGAGGAGGCCATCCAGGTGCTCGCACTGGGTCTCTACCCAGTCCGCCAGCTCACCCCCATTATCCTCCACTACCTCCGTGTGTGTGTGTGCGTCACTTACCCCATCTTCATCGTGTAGTCTTTCCTCTATTTTTTCTGTCTCCCGTGTCTCTGCCAACTCTTCACCCTTTACCTCTCTTGTCTCAACTATTATTTCCGTTGTCGTCACCTCGTGTCTCGTCTCACACGTTTCGGTCTCCCCATTTAATTTTTCCCTCTTGGTCACCGTCGATTCCTCTGTCACGACCCTCGCCGAACACGCCCCCCGAATTATTTTTTTACCCGCCTCCACCGCGGGCCTGTCAGCCGTTGCACCCCCTTCCAGCTCGTTTGCTCCCACACGTGGAGTCGCCATTCCCAGCTCCCCGGTCACGGCCTTCATGCCCGCCTGCAGGCATCGGCCCATGTTCTGCGTCTCACCCCGTAGTTCTTTCATTTCCTCCTTCATGTTTGCTTCCATTCCGTTCATTTGTTGTGTATTCGCATCCAATTTTTGTGTATTCGCATCCATCGTCGTTTTCACTTCATTTGTATTTGTATCCATCTTTTCATCCATTTTTTGTGTATTCGCATCCATCTTTTCGTTCATTCCTTTCATTTCGTTTTTCATATTCGCATCCATTTTTTCGATCATTTTCGCATTCATCTTTTCGTTCATTGCCGCCAGCATGGCGCATAGCTGGGCCATGTCGGATGCACTCAGCTGAGCCGTTTCGGCAAGGTTTGGGGAAGGGTTTTGGTGGAGAGGAGGGGGGGGGAGGTGTCATACACCGCGGCCGCTGCCGCACCCATTTCGGGCTCTGGGTTCAGTTGGGCGAGTTCATAATCCTGCACGGGCATTCCATCCTGGGCCATGGATCCTACACATTCTACATCCATTTCTAATACCCCCGGCTCCCGCTCGCCTTGAGACGCCATCTTGCTTCTCTTAAAGGGTTAATTTCGCTCGCTCGTAATTTGGAGGGAATCGGGGGTCGTTTCTCTCACCCCTGGACCGATTCCCGTGAATTTAGCCGGAGACAGGAGAGCCCGTTTTCCTGTTCTCCGATACCAGTGCCGCGAGGAGGGCGATGAATTTGTATCGCACGACCTGACACCAGTGTTGCGGTATTCGCGCCCGCCGGCGTGCTGACGGCCACGTAACTCGAATCGCGGCACGTCGCCCACCGGACGGACAATCCAGTCGTGACCCTCTCGGACTAACGCCGGGAACCAGTCACGGGTGGACCTTTCGGTCTCACCGCGATCGAGCCAATCAGCCCCCGCGTGGGATAGGGTTGCTCGCCGAATTCGACCTACCTAAGTACCCACGCGGAGGGTAGACCGGGCGATCGCACCTCGCCGCAGGTCGACTTCGGACACGGGCCACTGAAGCGACCCGTTCCGTACTATCAGAATAACCGAGCGGTGTTATCGTCGACCTCGACGGTTCGATTAATTATCGGGCGTATTCAGCCCACTACCAACCCTTTACGTGAAGCAAGATGAGGATTCAATGGAGGAAATGACGAAGCGAAGCGGGAAACAGTTCAACACAGAGCACATTTATTCGCGGCACACGGGAAACACACATATTCAATTCCACCAAATGCACACAGAAAAGACACAATGCAATTTACACAAAAAGCAAATATAAAAGAGAAGACACAATGCAGAGCTAATACCGACTACCGAGCACACGGCAACACTTATACAATTCTACTTCACAGACGGCGCCGACAACACATACCCAAAACCAAGGAAAAGAATACCCTCAAGGATGAGGCGGGCCTGAGGCCGAGACCGGGTCGCGCCTACCCGTCTGGTGATGAGACGCGGAGCGGCGATGGCGCCTCAACTCCACGGGCCTCGCGGACGGTGTCTGGTAGGGGGTGGGAAAGGGGCCCCCTTGGTCGCACTATCTCAGCGCGGGGGGAAACAGGAGGGGGTTGCTGATGCTCGGGGTATAGAGGATCTTTATTATCCCGCGACGAGCGTCTCCACCTCGGCCAGGTCGCGCTGTCGGCCTCCCTCGGGTGCAGCTCCCTGCACGACGCGAGCACCCCCTCGTCTGGTGTCGCCGCCTTTCCACAGCTCCGTCCCCTCCGTTCCGACTCCAACGCACACGACGAGCAGCTCCACCGCCCGCGAAGTCTTGACTCTCTGTTTCCGACTCTCCTACTCTCCTACTCTCCTACTCTCCGCCTCTGGACTCTCCTGGACTGACGAACACGGTCCTTTTATCCGCCCCGTAGCTTCGCCCTCTCATCTTTGACCCCCTCCCTTCGACCTTTCACCTCGCTCCCCATTGGCCCGAGAAAAAGTGGGCGTGAAGGCTTTTTGATCCATAAATTTGCATATATCGATCGCCCTGGGGGCGGGGCCAATTCGCCCCTCGCTCACCGATTGGACGGCAAAAAGTGGGCGTGTGTCGTTTTTGATCCGTTTTTGAAGCACAAAATCCGTGATTTTGTACACGCTGTTCGGCGCGCGCCCTGCACGAGTCCAACACCGGTACCCACAGGCGGCGCAAGAACGGTGGCGATGCGACGGTTGCGAGGTGTGACGTGAAGGTCGTGGCGGTTGTGGTGAAGCGGCGTTGTGGTTGGTGGTTGATGTTGTGGTTGTGGTGGTAATCATGGCGGTTGGTCCAAATTAAAGATAGTAAAAGAAAAACGGCTATCCTGAAGAGTCGCAGCACGCATAAATGACATGTATTCCCACTAGACAACGGGTTTGGGCCTAACTACACATGTACTTACCGAAATACCTCACCTAAGGGACCTGAATGGTGGTTTGCAAATTTGGTAACCACAACAATATATATATATATATATATATATATATATATATATATATATATATATATATATATATATATATATATATATATATATTGTTGCGAATTCGTGCCCGCCGGCGTGCGAACTGCCACAAAACTCGAATCGTGGCACGTTGCCCACCGGACTCTACTCCCAACCCCTACGTTCCCTTCCTGGAGGGGAATGAGGGAGGGCTAGTATCCTGTGTCGAGGCCCAACGAAGCCTGAGGATGGCCTTCCCAGATTTCAGCGATGTATCCCAAAATGGGTCCAGCGGCCCACAACGAGAGCGAAGGGATGGATGGTGCGGAGGGGTACACTTCCTAATCTACCCTAACCATTAACTCGTAAACTACCCCGGGGCTTTCAACAAGCACCTCTCGCTTAAACTATCGGTTCTATCAACCCAGATTCCCGTCGCCTGTGTTGGTGTCCTCTCAATTTCGGGCCTCGCCCCCCAATTTTCTCTCCGTGCCCTCACACGGTCTCATGGCTGGGACGCGTGGCTCCCTTGGCAGGCACTACCCTCTGCCGATTCTCCGACGATGGAACTCCCGGGCACTACACTGCCTCCGAGCCTACCAGCTCCCTAAACACCGGGGAGTGCCCTCCCTGGCGACTCCCCTGAAACGCTCACGTGGCAGGCTGGCTTCCCGGGCCCCTTTCCAAGGGTCACCCATGCCGAGTACACTGCCCCCGTGGCATATGGCGCCCCGGGCCCTGCATCATGCAGGCCACCCGTGCCCACTACGCTATCCCAGCCCCACATGGGCCCTTGGCCTACCGCGGCCGACTAGCCCGGTGCCCGGGGTACCCACTCAGCGATACTCACCTTTCGCAGCCACGCTGCCAGCCTGTCAACAGGGCTCCTGCACCCCTCCAAATGGGTATCGAGCCTACATTCCCACCAACAAGAAAACGACCTCCATTTTTTTCAATTTAACTAACCCAGCTACCTTACTTTACACTGACCCTGGGGTCCCTTGGGCGGGAATCACTCCTCCCCCCAATCACTCATCGCACCATGCATTCCACATTCGCTCCATACACACAGACCCGCTGGCCTCACTCACTCAACAAGTACACTTTCCATTCCATACTTCTCAACTCACACCGCTGAATCCTGCCATCCTTCTATCTAAATCCCCTAACTAACTCGTTCTCCCACGTCATCCCTTAAACAACAGCATGTTCCTTTTAACACTACATAGCCAAGCTACATCCACACCACACACTCAAAGTCTGTCACTGTCCTCAAAATAAAAAAAATCATTTTCCCAACCTAAACCTCGACTAAAATCCCTCTAACTAATCCATTCCACGGGCTCCATGAGGATTTACCCCTGCCCCATGAAGCAGGTCTTGCTAAGCTAACCCTTCCCCCTAACTATTTCCATCCTGTGCCCAGGACAAGGGGGTCTTCCACCCCTGCCCAGGGAATCCTGTTCACCCGAAAGCGAGGCTTGCTTTTTTTTTCTTTTCTTTTTTTACATGCACAGCACCAGCGCGGCACCTGCATGGCAATTCACAGCCGCGCACCTTTGGCGTGACGTCATGGCAGC
>NC_140976.1:9664350-9703350 GCF_056783735.1 Eptatretus burgeri | reverse complement strand
AAAGCGGCGGTAGCCCTTAAAAAACCCTAACCCATCTTCCCATCGTTAAAACATAATCTATTTTATACACTCTATCATACAATATCCATATGGAACACAATCTATTCCATTATCTAAAATAAATCTCTTATCATCAAAGGCTCCTAATGCCTTTTTATTTACTTCTTCACTATATATGTTATGTTTATAACTTCTTATTGTATTCATTTTCCTATATTCTTCTTTCTTATTCATCAAACAATTATAATAATTTCTAAAAGTTATTGATTTCTTTATTACATATTTCTTTATTCCCTTTAACCTCTTATCAATCTGTTCACCATACTTATAAGCATATGCCTTTGCTCTCAATCCAATAAACTCACTCATTACTTTTCCACCCAACTCATCCTTAAACTTACCAATAACCTTTTCATTCTTTTTGGAAAATAACTCACTCTTCTTGCTGAAATTACTTGTATCATATACTCCAATATTTTTCTTCATATCTTCATAAACATCATCAGTTTTTATATCTAGGATAAAACTATCAGTATCCATATACAACAATGAAACATTTTCACCATACTCTTTCTTTAAGTCATTATACAAATAATCATACATCAATATCTTTGATAAATCAAGAACTGCTGTTCCAATATAAATTGGTTTATCCATTACAATACTTTCCTTTTTCATATGAATTGCAGAAAAGTTCTCTGAAAAAACCTCTTCTCTCTCAAAACTTGGTTTATTTATCAATCTCGAAGCTTCTTTCCAAGATGTTGCGAATCTAATGTTTTGCCTGTTTCTAACATTTTCCATAGTCTTTCCAAATACAGCATTATTCATTAATTTATAAAAGTCCCCTTCAAATTTTACTTTTGTATTTGCTCTCATATCTGTATTAAATTGAATATACTTTTTCACCCAAGGACTTTGTTTAAATTTTAAAACTCTATGAATTTTAGCTACTCTCAATCCTTCTCTCAAAAACTGTTTTAAGCTTCTCTGATGTAAAACATATCCCTCTTTATCATAGAATGTTGTTAATAACTTTTCTGTTGATTTGCCTTTAATATTAAAACTTTTATGATAATCACTTAACCATTCTTTCTTTGGAGTTTCTTTCTCACATGCAAAAGGAAGATCTTTATGCTTATTATGAAGATCACTCGGGTACCTCAAATCAACTTCAAAATAATAACCTTCTTCTTCGTCATTCAATTCCTCTTGAGAAGAAATAACAATATTCATCAAAGCCTTTTCATAATCCTTTTCTTCCACCCACTCTAATTTACCATAAGGCAGAGATTGAGACATTGCCCATCCATACAAATTATTAGCATCAAAATACATCAAATAATTACTATCTTTTTCACTATCATAATTTGGAAGATATTTATTATTTGCTTTAGCATATCTTTTTGAACATACTTGTGATATTCCACCTCTCTTGGACTTCTCAATCATCAAAAGCATATCCACATCACTGATTAAATCTATATCTTGTTTTGTCATTTTCAACATTGCACTCCAAGCTAAACCAGGAGCTGTGAAATAGTGGGCAGGATCTAATCCATAACAATTTTTATTATGACAGAGTGATCTAAAAGCTTCAAACACATCAGCTAACAATAAAACATCTGTTTTTAGATATAAATCGTGATATTCTCCAAGGTTCTTTATCTTAAATATTTTCCATATTTCTTGTGCGTGTTTATATTCCTTATCACTTATCTCTTCTTCATAAAGGTTATTATAGAAACTTTCTTTTGAAGGAAGTTGTGTTTCTTTAAATCTCATAAATGAATCCATATAATCATAAGGATAAATTCCCTTACTTGTAAGAATTTTCTCTTTACTTTGAATTTCATTCCTTGTTTGAATTTCCTCTCTCGTAAGAATTCCTTCTTTAATCAGAATTTCATCTTTAATCTGAATTTCCTCTTTAGTTCGAATTTTCTTTATAATTAGAATTTCATCTTCAGTTAGAATTTCTTCATTAATTAGAGTTTCCTCTTTACTTTGAATTCTCTCTTTAATCTGAATTTCCTCTTGAGTGAGAATTTCCTCTTTTGGAAAGAATGAATTAAGATTTGGAAAAGAGTCCGTGGAGCTTAGATTTGATGCGAGGTAGGCTAGTGGTGTTCCCATAAACTTGTAAGAATCTAAAAACCTAATACGAGTTAAAGGTTTTGTGAATATCATTTTTGAAAATGAAATATACTTTTGACTTGTGTTTGTTATAGCAGAAATATTTCCTGGTGTTTTTGAAAGTTCATTTATAAATAGATGTGTATCATAGTTGGCGCTGTTGTGAAGAAAGACTGGAATAAAAGAAGGTAATTTATAATTAAGATTACAACAGGAATGAGCGGGACCTCTATATTTACCAGTAAGATGACAATGGTCTCTAACTTTAGACTCCTTAATTTCCCGCTCACAAATATGGCAGATATTGTTCATTCTAAATTCTAATTTTTCTTCTTTGGTTAATTTCATCGGTTCATTTGTTTCTTTCATTAATTTAGTGAGTCTTATACAATCCTTTTCTAATCGTTTTACAAACTCTTGTGAAGCATTTTTTCCACGATAATGTTCAAGTTTGTTATACTTTTCTCCAACAGATGATTTGATATAATAACAGAAACCACAAGGAATATGTTTTTGATATTTATTTGTATATGGTTCTTTTGGATTAGGAGAAGCAGTATTTATCTTTTTAAGGATACATTCAAAATCAGCGTATATCACAAATGGGTGCATGATAGATTTATTATAATCTTCAAAATAAATCTTTTCACCAGGTTTAGGCATTGTAATTACAGCTGATTTATGATTACTACAATATTTTGAATGTTGTTCTAATCGTTCTTTTGTATGAAATGAATTAAGACATCGCTTACAAGGATATATTTTGTTTGCTGTTCTGAATACCTGAGAAGAGATTAATCTTGATAAATTATTGATGTATGTGTAATGTGAATTCTTTCCAACACTAAAATATAAAAGATCAATGTGTGTTTCTTCATTTTTATAGTTGTTTGAAATTTTTAATATTTGAACTTTGTTTGTATCCGTTAATCCATATACATTAATAGAAAGATTATTCTTTTTCTCAAATTTAGGAATATCTGTTAGTGGCATTGGGAATTTAAAATCTTTAATGTCCAAGGTATTCTCATATTTCATATATTGTTTTACTCTTTCTGAATTACATTTTGGTGGATGAAAGTGAGCAAGAACAGACCAGAGAAAACATTTATTATCATTGTTCTTAATATTAACAACTGCCTTCTTTAGTTTTATTTCTTTTGGTAATTCAATATAAGAAGAAGCTTTAAGAGGGTTTGATTTTAGAATGTGTATATCTAAAAAGATGATTTTTTTAATATTGAATCCACTTCCTACCACTGTATTATCAACATCCTCCTCTTGTCTTGATAGTTCTTCATAAACCCCACTATTCAAAAAATCTTGAAATGATGTTATAAAATGAAGATCTGTTCTCATATAAGGAGTTTGTTCTTAATCTTGTCTTTTCATATTCATTTTCACTCCCATATAAAACTTTAAAGTTTTCATTTCTTTTATTGTCTTTTTAATAAATTTTTCAACATCGGGTTTCACTATTTCAATTGATTCAGCTATTGATGATGGACCGGGTTCTCCAAATTGAAAAATCCTTATTTTTATATGCCCTTTAAATGCCCCATCAGTGTTTTCAATATAATAGTCTCCCTTTACTTTAAACTCATTTTTCTTGTGTTTTTGTGATTGAAGATGTTTATTATAACTACTCTTCAAAACATCCTTTGAACAGATATCACAATGTTTTCTTTCCAACTCAAGAGGAGATATTTTATGAAACAGATTAAATGTGTGTTTGTTGGTTCGGAGGTGTTTTCTATAATGTTTATATTCGTGATTACAAACATCGCAGTACGTTGTATTCACCATATTTATAGAATAAAACTTTGCTTAAACTAAAATTTTCTTGATGAAAATTTCGTTTGTTTTACAGGTGAATCTGTGCTTAAAACCATTTTATCCTCCAACTTTTTCACTTAATAAATACAATGTTTCAAGACACAAAAGACAAGTTTCAATCAATCTCTTCATCTGTTAAAGATACTGAGAAATATGTCAAGGATGTAAAATTGAACAAAGATAAATATAACAACTATTGGATAAAAACTATTATGGTAAATAATATGAGTTCTTCAATTTCCTTCAGTGGAAGGGCTTTTAGTATACCTGGTAGAACATCAATTAAAGTATCTCTAACAAAAGTTTCTCCTCTCCTTCTAGTAATATATTCAAAACTAGAAAAAGCAATGAAACAAGAAAAAGTATCAAAGAACAAAAACCTTATGGATGAAGCTTTAGAAAGAAACGATAAGACCATCTGTAATATGCAAGGAGAAATTTGTATTTTTTTCAACAACCCTAAAGATGTAAATCCTGATGAAATAAAGGATGTTAATATATCAAGTGAAATGACATTTCGTTCAATAGTAGTTAACGATAATTTTAAAATTACCTTTAATTTAAAAAATGTTGTCGTTGAATCTGATAATGAAAAAAAGTATATCGATATCGATGGTAATATACAACTGAAAGTATAGATGAATTTCAGTTTAAGTAAAGTTTTACTTTATAAATATGCTAGACTTTCCTGATTCTCCATATGACAAATTTGAGAATTGTCCTGCGTGTGAAAGACGGGGATTAAACACAGAGTCAAAAGCCTATAAACAATGTATATTCTGTGATTATCTTCTAATTAATGATAATAAAAAATATAAAAAGGAAAATAATTCTTTTAGATTTACACCAAAAATGAATTACTTTACAAGATTGATTAGAGAAATGAATGTAAAGTATGAGGATGATAACACACCTTTCCTTACAAGGGAAGAAACTGAACGTATAAGAGAAATGTTCAAAGGATTGTTGTTGTATATTATTCATGGATGTAATTTTCAGGGAAATATCAACACAAGATATTGTATAAATAAAATAATGGATTATCTTGAAATTAAACCTGAACTTAGGATAAAATATAGAGTTTCTAAAAAAGCTAATAATAAATTAAATAACCTGTTTTTCAAATATATAAATGAATGATTTTTTACCTATTTGGGAAAATAAGATAAAATTTAACAACCATAAAAATCTCCCAAATTCATTAAGATGTCTCATAGTTGGTTCAAGTGGATGTGGAAAAACCTGCTTACTTTTAAAAATGCTCCTCACTCCCAACTTTTTAGATTATGGCAATTTAATAATTTTCACAAAGTCGAGTTTTCAACCAGAGTATCAACTACTCTCACAAGGTTTTAATGCTGGTCTTCAAAAGAAGATATAATCGGTTTATTTAAACGTCAAAAAAACCTAAATGATTATAACATTGAAGATATAATTCAACTATTTTGTGATACACAGAGATGTAAAAAGAAATCAAATCTTATAACTTGTATTCTTAGTGATAATACGGATGATATACCGTCTCCCCAAGATTTGGATAAATCAAAAAGAACCTCGTTATCTTTGATGATTGTGTTAATGAGAGAAACCAAACGGTAATGGACAGCTACTACACAAGAGGGAGACATTCTTCTTGTAATTGTATTTATCTTAGTCAATCGTACTTTCAACTTCCTCGTCGTTCCATCAGAAACAATGCTAATACTTTTATTTTATTCAAGTTAAATTCAATAGATATCAATAATTTTTGGAGAGATAATTGTTCTACATTATGTAGTAAAAAGAAATTTGAGGATTATATGAAGCACATGACTGAAAAATATAAATATATTGTTGTGAAACAAGATGAGATATTAAGGGATATATTTTTTGTTTTATAAACAATTACATATATAAATGACAACTATTATTATAAATCTTGTGGGTAAATCTGCTGCTGGAAAAAACTTTCATAAATCAAGGTTCTTGTGTAGTACAAATGAGAATATTGTAAATTTACTTAAAAAACACCCCGTGATACGCATTGTATCAACAACAACTAGAGCAATAAGACCTGGAGAAGTAAAAGGTGAAGATTATCACTATATTTCAGTGGAGGAACATATGCGATTGAGGAATGAAGGACAAATATTTGAGGAGGTTTCTCTTGGTACAACAAAATATTCACATTGTAAGAGTGAGTTAAAGAAACTAAAATCTGGTGGTGTTGGGATATTAGAAACTAATCCAGAAGGAACGAGACAAATTATTAAATATCTGAGCGGAGTGAAGATTTTATCATTCGGTTTTGATGTTGATGAAGAAACTCAACACAAACGTATGAAAAGCAGAGATGCAAGGATTAGTGAAGAAGAAATTACAACTCGCATTAATGTTAATAAAGAATTTGATGTAATATTTAAAGAAAAGGATTTATTTGAACACATCTACTTGAATGATGAAGAAAAGGAAAATTTCCCTGTTGATCTTTACAATTCATTAAATGATATTTTACAATAAATAAATGGATACAAAAGAAAGAGCAAGAAGATTTAAGGAACATCAAGAGTTGGTTTCAAAAGTTGTAAAACAACAGGAAGACATAAAGAAGAAACGCAGACAGAAACTAACGGGCGAAGAAGCATTTGAAAAAAAACAAGAGAAATTTTTTAAACCACTTTTAAAAACTTCCCAAGAAAAATGAAAGATGTTTCCACAGTTCCCACAGTAGAATATACTCCTAGAAAGCTTCAAATGTTAAAAGATTTCAGTCAAATGACGGAGGAAGAATTAGAGCATTTAGGAGAATTAGAATATGATGATGAAGGTTTATTTCAACAACTGGAAGAGATTAATCAACCCCCTGATTATATTGTGAATGCTGTTCAAAACAATGAATATTCAGCGGATTCAAAAACCAAAGCAGGACTCATTCCAACAGAACAACCAGCAATATTTCATCTTGTTCAAGAAAAGGTATTGATATTTAATGATGAATTAAGGTTCTTAAGTTCTGCTCAACCCCCTGTTAAACTAACTCCGAGATTAATGTTTCTTCTCACAAAAGATGGAAGACAAGGTTCAACTGTGAGGGATGAATCAAAGTATATTGATAAACCATTGGATATGGAAAATAATGATGATAGAGTATATATTGATTTGCTGAACACTCTAAATTATAAGGTTATTCTTTCTGGTAAAAGTAGGAAGAATGAGAAGGAGAAACACATTATTCAGGCTTTAAGTATCCTTGGTTCAGGTATTAGTTTTCTTCCAAATGACCCATCGCAATTAGTTAATAGACTGTTATTGTTGTTCAGCAGTAAGAAGGCTGGAAATAACAATTGTTTTAATGAAGCATCAGCCATTTTAGACCAGTTGATGAACATGAAAATAATTAATAAATCTCAATATAAAGACATTTTATCTCATATTAAATAAGATGAGAAGCACAATCCTGAGTTTTAATTTCACAACAAGCGACCACACATCTTCATTCCCATACCCACTACAACTTGACACAACAAAAGAATATGAGGCATCTTTATTGTCCATGGAGACTTATAATACCTTATTTAATATAACCGAGAAAAATGACAAGTTTAGTTATAATCCGGGAAGTGGATACAAAACGATAACAGTCTCACCCGGAGCATACGAGATTTCTCAAATATCTTCCGAAATTGCTCGTCTTATGAAAGAACAGGGTGATGAACCAAAAAATATTGTTATAGACATTCAAAAACATACTTCAAAATCAACGATTAAAGTTAAAAATAACTACAAGGTTGATTTCACAATTGATAATTCATTTAGAGAGTTATTAGGTTTCTCCTCAAAAAAGATTGAAACTAATGGGACGTTTTACAGTGATAATGTCATTCAAATATCCTCAGGAATAAATTCGGTGTTAATTCACTGTGATTTGATTGATGGTGCTTATAATGATGGATTAAAAACAAATACAATATTTTCATTCAGCGCATACTCAACCCCAATTGGTTATAAATTCAATATGGAACCTAAAAATTTGGTTTATCTACCTGTGTCAGGAAAAACCATACACAGAGTAAATTTTAGGATAACCGACCAAGATAATCGTGTGATCTCTTTTAATGGAGAAGTTATATCCATCAGAATTCACCTACGTGAAGTTTTTCAATAAATAAATACGATGGTTATTGTGAGGAAGCACGAGTTGGGAAAATATAAAATAATTACAGGGGATGGGATGTTCCTTTCCCCGTACTACAAGGGTGAAGGTATGTATCTTGGTAGAGGATACTATAAACCTAAGAGACAAAGGGGTGTCGGACATCAATTTAGAGGAGATGGGATAATTGATACTCTCATGGGTATTGGTTCAACTATTCTTAAACATAAAGACCTAATTGGTTCAACTGCTTCTGCTGTGGGAAATGTAGCAGGTGCTGTAAAGAGTATAAAAGATGCTCAGAAAGAATCTCATAAATTACAAGCAATAAAAGAAATTAAGAAAGGTAAAACTCAGTTGTCCCCCAAGAACGACAGAAAATAATTCAAATACTTGGATCAGGGTTTCAAAAGTTTTAACATCTTTTTTCCTAAATAAATACAAGTATGGAAGCAATTGATAGTATCTATGATTTGGATGATACTATTATTATCTCAAACTCCACTAAAAAGAAGATTACTTCAAGGTAAATGCAATAACTGGAACAGACTGGAATACAAATGGTACAAAAAGTTTTGAAATAAATAATCAACAAACCTATTTGAATCTCTCCGAAAGTTTCTTGTTGTGTAAATTTAAATTCACTAAGGCTGGGAATAACACAAACGCTACACTTGTAAATGATTTCTTCTGGAAAATGTTTGATAGTGTGCGATTGTATATTGGAACACAAGAAGTTGAAGCGGTTGATTATGTCTCTGCTGTATCTGAAATGATGAAATTTACACTCTATACATTCAGTGATAGAATGGGAAAGGGGTCTGTCGAAGGTTTTATTCCTGATATGTCAACGGGAACAAACACAGACCCTGGATATATTCAAAGGAAAGGAATGTATAATGATGATACAAAAGCAGAAAATAGTTTTACTGTGGCAGTTCCTCTTAAAGGTATATTTGGATTTTGTGATTATGATAAAGTTCTGTATGGTCTTAAAATTAGATTTCAACTACAAAGGAATGATAATGAAAATAGATTGCTTTTTGGTGTTGGTAATGCTTTTGGTGATCAGAATAAATTTGTAATTGAGGAGATGAGTTGGTATATCAGTGAATATACTCCTAATCTTAAAACAGAAGAGATGTTGAATCGAAGACTTAACTCAAAGAAACCACTCAGTGTATCATACCTCAAAAGAAGATGTCAACACGTTAAACTCAATCAAACTACTTACACGTGGAATTTGGGTGTTCTGGAAGGAAAGCCACGATATCTGTGGATGATTTTTAAAAAGCCAGATGGTGATACTGCGACTGATAAGAATAATGCATTGAGTGATAATGCTAAGGTGAAACAACTTCGCGTTTCTCTAGATGGAACATTTTATCCACGAGATAGATTGGAAATTAATTGGGAAAAAAATGATTTTGCTGAAGCATACAAGTCTTACCAAAAGGTGTGTGAAAGTAATGGAAATAAAGAACCTATTTTGGATATGACAGCATTTAAAAGTTTGTATACAATCTATACGTTTGACCTGAGCGCTCAAAAAGAAACTATAAAGTCTAATCGAGTGGATACTTCCCTATACATTGAAAGAGGAGAGAGTGAAGAAGTTGATACATATTGTTTGCTTTTGGAAGAAACAGAATTGCAGATTAATACAGATAATGGTGTGATGATTAGTCTCACATAATTTTTTGTTAAATAAATGAGTGGCAAAGTACCAACTGGGGTATATGTTAATCAAATCAATCTTCATAAACTATCATCTTGTGTTCAAAATCAAAAGCCTTGTACGATTAACGTTAATACAATTCAGAGAAAAGGAGCAGTAAGAATTGATGTTTTGCTCACAAGAGAACAGGTTAAAATCTTGAATGACACTGGCTCACTTAAAATTAAAATGACAAAACCAATGTTGAAAAAATATTCAATAAGAGAGACGAGTGGAGGATTTCTCCCATTTCTAATTCCTTTATTTGCTGGTTTAAGTGCGGTTGGAGCATTGACGGGTGGTATTTCAACAGTGGTCAAAACTGCCAACGAAAGGAAGGCTCAACTCCAGGCTCAAAAGAATTGGAAAGACATAACAAAGAGTTGGAGAAACAAATTAGTGGAAGTGGTGTAATTGTAGATTTTGCTGAAAAACTTGAAGGTCTGCCTGATAAAGCGAGATTGTTAGTTGGAGATATGCTTTCTTCTATAGCACAAGCAGGTGTAAAATTAACGAAAAGAGGTAATGGATTATATCTTTCTAATAAATAAATGAGCATTGATGAGTGGTTGAAAGAATTTGGAGAGAATACAACATCAAATTTACAACTTGCCAAATATTGTAAGAAATTAAAAATTCATAATGTGGTTATTTGTATGAGAGATGAATTAACAAATGTGTCGAAACATACAAAGAATATTATTATGAACTTCGAAGATAATGATGGGAACGGTTCTCATTGGGTTTGTATTTTTAATAGTCAAGACAAATATTATTTTGATAGTTTTGGTCTTCCACCACCTGTTGAAGTCATAAAATTCTTACAGAATGGTGTTTATCAAACATTTCAAGTCCAAGAATTAAATTCCAAGTGTTGTGGTCAATTATGTCTATATGTGTTATTTCAACTCAACAAAAATAAAAAATTTTATGATATTATTTTTAATCTAATATAAATGACTTATGTTGGTAAAGATGGTTCTATCTTTGGTGTATCTCAAGAACTGGATATTGATTTATCAAATTATTATACAAAGGCACAGGCTGAACGATATAAATATAATATAAACAAAAATATTAACATGAAAAATGCTTATAAATTAAAAAATTATCCAAGCCCGACTGACGCGAATGACTTGGTGAGATTAAGCGATTTATCACAATATATATACTTAAATAAAACGGCTGTGTATTCTAAAGATACAGAAGTGTTGATATTATCTCCAGGTCATACAGAATTCACAGTTCGAATTAAAATAAATTTTTATAAAGAAGGGCGTATCGTTTGTATGAGAATAGAACAATGGGGGTATGATATGAATGATTTAGGGTATAATTGGTCATTTAAAATTAACCTCGAAGACCTGGAACAATTAAATCAGTCTCGTAAGGAAGAATATTATCCACTTGGTATCGAGAATGAGTTTTGTGGAGCCACGATTAGTAAACAACAAATAAAAGAATTTAATAAGGGTAAATATAATAATGGTTTTGCCCTTGTTTATCTCATGAAAACAGAAAAAACAGGATTATATATAATAAGTAAGGAAATACAAAATGATTTAACTATGGGAAGATGGGGAGGTGTTTCGTGCCATAATATTATTCTAACATATATTTCTAATACATAAATGACAGCAAGAAGGCTTCAAGAAAATTATCATTTCTGTGTCCAAGCATACCTTCAAGAAAAGGGTATTCGGTATTTTAATAAATATGTTCTACAACATAAGAATGAGGTATTTTCAATAAAAGATTGGCATTATGCTGATGTTGATAAACCGACAACTTTAGATTTAATTAGAATGTTAAATAATGAAAAAATTATAAGGTTAAGAAAAGGTAAGGCTCTTTTAGAAATTCAAAAGAAATTTTATTGGTTTCCTGTTGTAAAAAAAATTATTTTGGATACAGGAATAACAAGAAATCCTGATGAATATATGTATAATATTCTATGGGGTGTAAACGATTCAAGTATAGTAAGGGATGAGGAAGGAGTTGAAGAAGAGAGGGAAGAGGAGGAAAAGGAGAAGGAGGAGAGAGAGAAGGAGGAAAGAGAGAGGGAGGAAAGAGAGAAGAGAGAGAAGAAAGAGAAGGAGGAAAAGGAGAAGAGAGAGAAGGAGGAAAGAGAGAAGAAAGAGAAGGAGGAAAAAGAGAAGAGAGAGAGGGAGGAGAGGGAGAGAATAAATAAATATCAAAATATGGAAACCAGTGAGATTCAAAAAAGAATAGAGGTATTACAGAAAATAACTCAACCCACCAGGAAGGAATACAAAGAATTAACAAGTCTATTTGCAATACTTTCAACAAAACTATTAGCATCGTCAAGCTATTCATTTTAATTCAAGTTTTTTCTTAAATATATGGAGGAGAGAGTGAAGGCATTTCTAAGGATTCTTTATGTTTTAAAAATTAAGATTCAAATGTGCATGTTGGAAACTAAAAAGGTTTTTGCACTCTGCAGGAATTTTTCTCATAAATAAATGAGTTATTGTCTCAAATGTAAAAAGAAAACTAATACTAAAAATATTTCATATATTAAAAGTAAAAATAACAGGGTTATACAAAAAGGTATATGTTCGGTGTGTGGTTCAAAAAAAAATCAATTTATCTCCAAACACAAACTCGGAGGAGATATACAAAAGTTTTTATCAGGAAGTAAATTTACAACTACTGGAATACCAGGGGAATTACATCTTCCAGGGTATTCTTTCTGTGGTCCAGGCACAAACTTGGATAAAAGATTAGATGAGGCAGACAATCCTAAATCCTGGAGTAAACCAATCAATAGAGTTGATGAAGTGTGCATGAGACACGATATTGATTATGGGAATACCACAACGTTGGAAGAAAAGCATGAAGCCGATAGAGAAATGTTGTATAATTTGTCTCTGATACAAAATCCAACCTTGAGAGAAAAAGTTGATAGGTTCATTGTGAAGAAGATGATTAGTGCTAAATTGAAACTTGGACTTGGAAATTCAAAAAACTTATAGGCTCTAATGATGCCATTAAGACTGAAGAGCAATTAGCTGATGAATTACATAAACCAATATTCACAAAGTTTCAGAGAAGGAAAGTTTATTCCAAGGAAGTTGATTATATCTGGTCTGCTGATTTGATTGAACTCAATAATGATAAGGGGTACAAGTATGCTTTAACCGTTATTGATTTGAGGAGTAGATATGCGTGGGTTGTCCCTTTAAAAAACAAAACAGGTAATACTCTTATGTTAGCTTTTCAACAGATATTTAATAAAAGTAAGAGAAAACCTAAAAAATTGTGGACTGATGAGGGTAGAGAGTTTTATAACAAGACATTTATGAATTTTCTAAAAAATAACAGTATTACATTATACAGTACCTTTAATGAAGGGAAGGCAGTTGTTGTTGAACGTTTTAATCGTACCTTAAAAGAGAGACTATATAAAAAATTCACACAACTCGGTTCACAACAATGGTCATCTTTTATTCAGGATATTGTGGATAAGTATAATGACACGATTCACACGTCAACGAATATGAAGCCATCAGAAACATTTACAAAATTAAAATATGAAAAAGAGATTAATGTCAGAAAACCTAAGTTCAAAGTTGGTGATATCGTAAGAATATATAGGTGGAAATCTCATTTTGAAAAGGGTTTTACTGAACGATGGACGAAAGAACTTTTTAAAATTGTTGATGTAATAGATACAGTTCCTTGGACTTATAAAATATATGATTTGGAAGGGGAAGAGATTTTAGGTTCATTTTATTCACAGGAATTACAAAAGACAAAACTAAGCAGATAATACACCTTTGTGGACACTCGAGGGCCAAGTCCGAGGTGTATTACAGTATATAATGTGTGTCAAGGGGGACGTTCTTAGATCTGTGAACCCCAAACACAGAATCCTCAACTGAATAGTCAAGGTTTAACTTTTGTTTGTGTGTGTGTGTGTGTGTGTGTGTAATGGGAGCAATAGGTTGGCGCTTCACTCCCTCCTACTATACACCGTTGTGGACACTCGAGGGCCAAGTCCGAGGTGTATAACAGTATATAATGTGTGTCAAGGGGGACGTTCTTAGATCTGTGAACCCCAAACACAGAATCCTCAACTGAATAGTCAAGGCTTAACTTTTGTTTGTTGATGTGTATGTGTGTGTGTCCCAACCCTCACATTCAAAATCTCAACCCCAACCCTCACATTCAAAATCTCAACCCCAACTCAATCCTCACCCAACAGTCTTTTTCAAAATGAGATTTCCACCTATATATATATATATATATATATATATATATATATATATATATATATATATATATATATATATATATATATATATATATATATATATATATATATATTTTACTTTTTTTTTTTGTTTGTCTTCTTCCAATTCTGTCTTTTAAGGCTTTCAGGTTTGATGACATAGAAAGAGGGAGTAAGAACTTTCTTGATAGGTTTAGATCCCAAAGAGTGATAGCAACTCCAAAAGTCTCCAAAATATAAATAAATAAAATAATAATAATAATAATAAATAAATAAATAAATAAATAAAAGCCCCCAAAAAAGTTTCAAGTGTCCAACATAAACCCAACTTTCCAAGTCTTCAAGGTATAACCACATTCCCGTTGAGTTTCCAAGATATGTATCACATTGTGAGTTATCAATCCAGAACCCACATTTCAAGTATTCAAAGTAAAACCAACTTACAAAGTCTCTTAAGGATAACTCATTTACTGATTTTTTCAAAATTTGTGAGTCTCCAAGGTAGGACCCATATTTAGAACCATCTTGGCAGAACCCTTTTCCTGAGTCTCCAAGGTAGTTATTTAAACCATCAAGGCAGAACTCATTTACTGATTTTTTCAAAATTTGTGAGTCTCCAAGGTAGGCCCCATATTTAGAACCATCTTGGCAGAACCCTTTTCCTGAGTCTCCAAGGTAGTTATTTAAACCATCAAGGCAGAACTCATTTCTTGATTTTTTCAAAATTTGTGAGTCTCCAAGGTAAAACTTGTATTCTGGCTCATCAAGGTATAACTTGTTCAGTGGGTATTGTCTTGATAACTCACAATGAGTACTATTGCTGTAAAACTCTTTTTCAGGATTTTGCTGGTCTCCAAGGTATAACTCTTTGGTTGGGTCATCAAGGACGAACTCGTTCTGTGGGTCTTGGTCGCTCATAAGGTCTTCAACCAAGCCAACAATTTCGCCCCAAGTTGTAGCAAAAGCAGTATTTTCATTTCGTATTTCAGACACAATTTCCTGTGAGAGAAAATAATAATGTATTAATTAAGTTATTTAATTATTAAATGAGTATGCTTCAATCAAAGTTTGAAAATAGGAAAATAAAAAATCTTACCTTAATAGATAAGAGGTTTGAATCCAGTTCATCAACTTGAAGGTTTAGTTCCATACAAGACAGAGAGTTCCAAGGAACACCAAAGTCATCCCACTCAAGGTCTTGGTCGCTCATAAGGTCTTCAACCAAGCCAACAATTTCCCCCAAGTTGTAGCAAAAGCAGTATTTTCATTTTGTATTTCAGATACAATTTCCTGTGAGAGAAAATAATAATGTATTAATTAAGTTATTTAATTATTAAATGAGTATGCTTCAATCAAAGTTTGAAAATAGGAAAATAAAAAATCTTACCTCAATAGATAAGAGGTTTGAATCCAGTTCATCAACTTGAAGGTTTAGTTCCATAGAAGACAGAGAGTTCGAGACAAGCACACAGAACACCATTGCCAGCAAAAACAAATGTTTAAAATGGAGCCTGGGTTTGAAGCTTTTATAGAGAAAGACTGGTGGGTGTGGTTTCCTTTGGAAATTCCCTGGGCAAGCCTAGGCAAGCCTTCATTGGGAAATTTTTCAAAACCATAACATCCTGTAATTTTCTAGTGATTTCTTTGTGAGTCAGAGATGAACTGGAAATGATGTAAGAGTGGGCGGGGCTTAGCAAAAGTAGGCGGAGCTTAGGAAAAGTGGGCGTGGCTTAGAAAAAATACCTTATGAAAAGTGGGCGGAGCTTAGCAAAAGTGGGCGGGGCTTAGGAAAAGTGGGCGTGGCTTAGAAAAATACCTTATGAAAAGTGGGCGGAGCTTAGCAAAAGTGGGCGGGGCTTAACAAAAGTGGGCGGGGCTTAAAGAAAAGTGGGCGGGGCTTAACAAAAAATAACCTGTGGCTCAGGAGGTGGTCAAACAAGAGTATTAAGAGAAGTTTATCATTTCGTAATGGCACAAATGGGGTATCTTAAAAAATATAAAGATTCAAATGTTTTGTTTGTCAATATTTTAGATGGGGATTATTGTGCAAAGAAAATTAAACTATTGAAGGAATTTGAGAATGAACAAATCTTTATAGGTTCAATGAGTGAGCTGTTCAACCCCCAGGTGTTCAATTCAATGAGGTTCAACCTCCAGGTTAAAAGGGGAGACAAATAAATATACCTTGGGATAAAAAGGGGGGTTTATTTTTAGGGAAAAAAAAATGAATCGCTGAAAATCCCCCATTCATTTACATGGGGAAAAGTGAGCCAGAATCAGTATTCTTACCCTACTCACGTTGCCCTGCTTACCAAACTCTTTCTATGGTATCCAAGGCCATCTCCACTCACGGCTCGTAGACTTCCTTTCTTGTCGTAACCAACGTGTGGCCCTTAATGGAGTTCTCTCATCCCCTCTTCCTGTCCAGGCTGGAGTTCCTCAAGGTGGTGTGCTGGGCCCTGTTCTTTTTCTGGTTTTCATCAATGATCTCTCCGACTCTGGAAAATCCTCTTCATCTCTTTGCTGATGACTCCACCCTTTGCCATACCATCTGTTATCCCTCAAATCAGCAAGCATCAACCTCTTTACTCTCTGCAGATCTTTATAAAATAACAATCTGGTCCAACCTGTGGAACATGCCTTTCAATCCTGACAAATCTTATCCTCTCACTTTGCCTCCGAAAGGACCATCTGGACCCCCACCCCACACATTCTAATTTTTCAATAATCCTCTTGAAGAAGTCCTTTCTTTCAAGCTTCTGGGTCTCACGATGTGCCATGATCTTTCCTGGGAATGCCAGTTGCCGACTGGGCATGTTCCATTGTGCAAAGTCCTTCCTTGGCACACCAGAACTCCTAACCACATACAAAGTTTTCATCCACAGCCTGATGGAGTACTGCTCTCCTCTCTGGATTGGTGCTCCCACCTCTCACCTTTCTTGGCTTCACGTTGTTGTAACCGAAGTATTTAGGATCATTGGTGTCTCCCGTAATGTGGCTGAGTCTTTGGGTCTCTCACTCTCTCACCGCAGGCAGGTCGGTGGTCTGTCTGTCTTCTACCATCTCCTCTCTGGCCTCGCCCCCCCCCCCACGCTCTGTGTGAGATATGTCTCCACCATATTTATGCAGGGCACTTAAGGTCTACCAGCAACCCCCTTCTGGTAAAACTACCAAAATCAAGAATCACTGCTCACCTTCGCCCTTTCATTCCCCTTTTTTCGCCAACTTTGGAACAAACTCCCACACTCTCTTCCATCCCACTCTTCCCCCCACGTCTTTTGTTCACCACCATCTCTTGAACAGCTGTTTATCCATCTCTTGTCTTTCCCTATCCAAAACCACGATCTTTTCTACCCCCACTAATCCATCCCAAACCCACCTCTTTCAAATTCACTGCTTTTCTTCCTGAAAGTCCCTCGAGTGTCCATCTTGTTTACCCTGTGTTCCCCACCCCATCGCTCTCCCTTCCACAGATATCCTCATATCTGTTCCACACTGTTTTTTCCTTCCCTCCCCCTCTTGTTGCCTGCTCCTTGTTGTGTGTTCTGTGTGTTAGCTCTCAGACGAGCCTCGACAGTGTATCCAAAAAAAACAAAAAAGAAACGCACAAAACACACCACACCACAAAACATACCACACCACAAAACATACCACACCACGTGCACACAAACAAGTTGTGTCGAGGGTGTGTAAATCTCTAATTACTCTTTCTCGTTGTTTTTATGAAACATTTACATTTAAAAATCACCAACTCCATAAAACTTATAACAGAGACAAAGAGAAAAAAACGGAACAGTTAAACCGTCACAATGTGGGGAATTGTAGAGAAAACCACAAACACCTCGTTCGGAGAAAACAGCCGTGAAAACAAAGATAAGCATGTGTGTGTGCAAAGATAAAACAAAGATAAGCATGTGTGTGTGCAAAGATAAAACAAAGATAAGCATGTGTGTGTGCAAAGATAAAACAAAGATAAGCATGTGTGTGCAAAGATAAAACAAAGATAAGTATGTCCAAAGCGAGTGGAAAGTTTCATAAATTTCTCGATATAATTATCGAAACTAATAAATGTCAATGTGTGTCAGCATGTCAGTGTGTCTCCTCCATAAGTACAAAACTCTAAAACCGAGCAGCCTGAAACTTTGCATGTAAACTAATAAAACTCCAAGGAAGTGCATGACTGAAAAATCGCATGTTTGGGTTAATTAACACAACCCTTTTGGAGATAATGAACGGCCTTTTAAAATTATTTACTTGATCAGTGATCACACGCATCCTTGGCCACCTTGCTCTCCCTCGAGGAACATCCTCGCTGCTTCACCACTGCTTGCGCTCTCTGCACTCTCACCACTGCCTGCGCTCTCTGCACCCTCACCACTGCCTGCACTCTCTGCACTCTCACCACTGCCTGCACTCTCTGCACCCTCACCACTGCCTGCGCTCTCTGCACTCTCACCACTGCCTGCACTCTCTGCACCCTCACCACTGCCTGCACTCTCTGCACTCTCACCACTGCCTGCACTCTCTGCACCCTCACCACTGCCTGCGCTCTCTGCACTCTCACCACTGCCTGCACTCTCTGCACGCTCACCACTGCCTGCACTCTCTGCACTCTCACCACTGCCTGCACTCTCTGCACTCTCACCACTGCCTGCGCTCTCTGCACTCTCACCACTGCCTGCACTCTCTGCACCCTCACCACTGCCTGCGCCCTCTGCACTCCCACCACCGTTTACTATCGCTGCACCCACACCACCGTTTGCTTCCGCTGCAACCTCTCCACCGTTTGCTCCTGCTGCACCCTCACCACTTCCAATATCTTCAACAACCTCACTCTACAACGATAACGAACTATTATCCACAAATTTCTCACATTTTGCTACTTGCTGCAACTTATCGATCCGTTCCTTCAACCTAGTAATAACCATCCTCAAGTGAGCGATTTCCTCACACTTTCTGCAACAGTAAGAACCCTCTGCTTCTCCTATTGTTGATATCACCCACATTGAGCATCAATCACATTTTAAGAACTCCTCTTCCTTTCCCCTTTGGTCTCTATTTATGCCCAATTATCCCCATACTCCAAGACCCCAACTGACTTAAACGCGAAACACAACACGAGGTCTCCCCTGCTTCTTTCAATGAACAAACACAAATATCCGCTAAATCTGTGTACCGGTAAAGCGTGCTGATTGTTTTGCTGATGGACGGGTAAGCAATACATTGACTGATAAAGTTTGGACTTGTTGTTCAAAAGGTCCAGAAGTACATTTGGAAATTATTTTGGGAAAGTTAAAGACAGTTCTAAAGTTACATGCTCACGTTTTACTAAAGACATTGCTCATCAGTGAAATACTCCCAATATGCTCAATCATTTGAAAACCAAACACCAGAGAGAGAGAGAGAGAGGGAGACAGAGAGAGACAGAGAGACAGAGAGAGACAGAGAGAGACAGAGAGAGACAGAGAGAGACAGAGAGAAAGACAGAGAGAGACAGAGAGAGAGACAGACAGAGAGAGAGACAGAGAGAGAGAGACAGAGATAGAGACAGAGATAGAGAGAGACAGAGACAGAGACAGAGACAGAGACAGAGACAGAGACAGAGACAGAGACAGAGACAGAGACAGAGACAGAGACAGAGAGAGAGACAGAGAGAGAGAGAGAGAGAGAGAGAGAGAGAGACGGAGAGAGAGAGAGACGGAGAGAGAGATAGAGATAGAGATAGAGATAGAGATAGAGATAGAGATAGAGATAGAGATAGAGATAGAGATAGAGATAGAGATAGAGAGAGAGACACAGAGAGACAGAGAGACAGAGACAGATAGAGACAGAGATAGAGACAGAGATAGAGACAGAGACAGAGACAGAGACAGAGACAGAGACAGAGACAGAGACAGAGACAGAGAGAGAGAGGGAGAGAGAGAGAGAGAGTGAGAGAGAGAGAGAGAGAGAGAGAGAGAGAGAGAGAGAGAGAGAGATAGAGATAGAGATAGAGATAGAGATAGAGATAGAGATAGAGATAGAGATAGAGATAGAGATAGAGATAGAGATAGAGATAGAGATAGAGATAGAGATAGAGAGAGAGAGAGAGAGAGAGTACCAACTAGTGACGGTTGAGAATGTGGATTCAATGAAACCGAAGGATGAGAATGAATAAAAAATGTTTTCAATTGTTACAAAGCAATGAATCCCATACTACAGCAGGATAGCCGAGAGGAACGCACGTTCGCCCTAAGTTGTCCTCGCCTGTGTTTGAATCCCGACCAAGCAATAAACTGTCATCTTGGTGTTTCACAGGGAAAGTGATTCATCAATGTGTGTGTCGTCTCTCTGATGGACGTTAAACTGGGTGCCACATCTGCCGGAATTTCTCCCCCTTCTCTCACCCTAAACCTCCCTCACCCTCCAACTCCCTCACTCACTCCCTCTCTCACTTCCACCCCCTCTCACCCCTCTCTTACTCTCCCCACCCCTCTCCCCTCTTTCTTTCCCCCACCCCTCTCCCCTCTTTATCTTCCCCTCCCTCACACCCTCTCCCCTCTTTCTGTCTCCCTCCCCCACCCCTCTCACCTCCTCTCACTCTCCCCACCCTCTCCCCTCTTTCTCTCCCCCTCCCCCGCCCCCTCTCTCAGTATTCCCGTCTTCGGTGCGACGGATGGTGTTTACTGGTAACAATACAAATTGAGAGTCACAAGATTCGATTTCCTGAAAAGTTCTTCACATATAAACACGAGTAAATCACACGAATAATTAACAACGTGGAATCGGTTTGCATTCTTCAGCCTACAAAGGGAATAGTATATAAATAAGTATAATGAAGTTCGAGAAATAAAACCTTAACAAGTACTCACCGTTATTGAGCAGAGCTGGAGTGAGATGACTGAGTTTCAGGGTTTCGGGTGGTGCACTTTCAGATTAGGAAAGTACCCTTACTTCCTTCCTCAAGTGGGAGTCATTGCTGAGAAAGAGTCTCTCCCTACACCGAGTGGAGCCTGTGGCTCAGGTGCAATGCCCCCCATGGTGCATCTGGTGCCCCCCCCCCACTTGTACGCCACCCATTTATGCCCTGTTGGCCACTGTGAACTCCTTGCTGTTTAAAAGTTCACCTGTGTGAACTAAAACCTTTATTCCAGATGAATATTCAGTGTGGTGAATAATAAGACCTTCTTGGATAAACTGTTCTTTAATAATATCCTTCTTTGAATAACAGTCAATAGATAAGTGTGCGCTTCCCAGCGCATCTCCAAAAGCAATTGGCAAGACAATACAGTCCAAGCCCACAAGATAAAAGATAATAACGCAAGCACCAACGCCAGCAGGCAAGACAACAGACAGCCGCAAGACCTCGTGTTGAATGTCGATGCTGTGGGTGGTTATATATATATATATATATATATATATATATATATATATATATATATATATATATATATATATATATATATATATATATATATATATATATATATATGTCCATGTAATTGAATCGCGAAATAAATGTGCTTCATGTTGAACTGTTTTCCCGCTTCGCTTCGTCTTTTCTTTCATTGAATCTCCATCTTGCTTCACGTAAAGGGTTGGTCGTGGGCTAAAACGCCCGATAATTAATCGAACCGTCGAGGCCGACGAATAACACCGCTCGGTTATCCCGATAGTACGGAACGGGTCGCTTAAAGTGGCCCGTGTCCGAAGTCGACCTGCGGCGAGGTGCGATCGCCCAGTCTACCCTCCGTGTGGGTACTTAGGTAGGTCGAATTTGGCGAGCAACCCTATCCCACGCGGGGGCCGATTGGCACGATCGTGGTGAGACCGGAAGGTCCACCCGTGACTGGTTCCCGGCGTTAGTCCGAGAGGGTCACGACTGGATTGTCCGTCCGGTGGGCGACGTGCCGCGATTCGAGTTACGTGGCCGTCAGCACGCCGGCGGGCGCGAATCCGCAACAATATATATATATATATATATATATATATATATATATATATATATATATATATATATATATATATATATATATATATATATATATATATATCGTGCATCATTTAGTTTTCAGGAATAGCCAATCAGCGTCTTCGATGTGGAGGCCATATTAAGCAGGTTCCTGACTGGTTGGAAGTTAGGTATAAATGTAATATAGTCATAATATGATAATATGAGTAAGAAAAAGACATAAATTTACATAAATAAAGATGAAGTGCACCACGTGACCTTCACAACCCTCCATCTTACAAAAGTAATTTCATAATAAAAATTAAAAAATGTGTGTTTGCAATCGTGCTTACATTTGAAATTATGCAGATAAAACCTGTTGTTGGTGCATGCATCATTTAATAAATAAAACCGTCAACCGTCAAATGTCGCGAATCGCGCGCGACATTAGTGACACGAGTCACGAGGGACGAGTCACGGAGAGCGCGAGCTCGCAGCAGCAGAAAAAGACATGGATATACGAAAATGTCTAAGAAAAGGAAAAAGGTTGTGGTTGTGGTTGCGGTCAGCACCTGCCGTGGTCGGCTGCTTTGTACTTCTAATGTTTAAGTTAAATGTTGTGTTTAGTGCTTTCCATATCCCATATCTAGTGCTTTGTGCAAAACCTTACCTCTGTGTAAATGACTGCTTTAAATGTGGACTTTGTGGTATCTTCAGGTTGGTCGTATTTGTGGTTGATAGTTTAACGTGATGATCGCAGGTCATAGCCCACTGTATCTTATTTGTAAGCGCACTGATTCCGGTGCCAACCTCCCCCGTTTAGTCATTGTATCTCTGGTATATTAATTTTCTAATGCCAATTCTTGACAACACCTTGTATAAGTGCACCTGAATCGGTGCCAATTGTTTAATCATTGAATATCTGCATTGTGAATGTATCAGTTTGTTGCATTCGAATAATTTTAGGCCAAAAACATCGGAACATATTAAATCGAGCTGAGATCAATTTGGTTAGTATGCGACGGCAACCTCAGTATAGATGCGTCAATGCTGCATGAATACAATAGCATACCGGGTCATCAAAAGTATTAAATATTATAATTGTGCCCCCCCCATCCAGTTCATATGTCCCCCTTAATAGTGAGCCCTGGCGACGGGCCTGCTGTGGCTGCTGGTTGGCTGCTGGTTGCATCATTGGCTGGGACGCGGCTATGCTGCTGATGCAGTGTCCCCCTTACCAGTACACTGGTACTCATTTTGCCGACCTCGGAAGGATGACAGGCTGAGTCAACCTCCTGGTGTATTTTTTGTATGTGAACGAAGTTTTGTATGTGAACATTCAATGTTTCAAACAAATTCAAAAATATTCAATGTTTTGTATGTGAACGAAGCAATCATTTACAAAAGGATGTTTTCACTGCGGATGAATAGGCTGTCAGATAAAGGCATGGAAGTGCTCACAAATGGCAGACACCCAGATTTATTAATGGGGTTATTGTTCCATGGAGACGCATTTACAGGCACAACTATTCGGAGACATTTTTTCTTTCACATGTACTTTGTGTCTACAGGAAAGTTGACCTGATGATGCATATTTGGTGATTGGATTCTAAAAACGAGTGGCAATGAGAGTTCATTACATATAGCTGGTTGTAATTCTATTTTGTACACATTAATAACGGCCCCCTGTACCCCATAAACATAATATTTTTTCACCACCGTTTAAACATTCCTCATTGTTGTAGTTCTATTTTGAAGAACATAAATCATCAACCTGATGTCTCCTTTTCTGAACAGGATGAGATGAACTTTTGGAGGAGATTCAAAGTTTCAAACCAGAAGCCGAGAATGTAAAAGCTGCCACATTCCTTATGCTGGGGCATATCGGATCGGGCGAATCCAGCTTCGTGAACTCAATCAACATGGTTTTTGCAGGACACCTTCGCCTGAGTGTCCTCTCTTTCTGGAGAGCAGGAAGTTTCACCTTGAAGGTAGTGTTCTGATTCAATCCAATGCGCATTGATCTCCTATCTCAGAATGCAATGTACCACGAAGCAGTTGCAGTCTTCCCACTGCTATTCTCACGTTGTTACACCCACCACCGAAGATGGGCAAAAGTTATGTTTTCACCCCAGTCTGTTTGTCGATCGGCAGGATATCTCAAAAGGTTGTTGACGGATTTGGCCGAAATTTGGTTGACAGGTTGGGTGTGTGACGAGGACGAATTAGTTGGATTTTGGTGAAGATCTGGATCCGTTTCGGACACGAGAATTTCGAAGAGATTCTTCACCATTGAGAGATTTGGTCAAAAACGATATATAACAAGTCTGGAGACGGAAATGGTTCACGAGCAGTATTTGACGACGCAGATTGTTTCAGAAGTCAAGGATGAGGCAATGTGATAATTTTTGACCATGCTATAAAAATGATCAACATGATGTGGTACGGGTGACAGGTTATTCGCTGCAAAATGTCGAAAACCCGGTTTCATTCAACAACTATCAAAATTTGACCTTTGCATAACCTTTAAAAGTCACAAAACAATGTTGTGGATATTAAAATAAGGAAACAGGATACATGCTATGGCTTATTGGAGTTAGTTCGCCGAAGAAGGTCCAAAACCCAGTTCAATTCCCACAACTTTGAAAATTTGACCTTTGTGAACTTTAAAGATCAAAGGTCAAGGATTATGACCTTTGGTGCAAAACTTCCTCTGGAACATTCCAGGAACAATATAATGTCATATCGGCTATATGGCATTTCGCACTCCTCGGATTATCCATACTTTGATGAAATCAGCGTAAAAACAAACTTGAAGGGAGTGCCACAGGCAAGGTGTCCGAGATAGAGCAAAATGATTTCAAGACTTTAGGTGGGGAATGACCTCAAGATTATGCATAAAACATATTGTCATCCAAGCTCTCAAAGTTTGGGTGGTCGTATGATTTTTATATCAAAATTTGCAATTTTCTAAGTTTGACCTTGGGACGAAAATGAAAAATCGAGCTCAGTGGGGCTATGCAGGTGCCATTGGGCTAACCAAATACCGAAACCCCTGCCAGATTCGACAAACCCCGTTCGGAGAAGATGGATTTTTCTGTCAACATTCGCAATTTTCTCAGTTCGTGACCTTGTGACCTTGACCTTGGGACGAAAATGAAAAATCGAGCTCCGTGGGGCTATGCAGGTGCCATTGGGTGAACCAAATACCAAAACCCCTGCAAGATTCGACAAACCCCCTCGGAGAAGATGCAAATTGAAATGGGCTACCCCCTAAAAACACATGTTTTTTGTGCGTGGCTCCGCCCATAATGGGAACACCATGCCCATTCTCAGGAAAACACAACGAGATCATGATATAAACCTCCCACCAAAATTTTATCAGGATCGGATCAAAACCCACGGAGCTATGCTCGGGACAGACAGACAGACAGATAGACAGACACTCACACCAATAACGAATATAGTGGTCACTTACTTTTTCGTGAACCAATTACAGGATGTAAGGGGTAATTTTGGAGCGTGTCACACAGGAGAAGGATTTGGGGGTGGTAATAGATATGGGAGGTAAGCAGGCAGCACAGTGCCAGGCAGCTATAGGTAAAGCAAATCGGGTTTTAGGTTGTTTAAGGAGGGGGATCAATTATTAATCAAAAGAGGTGGTATTAACATTGTACAGGGATTTAGTGAGGGTCACATCTCGAATATTGTGTGCAGTTCTGATCACCATAACTCAGGAAGGACATAGATACCACAGAGATGGTTCAGCGCAGGACTACTAGATTGATTCCGGGCCTAGTTAGACTCAGCCATGAGGAGCGGCTGAAGGAGACAGGTCTTCATACACTAGAAAGGAGGCGGATATGAGGAGATATGATAGAGATGTTTAAGATCATGAAAGGTCGAGATAAAATAAGTGAGGATGAATTATTCAACAGAGTAGACAGTGCTAGGACCAGGGGCCTGAGCCTGAGATGTAAAGAAGAGGAGAGTGAAGAAGGTTGTAAGGTAGGGGACTTTTACTCAGAGAGTAGTTAATGCAAGGAATGGTCTCTCTGGAAAGGTAGTGGCAACAGAAAAAGTAGATAAGTTTAAATTAGAATGAGAAAGGGACCTGGAAGTGATGGAGATGGAGGGGTATGGGGATGTTGATAAGTCTTTTAGGTCGGTTGAGCATTGATGGGCGATTGTGTACGGAGTGTTGTTGGTGTGGGTCTTGCCAAGTGGGGTTGTGTGGTTGAGGTTGTGTGTTTTAAACCAAGCCCATGCCCCTTCCCCTGAGGGGAAGAAAGAAATACTAAAACTTCCCCCAAAAAATAAAGTAAATAAAACAAACGTATACAATAAGAGAGAAACGCCGAAATTTGTTCCCGTTTTGCGATATCAAATCAATTTGTATCCTCCTGAAAATCGGCAGGTATTGAAAGTGCTCTCGGCAAGGTGGCTAGATGTACTTTTCGTGATAAACTAACTATTATTAATTGTGAATTTTGGGGGTGAAACTGGGCAGGACACACCCAATGCTCAAAGGAAGTAAAACTGTTACCACTTTCATTGAATAAGAAAGTCAAACGCCAAAATCGGTATGGAAAAAATTAATCGTATGGAAGGTGCAGTTCCTGAAATTGGACAGCAGATGGACGTTTCAGCTTTGAGCAAAAACGTGTGTAAGATGCGTCACAACAGCTCCATCAATCATGTTCCGAGGTGCACTCAAGCTGCATAGCTAATGAGGTGCACATTTACGATGGAAAACCACAATAATTAATCGTTCTCTCGGCTCTCATTTGCTTATTATTCATCGTAGAAATACAAGTGAGCACTTTTTGAACTCAGCGCATCATGCCGCACACGGTGATATCCATTTTGCATTCGATCCAATCACTTGTCGATCCTATATTGATGTTCGAATGCGGTACCCTTTTAAAACGCAAAGTCTTTGGAAATTATTCATCGTCCTGTTGATTTTTTGTGAACCAAGTACCCCACTCGCACTCTGGAATGATCATAAAGCTGCGTTGGCAGAGGATTCTTTCCATCGCCACAACGTTCAAGTTGACGAAGACCGCGCAGGGGAATAGAAATGTACAATCTTTGATTGATGGAAATAGAAGACCACATCCTCGCACAAGGAGGTCAAACTTTGGATAACTACAACCTTCCTGTAGGAATCCTGTCATTGACCGTACAACGGTGAGCGACGTACTTCGCACTTGCAAGCCATCTGATCCTGAATGGGCGTGGGGATACAGGATATATAATGTGGACAGCATACCAGCTCAATAGCTGCATACTTCGAACAACAGCAAGCCATCTGACCTTGAATAGGTGTGGGGATACTGGATATAGCATGTGGACAGCCAACGAGCTCGAAAGCAACATACTTCGAACACCAGTAAGCCATGTGTGGCTGCTGGTTGCATCATTGGTTGGGACGCGGCTATGCCGCTGATGCAGTGTCCCCCTTACCAGTACACTGGTGCTCATTTTGCTGACCTTGGAAGGATGACAGGCTGAGTCAACCTCCTGGTGTATTTTAATTCAACGGCCCAACGGGGGATGAACTCAGGTCCTGAGGATCCCAAGCCGCCATCCCAACCACTAAGCCAACACCAGGCTATATTTCTGAGAAATGACGTCCTTGTTTCACTTCCCACAAACAAGTTCCTTTCTAAAACTGCAGAGGACATTCAATGTTTTGTATGTGAACGAAGCAATCATTTACAAAAGCATGTTTTCACTGCGGATGAATAGGCTGTCAGATAAAGGCATGGTAGTGCTCACAAATGGCAGACACCCAGATTTATTAATAGGGTTATTGTTCCATGGAGACGCATTTACAGGCACAACTATTCGGAGACATTTTTTCTTTCACATGTACTTTGTGTAGGAATGTTGACCTGATGATACATATTTGGTGATTGGATTCGAAAAACGAGTGGCAATGAGAGTTTATTCACTTATAGCTGGTTGCAGTTCTATTTCGGACACATTAATAACGGGCCCCTGTACACCATAAACATAATATTTTTCACCACAGTTTAAACATTCCTCATTGTTGTCGTTCTATTTTGAAGAACATAAATCAACCTGTGATGTCCTTTTCTGAACAGGATGAGATGAACTTTTGGAGGAGATTCAAAGTTTCAAACCAGAAGCCGAGAATATAAAAGCTGCCACATTCCTTATGCTGGGCATATCGGATCGGGCGAATCCAGCTTCGTGAACTCAATCAACACGGTTTTTGCAGGACGCCATCGCCTGAGTGTCCTCTCTTTCTGGAGAGCAGGAAGTTTCACCTTGAAGGTAGTGTTCTGATTCAATCCAATGTGTATTGATCTCCTATCTCAGAATGCAATGTACCACGAAGCAGTTGCAGTCTTCCCACTGCTATTCTCACGTTGTTACCCCCACCGCTGCAGATGGGCAAAAGATTTCACCCCAGTCTGTTTGTCGATCAGCAGGATATCTCAAAAGCTTGTTGACGGATTTGGCCGAAATCTGGTTGACAGGTTGGGTGTGTGACGAGGATGAATTCGTTGGATTTTGGTGAAGATCTGGATCCGTTTCGGACACGAGAATTTCGAAGAGATTCTTCACCATTGAGAGATTGGGTCAAAAACGATATATAACAAGTCTGGAGACGGCAATGGTTCACGAGCAGTATTTGACGATGTAGATTGTTTCAGAAGTCAAGGATGAGACAATGTGATAATTTTTGACCAAGTTATAAAAATTATCAACATGATGTGGTACGGGTGACAGGTTATAAGCTGCAAAATGTTGAAAACCCGGTTTTGTTCAACAACTTTCAAAATTTGACCTTTGCCTAACCTTTACAGGTCACAAAACAATGTTGTGGACATTAAAATAAGGAAACGGGATACGTGCTCAAGCTTATTGGAGTTTGTTCGTCGAAGAAGGTCGAAAACCCGGTTTGATTCCCACAACTTTGAAAATTTGACCTTTGTGAACTTTAAAGGTCAAAGGTCAAGGATTATGACCTTTGGTGCAAAACTTCCTCTGGAACATTCCAGGAACAATATAACGTCACATCGGCTATATGGCATTTCACACTCTTCGGATTATCCATACTTTGATGAAATCAGCATAAAAACAAACTTGAAGGGGGTGCCACAGGAAAGGTGTCCGAGATAGAGCAAAATGGCGTCAAGACTTTTGGTGGGGAATGACCTCAAGATTATGCATAAAAATATTGTCATCCAAGCTCTCAAAGTTTGGGCGGTCGTATGATTTTTATATCAACATTTGCAATTTTCTTTATTTGACCTTGGGACGAAAATGAAAAATCGAGCTCCATGGAGCTATGCAGGTGCCATTGGGCTTACCAAATACCGAAACCCCTGCCAGATTCGTCAAACCCCCTCAGAGAAGATGGATTTTTATGTCAAATTTCGTAATTTTCTCAGTTCGTGACCTTGTGACCTTGACCTTGGGAGGAAAATGAAAAAAAAATCGAGCTACGTGGAGCTATGCAAGTGCCATTGGGCTAACCAAATACCGAAACCCCTGCCAGATTCGACAAACCCCCTCGGAGAAGATGGAATTTAATGTCAAAATTCGCAATTGTCTAAGTTCGTGACCTTGAGACCTTGACCTTGGTACGAAAATGAAAAATCGAGCTTGAGCTTGGGACGAAAATGAAAAATCGAGCTCTGTGGGGCGATGCAGTTGCCATTGGGCTAACGAAGTACCGAAACCCCTGCCAGATTCGACAAACCCCCTTGGAGAAGATGGATTTTTATGTCAAATTTCGCAATTTTCCAAGTTCGTGACCTTGTGACCTTGACCTTGGGATGAAAATGAAAAATCGAACTCTGTGGGGCAATTGAGTTGCCATTGGGCTAACCAAATACTGAAACCTCTGCCAGATTCGACAAACCCCCTCGGAGAAGATGGATTTTAATGTCAAAATTCGCAACTGTCTCAGTTCGTGACCTTGAGACCTTGACCTTGGTACGAAAATGAAAAATCGAGCTTGACCTTGGGACGAAAATGAAAAATCAAGCTCTGTGGGGCTATGCAAGTGGCATTGGGCTAACCAAATACCGAAACACCTGCCAGATTCGACAACCCCCTCGGAGAAGATGGATTTTTATGTCAAATTTCGCAATTTTCTAAGTTCGTGACCTTGTGACCTTGACATTGGGACGAAAATGAAAAATTGAGCTCTGTGGGGCTATGCAGATGCCATTGGGCTAACCAAATACCAAAACCTCTGCCAGATTTGACAACCCCCTAAGAGAAGATGGATTTTTATGTAAAAATTCGCAATTCTCTAAGTTCGTGACCTTGGGACGAAAAATAAAAAAATAAATCGAGCTCCGTGGGGCTATGCAGTTGCCATTGGGCTAACCAAGTCCCGAAACCTCTGCCAGATTCGACAAACCCCCTCGGAGAAGATGGATTTTTATGTCAAATTTCGCAATTTTCTAAGTTTGTGATCTTGTGACCTTGACCTTGGGACGAAAATGAAAAATCGAGCTCTGTGGGGCTATGCAGATGCCATTGGGCTAACCAAATACCGAAACCTCTGCCAGATTCGACAAACCCCCTCGGAGAAGATGCATTTTTATGTAAAAATTCACAATTTTCTAAGTTCGTGACCTTGTGACGAAAATGAAAAATTGAGCTCCGTGGGGCTATGCAGGTGCCATTGGGCTAACCAAATACTGAAACCCCTGCCAGATTTGACAAACCCCCTCGGAGAAGGTGCAATTTGAAATGGGCTACCCCCTAAAAACACATGTTTTTTGTGCGTGGCTCCGCCATAATGGGCGCACCACGCCCATTCTCAGGAAAACAACTAGATCATGAAATAAACCTCCCACCAAAATTTTATCAGGATCGGATAAAAACCCATGGAGCTATGCTCGGGACAGACAGACACACACCAATAACGAATATAGTGGTCACTTACTGACTCGTGAACTTACTGACTCGTGAACCAAATAAAATCAATGCAAATCAAATGGAAGACCAAATCGGTACAGTCCTGCATTGGAGTAATCAGAAGGAACCCGAACAAGCAAAAAGCAAAGATGAAGTCATCAGGAGGAACCTGGATCGGATTCACATTTCAGCTGCTACTCCTCTCCCCTCAAACTCATCCAGGCACAGCCAAGTGAGCCTCATTTAAAAAAAAATCAAAAATTAAATAATTCTGGCTGCCAGACCATGTGGCCGATCAAGTTGAAATTTAAAACATGCATTCTCCATCACGAGTGGATCATAATTGTGAAGTTTCACATCGATTACTTAAGCGGTTCCAGAGAAAACATTTTAAAAAATATTTTTCTTCAATCAATTATTCCTGTAAAAAAACTTGTACACTGAAGGCTTGGGGAACATTTATGTGAAGTTTCCCCTCGATCTGTCCAGCCTTTCTGGAGAAGAAGATTTTTATAGGTTTTACGGTAAATCCAACATGGCAACCAACCCATGTGACTGATGACATCATGTGTAAACATTTTGTTCCTCATGGGTAGGCAGTCATACATGTAAAGTTTCGCCTCGATCTATTCAGCCACTTCAGAGAAGAGGATTTTTGAAGGTTTTTTGTTGTTTTTTTAAAAAACAATATGGCTGCTAAATCATGTGACCGATGATGTCATCAAAAACTTTTCTGTGGAACATTTTATCCTGAGATGGCCCTCAAAAATTTTCATACTGATCAGATGTAATGTTCTCCACATGCAATTATGACGTCATCAAAAAAAATCATGCTTCTTCCCCGTGAAGAGGACTTACCTTGTGCCAAGTTTCAAGTTTTTTTCCCTTCGTGCTGTTTCAGAGATACAGAAGTCCAAAGTTTTTTCCATTTTTTCAACATCGCTGCCACACCCCATGACCTATGACATCATAATTATCATTAAAACATTTTACATGAGTCGTCACACCGATGGTGAAAATTTTGTTTCAATCTGACAAGCAGGTGCGGAGAAAAACAATAAAATTATGTGTGGGCAGATAGACAGACAGACAAATGAAAAAAACCAATGTCACCCCCAGGGTGACCAGTATCCTGCCAAAATGTGAAACATGAGTGACTTATTTATTCGATTAAAGTTACTCAAAAAACAAGGGTTTCGTCAACCTTGATGCTTGACCTTTTTGTGACCTTGACCTTTATATTTTCGTACGGTTAATGGTATCTCTCCAGGACCGTTGTACATGAAATATCAAGAGATTTTGATGAGAACTGAGGAAATAAAATTTTCATGAAAAATCCGTTTTTTCGTCATGACGTCATCAAATGACGTCATGGCATCAAACTTTTGACAGATCTGGAAAGCACTTATCAAGCGCTTTCATATGAGGTATTACTCGATATGGTATCTAAGATTTCAAAATTTGACTTTGGGGTAGAAACTTTCGACCTCCAGCGCTAACCATGAAGGTCAAGGCCGATCGCCACCAAAAATTAATCAGCTGAGCGCCAGACCATGAACTATATTCCCATGGAGTTTGAAGACGATCTGATCAAAATTACTCAAAAAATAATGGTTTCGTCAACTCCCCTGATTTGCGACAAAGTGACCTTTGACCTTTGACCTTGACCTTGAAAATTTTATGCGCTGAAAGGGACCTCTATAGGCCTCTGATATGCGAAGTGACAAAAATTTCCAACGATAACTGTGCTCTGCAGAGTGATCGATACGTGATTACAGACAAACAAAAAAATATAATTAAATTAAAAAAAAAACAAACAAGCTGACTAACATATCTTGCAAAAACTTCGTTTTGGCAAGTTAACAAACACGAAAAAGACGTCTTGCAGAGCACGATACTTACAAAATCCACCCCCTCTCCAAAGATTACCATGGATACATCAAGTTGTCCATGTCATTGAGATTTAAATTGACAATCTTAATCAAGAATCAGGTCAATTGGATGAAAATTGATTATTTTTCAGATTGAAATTGATTTTAGAAGTTTGAACTTTTGTTGGCCTTTGACCTCTTGACATTAACAATAGTTGTATTCCAAATTCAGTGATGCACTATGCAATTGCTTCCTAATTTTCAGGTTAATCAGATAAAAATTTACGATTTTTCAGATGAAAATTGATTATTTTCGAAGTTTCACCTTGAGTTGACCTTTTGACCTCAAATACTTGCTTTCCCAATTCAGTGATAGACTATGCAATTGTTGTTTAATTTCCAAGTTAATTGGATGAAAAAATGACGATTTTAGAAAATAGACCCGAAGATGATCTTTGACCTCAAAATCAATAGGCTTCTTGGTTGAGACGACCTCCACAACTTGGTAAAGTTCTGTGACGATTGGTTTAGAATTGTGACGTGTCGGCGATTGACAGACAGACAGAACAAAATCGACTGACGAATGTACTTGAAAAATCTTCCATTTTGCAAGTAACAAACGGACCCAAATGCAATATCCTCTCCTTCGTCAAAGGTAACAAGAGTGGGAATTGTTTTGCAATACCTATCCCCTACCAACGTGATATTTACGAAGTCAAAAAAGGGAAGAACTGAAAAATTGATGAAACTCTCTGAAACTCGAACTTTTTCAGTAACTTATCATAATAAAGCCATGTACCAAGTTTCAGTTCAATATGTTAAACGGTATGGGGAAAAGGTCGAAAAAAACCACAGGTGGGATGGACAAATGGACAGATGGAGAGCAAACCTATAGTCCCCTCCGGTGAAACCGGTAGAGGACTAATAAGTACAAACTTCACAAACAGCAATGCAGCTATCCATTAACTCATGACTCTCAACATGGGAAATCGGTTCACACCTTAAACCCAGCCGGTTCTCACTGGGTGAAAGGTTGGCAGCGAACACCATTGGTCTTGTCAAAGTCTGGAAGGTGCACTCAAATAGTGAAACCGACACAGGCAGTCGTACCATAGTCCTCAGAATGTGAATTCCTGAATCATCGAAGCATAGAGGAGAACCGATTCAGCTGTGAGAGCCATACCACTGGAAATGAAGATGGGAATGGGTAAGATAAGAAAATAGAGATTACGTGATCCAAGGAGCAATCTTGGATCGTGTCACACAGTAGAAGGATTTGGGGTGGTTATTGATACAGGGGTAAACAGAGAGGGCAGTACCCAATGGCCAAGGCAACAAGCAGCAACACATCAACCTGTACATACACCTCGTATTGTGGGAGTGGCAGGAGAAACGAGCACAGTTATGATGGGTACACAGGCCATTAACCAACCCAGATAGCACAACGACATTGGGCCAAATGTGGGCGAACGTTGGCAATAGATCGGAAAAGGTCGGAACGGTCACAAGCGGATTTCCAACATCAGTCCAACGTTGGCAATGAGGTGTAAATGCCTTCCGACGTTGGCCCAACGTCGGTGTACCATTTGGGAAGTGACCAGTGTTGTGGTCTTGTAACGTGACCGTCATGTTATGGGCAACCACTGAACTAAGTGACCACTACACATGGAAAGAAAAACACAACCGCCCGGTTTGACGTCCCAATTCTATAGTGTGCTTCTAGATGTATCGCATTGCCCCCTGCTGGCATTTTCATCATGGAATCTCCCATCAGGAATCAAATTCAGTGTGAACAGCTCAGTGCAACACGTCAATACAACCGAGGCTATCCTGCCCCTACCTCCAAGTATGCCACAAATAATCCAATGCCTGAGATTTGATTGGAAATACAGATCAGAATACTCATACAAATGGACAAAGCAACGATCAATAACCGAGATGATGAACAAAATGATTATGCTGCGTTTTACTATATTTCACTATTTTCGATTTTGTAATGTTTTACCTTAACATCACAACTTCTCCCGTACACCTCCATAGGGTCACCATGCTCCGTGTGTGCTGCTTCCGTGGAGGTAGTCGTGGTGCAGAGTCTGCACACTACCTTGCTCAGGTCAGTCAACGCTTTGTAAGGAACTATCAATCATGACTGAACATCAAACATCAGTGAAATTCAAAGCCATTCAAGATCTAAAAACGATAAGGATTGAAGACATTGATAACAGCTGAGAACCAACCAGTCCCTGAGATCTGTTTCAGCCTGACATGGTATACATAGCAGACAGACATAAACATAAAATATAACCTGATTAATAAGTAATTATAATTCCTGCCATCTTCCTCATCCCTGTCTGCACTACTGCAGCAACACATCTCAACCACTTCCCTTCATCGCTTCCTCTGCTCACTCACCCAAAGAGCTCGTCACCTGAATCCGCCACAATATCATCCCTTCTCATTTGCACCCAGGGGTGGCTTTTTCAACAATCAAAATTCCCACATTTCTGCCACATGTCGGCTTTCGTCCATCACTCCGCCTCACCAAACGTCCACCCAGTCCGAAATGGGCCCTGATGTCGAGAGCAAGCTTGACATGTTCATTGAGAGAAAAAAAGATAACAGGTAATACAAGGGAAAAAATATTAATCATCATTACAATGACTTTTGTAATCACCGTACCTCATATGCAAACCGCAATGTCAAACTCGGTGATGCCAATGATAGTTCTTGTTCTGTTAAGTTAAATAATTATAATTGTTGGATGGTCAGGGGAGTGTGCTTTCCCTCTGAGCATAAATTTAAATGTAGTTACTAGTTCTATAAAATGTAAGGTAATTATCAGTTTTTGTTTCAAAACATTGTCAGAAGGGGTGTCCCCTTGTTTCTTATGACCCATAAATATTTTAGGCAAAAATTTGGTTTGATTTGTTAATCTTTACTGGTCCCACAGTTGGACAAGATTCCACATTTCAAGTGAAACTTCGAAAAAAATCAAATGGAGGAGAAGACAAAAAATTGCAACGAACATTTATTGAACTGAAAATTAACAAAAAAATTTATGAAAAAGAAATGTAGAACAATTATGCAAGTTGAGCAGGGCAATCAAATCGTTGGGCTCAAGGAGCAGGAGGGAACTTAGCAGTCACTCCAGCCTTTGTTCTCTTCACGGTCTTGCGGTCATGATGAACAACTTTGAGGAGGAACTGCTTCTGCTGCTCGTGCTCGTCTTCGGTTCGGGCTTGGAGTTTTTGTATCAGTGCCACTCCTCTCTCTGCTGCATCATTGGTGACCTGCAGGCCTCGGACGGTGGCTCGAGTTAGTGGATCTTGCAAAACATCTTCCACGTTATGGGTAGTGACCATCCTCCCAGCAAAGATCCCAATGGCCTCTAGTGTTCGCCCTGTTACCAATTTGGAAAGACCGTCAGGGAGAGTGAAGTTCTTCTTTTCAAGTCTCTTGAGTGCTTTCGAGGTTGCTGGACGGCTTAAGTTCTTGACCATGGCCGCCCGGTCATCAGGAGACACTCGTTCGTCGAAGAAGGCTAGGCCACTCCTTGCTCTTGTGAGGTACCAGAGGTGCCTTTGGAGGGCCTTCTCTGCCATTGACCCGAGTTCTCTATCCACAAACACCTGGAGAATCGCCAAGAACTCCAGGTCATTCTTCGCTGCACAGTTTGGGACAGCTGCCTCATGCCAGAATCTGACGTAAGTGACACTGACGAAACGGGCCAGTAGTCGGACTCCGCGTTTTTCCAAACTCGTCAGCTCCAGTTGTTGCAAAAACAGGGCAATCTTCAGGATGTAAATAGCCTTTGCCATCCATCTCGCCTGATGGTAGACTCCAGGGGCCCTAAATCAAGGCAGATCTCCGCTCCATCCTCCTAGGTAGAGAAGAGAGAGCTGAAGGAGTTCGAGATAGTCCTCTCTTGGGAGGGCTGCATCATGGATGACTCTCCTGAGGAAGTCTATCATCTTCAGCCTTTGTGATTCGCTCCACTCATCCAGGGGTTGTTCGTCGCTGAGGGTACCGGCAGATGTCTTGTCCAAGACGTCCCATTTTCCTCGGAATCGTTTGAAGAGGGGAAGGTCGGGACCTGGGGGAGAGCCGAAGAGGAGTTCATAGGTGTTCTTCAGTACCACCTCGTGAATGTGATGTCGGCATGCCAGCCAAAGAAGAGGTCTTCCAAGGGACTGTTCAATTATGGTGCAGGCTCCGCTAATCATGCCACTGTTGGACGCAGTCGTATCAAATGAGAGACTGATGATCTTGTCAGCAATCTGATACGTGTCCAGCAGCCGAAGAACGGTATCTGCTCTCGACATAGACATATCGTTATTACTATCAACATATCGATATGCAATTATTGACATAGCTGACTAAGGGAACCTGTATGTTGTGTGCAATTGAATTCCAAATTCGTAACAATATTTAAAAGTTCATGATAGACGCTCTCAAAAGGCACCGTACATGTGCTCAGTATTTAAGGAGATCCGGATCTTGTCTATACAAGAGCTGAGGCCAAGAGATTGAGGTTTTGTCTTCACAAAAAGAAGAACAAGAAGAAGATGAACAACGCCAAGTTCTCTATGAGCAGCGTTCGCTACGCGAGACGCTGCTAAAAACGTCAACATACCATTCAAAAGTGTGCGACCTGTTAACACGGTCCCATTTCGCTAAGATTTTGCATGAAGCACTTTTTAAAGGAAAGTTTCAAAGGCAAAGCTGTGCTGATATTGCACTTCAGAAAAAATGAAACACCCGAATATATATATATATATATATATATATATATATATATATATATATATATATATATATATATATATATATATATATATATATATTGTTGCGAATTCGCGCCCGCCGGTATGCGAATGGCCACGTAACTCGAATCGCGGCACGTCGCCCACCGGACGGACAATTCTGTTGTGACCCTCTCGGACGTCTTTGTGATAAGCCGCAAATGTGGCAGCGCGGCGGTGCCCCGACTTCGTGCTCCTTCGCGGGTTTCGTTGGCACCGCTTGGAGTGGGGTGGGAACGGGGCCCCCTTTTCGCACTATCTCAGCGCGGGGGAAAAAGGGGGGGAATTGTTGATGCTCTGGGGAAAGAGTATAGCTGGCTTGCTTGGGTCCCGTGATGAGCGATTCCACCGTGACCTCGTTGCCGACCGCCGTCTTCCTTGCCTCGGACCCGAGATCCTCGGACTCTTCCCCCAATTCTCCTCAGCCGACTGCCGAAAACCACCGGGATGCCCTCGCCTCCCGACTCCACTCCGCGCTCCAACCCGACTCTGCCCAGAACTCTCTCCGCTTTTCTGCCACTCTCCGCTCTTCCAAAACCGACTCTGCCTCAAAACTCTTCGCTTTTCCAAAACCGACTCGACCCTTTTCTGCCACTCTCCGCTCTTCCAAAATTGACTCTGCCCAGATTCGCCTTGCGCTCGGCGCTTTATAGGCCGACAGGAGAACCCATATGCAAATTTCCGGATCAGAACGAGCTCGGGGGCGGAGCCACGCTCGCCCATTGGAAGGAGAAAAAGGGGCGTGAATCTCCCCTGATCCTAGAATTTGCATATCTCGATTCCACACAGACGCGCCTGGAGGCGGGGCCAAACTGCCCCGCGCTTGCTGATTGGACAGATCAGAAGTGGGCGTGCAGCATTCCTCATCCGAATTCTCCTCGGAAAGGCCGCATTTTGCGATCGCGGCTCGGCGCGTATCTTGTATGAGCCCAGGACAGCCCGACGCTCGGTGCTCACAGCTGGTGCGGGAATGGCCGCAGAAGGAGAGAGGTGAAGGTGGTGGAGGGTTTATGGTGGTGGTTTATGGCCATGGTGCCGTTCGGAATGGCAGTGATGCGATGTTTGCGGGAGCGAGTTGTGAAGGTAAAGATCGTGGCTGTTGGCGTTGTTGTTGTTGTGTGATGGTTGGAGCGTGGTTGGTTCAAAATAAAGATAGAACTGAAAAACGGCTATCTCAAAGCGTCGCAGCCCGAATGAATCACATTTATTCCCTCTAAACAACGGGTTTGGGGCTAACTACACATGTACTTACAGAGATATCTCACCTACGGGATCTGAATGGTGGTTTGCGAATTTCCTCAACCGCAACAATATATATCTATATATATATATATATATATATATATATATATATATATATATATATATATATATATATATATATATATATATATATATACACTGCATA
>NC_140976.1:9406850-9663850 GCF_056783735.1 Eptatretus burgeri | reverse complement strand
TTGTATCTCTCTCTGTCTGTCTTCATCTATACCCTTGACATTATTTTTTTTTTTCAGCACTATCACACAACATCAGCTGTTGAAGAAATCTTGTACAACACATGATTTTCTGGAGGTAAATGTTTCTGAATTATTATTAATATCACTCTCTCTTTAGAATGTCGTCTTATGTTGGTTGCATCATTAGTTTGGACGTGGTTTTGTCAGTACACTGGAATTCATTTTATTGACCTTGAAAGGATGACAGGCTCCTGGTGTGTTAATTCAGTGGTCAACGAGGCTTACTCATATTACCATGTAATTATCTTTATAAAACCTAATTATTATCCACTTTTTGTTTCAAAACAGAATATGGTGCCTGAGTTTCGAAATCACAAGACATCTGAAGAAGATTGCTGGGAAAGATTATACATTCTCGCAAATGAATATTTAATATTTTCAATATTAATAAATTATATTTGTTTTGTTTACAATTACTTGATTCTGAATTTCAAGAAGAGGATAAAGGGGTAGGTGCGCTCCCCCAATTACCCATCATCCCCTCATCCCATCCCTCCCCTCCCCATGTGTGTGTGTGGGGAAGGGTGGGGGGTGGGATGAGGGAGGTGGTGGGTCAAAGGTGGGGGGCGCACAGGGGGGATGAGGGGGGTGGGGCTAGTGTGGGAGGGGCTTGTGTGGGCGGGGTGTGTGTGGGAGGGGCTTGTGTGGGCGGGGCTTGTGTGGGCGGGGTTTATGTGGACAGGGTTTATGTGTGTGGAGTTTTTGTGTGGAGCTTGTGTAGGAGGGGTTTATGTGGGCAGGGTTTATGTGGGCAGGGGTTATGTGGGCAGGGGTTTATGTGGGCAGGGTTTATGTGGGTCGAGCTTATGTGGGAGGGGCGAATGCGGATGAGCTTTGTGTGGATCAATGGATGGGTGGAGAGATGGGTGGATGGGTGGATGAGTGGAGCTTGTGTGGATGGGTGGATAATATTTTAATTAAATAAACATGTTGTGTGTGGGGAACTAATTAACTAATCACTAATTATGTGAATACGATGAATATGGGTGGAGCTTGTGTGTGTGTGGAGCTTGTGTGGAGTTTTTGTGTGGAGCTTGTGTGGGGTTTGTGTGTGGTGGGGTTTGTGTGGGGTTTGTGTGGGCGGGGCTTGTGTGGGTGGAGTCAAAAAGGGGCGGAGTCAAAAAATTTCAATTTATTGGAGCTTGTGAGGGGTGTGTGGTGGGGTTTGTGTGGGGTTTGTGTGGGCGGGGTTTGTGTGGGTGGAGTTAAAAAGGGGCGGAGTCAAAAAATTTCAATTTATCTTTGTCTTTTGTAATTCCTGTGAATAAAATTAACCTAAAATCTCTTCCCCTTCCAAATCATATATCTTATAAGTCCAAGGAACCGTATCTATTACATCAACAATTTTAAAAAGCTCGTTGGTCAATCTTTTCATATAACCTTTTTCAAAATGAGATTTCCACCTATATATTCTTACGATATCACCAACTTTGAACTTAGGTTTTCTGACATTAATCTCTTTTTCATATGTTAATTTTGTAAATGTTTCTGATGGTTTCATATTTGTTGCCGTGTGAATCGTGTCATTATACTTATCCACAATATCCTGAATAAAAGATGACCATTGTTGTGAACCGAGTTGTGTGAATTTTTTATATAGTCTCTCTTTTAAGATACGATTAAAAAGTTTAACAACTGCCTTCCCTTCATTAAAGGTACTGTATAATGTAATGCTGTTATTTTTTAGAAAATTCATAAATGTCTTGTTATAAAACTCTCTACCCTCATCAGTCCACAATTTTTTAGGTTTTCTCTTACTTTTATTAAATATCTGTTGAAAAGCTAACATAAGAGTATTACCTGTTTTGTTTTTTAAAGGGACAACCCACGCATATCTACTCCTCAAATCAATAACGGTTAAAGCATACTTGTACCCCTTATCATTATTGAGTTCAATCAAATCAGCAGACCAGATATAATCAACTTCCTTGGAATAAACTTTCCTTCTCTGAAACTTTGTGAATATTGGTTTATGTAATTCATCAGCTAATTGCTCTTCAGTCTTAATGGCATCATTAGAGCCTATAAGTTTTTTGAATTTCCAAGCCCAAGTTTCAATTTAGCACTGATCATCTTCTTCACAATGAACCGATCAACTTTTTCACTCAAGGTTGGATTTTGTATCAGAGACAAATTATACAACATTTCTCTATCGGCTTCATGCTTTTCTTCCAACGTTGTGGTATTCCCATAATCAATATCGTGTCTCATGCACACTTCATCAACTCCATTGATAGGCTGGCTCCAGGATTTAGGATTGTCTGCCTCATCTAATCTTTTATCCAAATTTGTGCCTGGACCACAGAAAGAATACCCTGGAAGATGTAATTCCCCTGGTATTCCAGTAGTTGTAAATTTACTTCCTGATAAAAACTTTTGTATATCTCCTCCGAGTTTGTGTTTGGAGATAAATTGATTTTTTTTGAACCACACACCGAACATATACCTTTTTGTATAACCCTGTTATTTTTACTTTTAATATATGAAATATTTTTAGTATTAGTTTTCTTTTTACATTTGAGACAATAACTCATTTATTTATGAGAAAAATTCCTGCAGAGTGCAAAAACCTTTTTAGTTTCCAACATGCACATTTGAATCTTAATTTTTAAAACATAAAGAATCCTTAGAAATGCCTTCACTCTCTCCGTTTATTTAAGAAAAAACTTGAATTAAAATGAATAGCTTGTCGATGATAGTCTTGAAGAAAATATTGCAAATAGACTTGTCAATTCTTTGTTTTCCTCCTCGGTGGGTTGAGTTATTTTCTGTAATACCACCAATCTTTTTTTAATCTCACTGGTTTCCATATTTTGATATTTATTTTGTCTCGCTCTTTCCTCCCTCTCCTCCCTCTCTCTCTTCTCCCTTTCATCCCTCTCTCTCTTCTCTCTTTCCTCCCTCTCTCTCTTCTCTCTTTCCTCCTTCTCTCTCTTCTCTCTTTCCTCCTTCTCTTTCTTCTCCCTCTCCTCCTTCTCTCTCTTCTCCTTTTCCTCCTTCTCTCTTCTCCTTTTCCTCCTCTTCCCTCTCTTCTTCAACTCCTTCCTCATCCCTTACTATCCTTGAATCCCTTACACCCCATAGAATATTATACATATATTCATCAGGATTTCTTGTTATTCCTGTGTCCAAAATAATTTTTTTTACAACAGAAAACCAATAAAATTTCTTTTGAATTTCTAAAAGAGCCTTACCTTTTCTTAACTTCATAATTTTTTCATTATTTAACATTCTAATTAAATCTAAAGTTGTCGGTTTATCAACATCAGCATAATGCCAATCTTTTATTGAAAATACCTCATTCTTATGTTGTAGAACATATTTATTAAAATACCGAATACCCTTTTCTTGAAGGTATGCTTGGACACAGAAATGATAATTTTCTTGAAGCCTTCTTGCTGTCATTTATGTATTAGAAATATATGTTAGAATAATATTGTGGCACGAAACACCTCCCCATCTTCCCATAGTTAAATCATTTTGTATTTCCTTACTTATTATATATAATCCTGTTTTTTCTGTTTTCATGAGATAAACAAGGGCAAAACCATTATTATATTTACCTTTATTAAATTATTTTAGTTGTTGTTTACTCATCGTAGCCCCACAAAACTCATTCTCGATACCAAGTGGATAATATTCTTCCTTACGAGACTGATTTAATTGTCCCAGGTCTTCGAGGTTAATTTTAAATGACCAATTATACCCTAAATCATTCATATCATACCCCCATTGTTCTATTCTCATACAAATGATACGCCCTTCTTTATAAAAATTTATTTTAATTCGAACTGTGAATTCTGTATGACCTGGAGATAATATCAACACTTCTGTATCTTTGGAATACACAGCCGTTTTATTTAAGGATATATATTGTGATAAATCGCTTAATCTCACCAAGTCATTCGCGTCAGTCGGGCTTGGATAATTTTTTAATTTATAAGCATTTTTCATGTTAATATTTTTGGTTATATTATATTTATGTCGTTCAGCCTGTGCCTTTGTGTAATAATTTGATAAATCAATATCCAGTTCTTGAGATACACCAAAGATAGAACCATCTTTACCAACATAAGTCATTTATATTAGATTAAAAATAATATCATAAAATTTTTTATTTTTGTTGAGTTTAAATAACACATATAGACATAATTGACCACAACACTTGGAATTTAATTATTGGACTTGAAATGTTTGATAAACACCATTCTGTAAGAATTTTATGACTTCAACAGGTGGTGGAAGACCAAAACTATCAAAATAATATTTGTCTTGACCATTAAAAATACAAACCCAATGAGAACCGTTCCCATTATTATCTTCTAAGTTCATAATAATATTCTTTGTATGTTTCGGCACATTTGTTAATTCATCTCTCATACAAATAACCACATTATGAATTTTTAATTTCTTACAATATTTGACAAGTTGTAAATTTGATGTTGTATTCTTTCCAAATTTTTCCAACCACTCATCAATGCTCATTTATTTATTAGAAAGATATAATCCATTACCTCTTTTCGTTAATTTTACACCTGCTTGTGCTATAGAAGAAAGCATATCTCCAACTAGCAATCTCGCTTTATCAGACAGACCTTCAAGTTTTTCAGCAAAATCTACAATTACACCACTTCCACTAATTTGTTTCTCCAACTCTTTGTTATGTCTTTCCAATTCTTTTTGAGCCTGGAGTTGAGCCTTCCTTTCGTTGGCAGTTTTCACCGCTGTTGAAATACCACCCGTCAATGCTCCAACCGCACTTAAACCAGCAAATAAAGGAATTAGAAATGGGAGAAATCCTCCACTCGTCTCTCTTATTCAATATTTTTTCAACATTGGTTTTGTCATTTTAATTTTAAGTGAGCCAGTGTCATTCAAGATTTTAACCTGTTCTCTTGTGAGCAAAACATCAATTCTTACTGCTCCTTTTCTCTGAATTGTATTAACGTTAATCGTACAAGGCTTTTGATTTTGAACACAAGATGATAGTTTATGAAGATTGATTTGATTAACATATACCCCAGTTGGTACTTTGCCACTCATTTATTTAACAAAAAATTATGTGAGACTAATCATCACACCATTATCTGTATTAATCTGCAATTCTGTTTCTTCCAAAAGCAAACAATATGTATCAACTTCTTCACTCTCTCCTCTTTCAATGTATAGGGAAGTATCCACTCGATTAGACTTTATAGTTTCCTTTTGCGCGCTCAGGTCAAACGCATAGATTGTATACAAACTTTTAAATGCTGTCATATCCAAAATAGGTTCTTTATTTCCATTACTTTCACACACCTTTTGGTAAGACTTGTATGCTTCAGCAAAATCATTTTTTTTCCCAATTAATTTCCAATCTATCTCGTGGATAAAATGTTCCATCTAGAGAAACGCGAAGTTGTTTCACCTTAGCATTATCACTCAATGCATTATTCTTATCAGTCGCAGTATCACCATCTGGCTTTTTAAAAATCATCCACAGATATCGTGGCTTTCCTTCCAGAACACCCAAATTCCACGTGTAAGTGGTTTGGTCGAGTTTAACGTGTTGACATCTTCTTTTGAGGTATGATACACTGAGTGGTTTCTTTGAGTTAAGTCTTCGATTCAACATCTCTTCTGTTTTAAGATTAGGAGTATATTCACTGATATACCAACTCATTTCCTCAATTACAAATTTATTCTGATCACCAAAAGCACTAGCAACACCAAAAAGCAATCGATTTTCATAATCATTCCTTTGTAGTTGAAATCTAATTTTAAGACCATACAAAACTTTATCATGATCACAAAATCAAAATATACCTTTAAGAGGAACTGCCACAGTAAAACTATTTTCTGCTTTTGTATCATCATTATACGCTCCTTTCCTTTGAATATATCCAGGGTCTGTGTTTGTTCCCGTTGACATGTCAGGAATAAAACCTTCGACAGACCCCTTTCCCATTCTATCACTGAATGTATAGAGTGTAAATTTCATCATTTCAGATACAGCAGAGACATAATCAACCGCTTCAACTTCTTGTGTTCCAATATACAAACGCACACTATCAAACATTTTCCAGAGAAATCATTTACAAGTGTAGCGTTTGTGTTATTCCCAGCCTTAGTGAATTTAAATTTACACAACAAGAAACTTTCGGAGAGATTCAAATAGGTTTGTTGATTATTTATTTCAAAACTTTTTGTACCATTCGTATTCCAGTCTGTTCCAGTTATTGCATTTACCTTGAAGTAATCTTCTTTTTTAGTGGAGTTTGAGATAATAATAGTATCATCCAAATCATAGATACTATCAATTGCTTCCATACTTGTATTTATTTAGGAAAAAAGATGTTAAAACTTTTGAAACCCTGATCCAAGTATTTGAATTATTTTCTGTCGTTCTTGGGGGGACAACTGAGTTTTGCCTTTCTCAATTTCTTTTATTGCTTGTAATTTATGAGATTCTTTCTGAGCATCTTTTATACTCTTTACAGCACCTGCGACATTTCCCACAGCAGAAGCAGTTGAACCAATTAGATCTTTATGTTTAAGAATAGTTGAACCAATACCCATTAGAGTATCAATTATCCCATCTCCTCTAAATTGATGTCCAACACCCCTTTGTCTCTTAGGTTTATAGTATCCTCTACCAAGATACATACCTTCACCCTTGTAGTATGGGGAAAGGAACATCCCATCCCCTGTAATTATTTTATATTTTCCCAACTCGTGTTTCCTCACAATAACCATCGTATTTATTTATTGGAAAACTTCACGTAGGTGAATTCTGATAGATATAACTTCTCCATTAAAAGAAATCACACGATTATCTTGGTCGATTATCCTAAAATTTACTCTGTGTATGGTTTTTCCTGACACAGGGAGATAAACCAAATTTTTGGGTTCCATATTGAATTTATAACCAATTGGGGTTGAGTATGCGCTGAATGAAAATATTGTATTTGTTTTTTTTCCATCATTATAAGCACCATCAATCACTGAATTGTGATTCACTGAATTTATTCACACTGTGAATTAACACTGAATTTATTCACTGAACACAGTGAATTAACACTGAATTTATTCCTGAGGATATTTGAATGACATTATCACTGTAAAACGTCCCATTAGTTTCAATCTTTTTTGAGGAGAAACCCAATAACTCTCTAAATGAATTATCAATTGTGAAATCAACCTTGTAGTTATTTTTAACTTTAATCGTTGATTTTGAAGTATGTTTTTGAATGTTTATAACAATAGTTTTTGGTTCATCACCCTGTTCTTTCATAAGACGAGCAATTTCGGAAGATATTTGAGAAATCTCATATGCTCCGGGTGAGACTTATCGTTTTGTATCCACTTCCGGGATTATAACTAAACTTGTCATTTTTATCAGTTATATTAAATAAGGTATTATAAGTTTCCATGGACAATAAAGATGCCTCATATTCTTTTGTTGTGTCAAGTTGTAGTGGGTATGGGAATGAAGATGTGTGGTCGCTTGTTGTGAAATTGAAACTAAGGATTGTGCTTCTCATCTTATTTAATATGAGATAAAATGTCTTTATATTGAGATTTATTAATTATTTTCATGTTCATCAACTGGTCTAAAATGGCTGATGCTTCATTAAAACAATTGTTATTTCCAGCCTTCTTACTGCCTAACAACAACAACAGTCTATTAACTAATTGCGATGGGTCATTTGGAAGAAAACTAACACCTGAACCAAGGATACTTAAAGCCTGAATAATGTGTTTCTCCTTCTCATTCTTCCTACTTTTACCAGAAAGAATAACCTTATAATTTAGAGTGTTCAGCAGATCAATATATACTCTATCATCATTATTTTCCATATCCAATGGTTTATCAATATACTTTGATTCATCCCTCACAGTTGAACCTTGTCTTCCATCTTTTGTGAGAAGAAACATTAATCTCGGAGTTAGTTTAACAGGGGGTTGAGCAGAACCTAAGAACCTTAATTCATCATTAAATATCAATACCTTTTCTTGAACAAGATGAAATATTGCTGGTTGTTCTGTTGGAATGAGTCCTGCTTTCGTTTTTGAATCTGCTGAATATTCATTGTTTTGAACAGCATTCACAATATAATCAGGGGGTTGATTAATCTCTTCCAGTTGTTGAAATAAACCTTCATCATCATATTCTAATTCTCCTAAATGCTCTAATTCTTCCTCCGTCATTTGATCAAAATCTTTTAACATTTTAACTTTTTTAGGAGTATATTCTACTGTGGGAACTGTGGAAACATCTTTCATTTTTTCTTGGGAAGTTTTTAAAAGTGGTTTAAAAAATTTATCTTGTTTTCTTTCAAATGCTTCTTCGCCCGTTAGTTTCTGTCTGCGTTTCTTCTTTATGTCTTCCTGTTGTTTTACAACTTTTGAAACCAACTCTTGATGTTCCTTAAATCTTCTTGCTCTTTCTTTTGCATCCATTTATTTATTGTAAAATATCATTTAATGAATTGTAAAGATCAACAGGGAAATTTTCCTTTTCTTCATCATTCAAGTAGATGTGTTCAAATAAATCCTTTTCTTTAAATATTTCATCAAATTCTTTATTAACATTAATGCGAGTTGTAATTTCTTCTTCACTAATACTTGCATCTCTGCTTTTCATACGTTTGCGTTGAGTTTCTTCATCAACATCAAAACCGAATGATAAAATCTTCACTCCGCTCAGATATTTAATAATTTGTCTCATTCCTTCTGGATTAGTTTCTAATATCCCAACACCACCAGATTTTAGTTTCCTTAACTCACTCTTACAATGTGAATATTTTGTTGTACCAAGAGAAACCTCCTCAAATATTTGTCCTTCATTCCTCAATCGCATATGTTCCTCCACTGAAATATAGTGATAATCTTCACCTTTTACTTCTCCAGGTCTTATTGCTCTAGTTGTTGTTGATACAATGCGTATCACGGGGTATTTTTTAAGTAAATTTACAATATTCTCATTTGTACTACACAAGAACCTTGATTTATGAAAGTTTTTTTCCAGAAGCAGATTTACCCACAAGATTTATAATAATAGTTGTCATTTATATATGTAATTGTTTATAAAACAAAAAATATATCCCTTAATATCTCATCTTCTTTCACAACAATATATTTATATTTTTCAGTCGTGTGCTTCATGTAATCCTCAAATTTCTTTTTACTACATAATGTAGAACAATTATCTCTCCAAAAATTATTGATATCTATTGAATTTAACTTGAATAAAATAAAAGTATTAGCATTGTTTCTGATGGAACGACGAGGAAGTTGAAAGTACGATTGACTAAGATAAATACAATTACAAGAAGAATGTCTCCCTCTTGTGTAGTAGCTGTCCATTACCGTTTGGTTTCTCTCATTAACACAATCATCAAAGATAACGAGGTTCTTTTTTGATTTATCCAAATCTTGGGGAGACGGTATATCATCCGTATTATCACTAAGAATACAAGTTATAGGATTTGATTTCTTTTTACATCTCTGTGTATCACAAAATAGTTGAATTATATCTTCAATGTTATAATCATTTAGGTTTTTTTGACGTTTAAATAAACCGATTATATCTTCTTTTTGAAGACCAGCATTAAAACCTTGTGAGAGTAGTTGATACTCTGGTTGAAAACTCGACTTTGTGAAAATTATTAAATTATAATCTCAAAAGTTGGGAGTGAGGAGCATTTTTAAAAGTAAGCAGGTTTTTCCACATCCACTTGAACCAACTATGAGACATCTCAATGAATTTGGTAGATTTTTATGGTTGTTAAATTTTATCTTATTTTCCCAAATAGGTAAAAAATCATTCATTTATATATTTGAAAAACAGGTTATTTAATTTATTATTGGCTTTTTTAGAAACTCTACATTTTATCCTAAGTTCAGGTTTAATTTCAAGATCATCCATTATTTTATTTATACAATATCTTGTGTTGATATTTCCCTGAAAATTACATCCATGAATAATATACAACAACAATCCTTTGAACATTTCTCTTATACGTTCAGTTTCTTCCCTTGTAAGGAAAGGTGTGTTATCACCCTCATACTTTACATTCATTTCTCTAATCAATCTTGTAAAGTAATTCATTTTTGGTGTAAATCTAAAAGAATTATTTTCCTTTTTATATTTTTTATTATCATTAATTAGAAGATATTACAGAATATACATTGTTTATCAGCTTTTGACTCTGTGTTTAATCCCCATCTTTCACATGCAGGACAATTCTCAAATTTGTCATATGGAGAATCAGGAAAGTCTAGCATATTTATAAAGTAAAACTTTACTTAAACTGAAATTCATCTATACTTTCAGTTGTATATTACCATCGATATCGATATACTTTTTTTCATTATCAGATTCAACGACAACATTTTTTATATTAAAGGTAATTTTAAAATGATCGTTAATTACTATTGAACGAAATGTCATTTCACCTGATATATTAACATCCTTTATTTCATTAGGATTTACATCTTTAGGGTTGTTGAAAAAATACAAATTTCTCCTTGCACATTACAGATGGTCTTATCTTTTCTTTCTAAAGCTTCATCCATAAGGTTTTTGTTTTTTGATACTTTTTCTTGTTTCATTGCTTTTTCTAGTTTTGAATATATTACTAGAAGGAGAGGAGAAACTTTTGTTAGAGATACTTTAATTGATGTTCTACCAGGTATACTAAAAGCCCTTCCACTGAAGGAAATTGAAGAACTCATATTATTTACCATAATAGTTTTTATCCAATAGTTGTTATATTTATCTTTGTTCAATTTTACATCCTTGACATATTTCTCAGTATCTTTAACAAATGAAGAGATTGATTGAAACTTGTCTTTTGTGTCTTGAAACATTGTATTTATTAAGTGAAAAAGTTGGAGGATAAAATGGTTTTAAGCACAGATTCACCTGTAAAATAAACGAAATTTTCATCAAGAAAATTTTAGTTTAAGCAAAGATTTATTATATAAATATGGTGAATACAACATACTGCGATGTTTGTAATCACGAATATAAACATTATAGAAAACACCTCCGAACCAACAAACACACATTTAATCTGTTTCATAAAATATCTCCTCTTGAGTTGGAAAGAAAACATTGTGATATCTGTTCAAAGGATGTTTTGAAGAGTAGTTATAATAAACATCTTCAATCACAAAAACACAAGAAAAATGAGTTCAAAGTAAAGGGAGACTATTATATTGAAAACACTGATGGGGCATTTAAAGGGCATATAAAAATAAGGATCTTTCAATTTGGAGAACCCGGTCCATCATCAATAGCTGAATCAATTGAAATAGTGAAACCCGATGTTGAAAAATTTATTAAAAAGACATTAAAAGAAATGAAAACTTTAAAGTTTTATATGGGAGTGAAAATGAATATGAAAAGACAAGATGAAGAACATACTCCTTATATGAGAACAGATCTTTATTTTATAACATCATTTCAAGATTTTTTGAATAGTGGGGTTTATGAAGAACTATCAAGACAAGAGGAGGATGTTGATAATACAGTGGTAGGAAGTGGATTCAATATTAAAAAAATCATCTTTTTAGATATACACATTCTAAAATCAAACCCTCTTAAAGCTTCTTCTTATATTGAATTACCAAAAGAAATAAAAATAAAGAAGGCAGTTGTTAATATTAAGAACAATGATAATAAATGTTTTCTCTGGTCTGTTGTTGCTCACTTTCATCCACCAAAATGTAATTCAGAAAGAGTAAAACAATATATGAAATATGAGAATACCTTGGACATTAAAGATTTTAAATTCCCAATGCCACTAACAGATATTCCTAAATTTGAGAAAAAGAATAATCTTTCTATTAATGTATATGGATTAACGGATACAAACAAAGTTCAAATATTAAAAATTTCAAACAACTATAAAAATGAAGAAACACACATTGATCTTTTATATTTTAGTGTTGGAAAGAATTCACATTACACATACATCAATAATTTATCAAGATTAATCTCTTCTCAGGTATTCAGAACAGCAAACAAAATATATCCTTGTAAGCGATGTCTTAATTCATTTCATACAAAAGAACGATTAGAACAACATTCAAAATATTGTAGTAATCATAAATCAGCTGTAATTACAATGCCTAAACCTGGTGAAAAGATTTCTTTTGAAGATTATAATAAATCTATCATGCACCCATTTGTGATATACGCTGATTTTGAGTGTATCCTTAAAAAGATAAATACTGCTTCTCCTAATCCAAAAGAATCATATACAAATAAATATCAAAAACATATTCCTTGTGGTTTCTGTTATTATATCAAATCATCTGTTGGAGAAAAGTATAACAAACTTGAACATTATCATGGAAAAAAAGCTTCACAAGAGTTTGTAAAACGATTAGAAAAGGATTGCATAAGACTCACTAAATTAATGAAAGAAACAAATGAACTGATGAAATTAACCAAAGAAGAAAAATTAGAATTTAGAAAGAACAATATCTGTCATATTTGTGAGGGGGAAATTAAGGAGTCTAAAGTTAGGGATCATTGTCATCTTACTGGTAAATATAGAGGTCCCGCTCATTCCTGTTGTAATCTTAATTATAAATTACCTTCTTTTATTCCAGTCTTTCTTCACAACAGCGCCAACTATGATACACATCTATTTATAAATGAACTTTCAAAAACACCAGGGAATATTTCTGCCATAACAAACACAAGTCAAAAGTATATTTCATTTACAAAAATGATATTCACAAAACCTTTAACTCGTATTAGGTTTCTAGATTCTTACAAGTTTATGGGAACACCACTAGCCTACCTCGCATCAAATCTAAGCTCCACGGACTCTTTTCCAAATCTTAATTCATTCTTTCCAAAAGAGGAAATTCTCACTAAAGAGGAAATTCAGATTAAAGAGAGAATTCAAAGAAAGGAGGAAATTCTAATTAATGAGGAAATTAATGAAGAAATTCTAACTGAAGATGAAATTCTAATTATAAAGAAAATTCGAACAATGAATGAAATTCTAACCAAAGAGGAAATTCTGATTAAAGATGAAATTCTGATTAAAGAAGGAATTCTTACGAGAGAGGAAATTCAAACAAGGAATGAAATTCAAAGTAAAGAGAAAATTCTTTCAAGTAAGGGAATTTATCCTTATGATTACATGGATTCATTTATGAGATTTAAAGAAACACAACTTCCATCAAAAGAAAGTTTCTATAATAACCTTTATGAAGAAGAGATAAGTGATAAGGAATATAAACACGCACAAGAAATATGGAAATTATTTAAGATAAAGAACCTTGGAGAATATCATGATTTATATCTAAAAACAGATGTTTTATTGTTAGCTGATGTGTTTGAAGCTTTTAGATCACTCTGTCATAATAAAAATTGTTATGGATTAGACCCTGCCCACTATTTCACAGCTCCTGGTTTAGCTTGGAGTGCAATGTTGAAAATGACAAAACAAGATATAGATTTAATCAGTGATGTTGATATGCTTTTGATGATTGAGAAGTCCAAGAGAGGTGGAATATCACAAGTATGTTCAAAAAGATATGCTAAAGCAAATAATAAATATCTTCCAAATTATGATAGTGAAAAAGATAGTAATTATTTGATGTATTTTGATGCTAATAATTTGTATGGATGGGCAATGTCTCAATCTCTGCCTTATGGTAAATTAGAGTGGGTGGAAGAAAAGGATTATGAAAAGGCTTTGATGAATATTGTTATTTCTTCTCAAGAGGAATTGAATGACGAAGAAGAAGGTTATTATTTTGAAGTTGATTTGAGGTACCCGAGTGTTCTTCATAATAAGCATAAAGATCTTCCTTTTGCATGTGAGAAAGAAACCCCAAAGAAAGAATGGTTAAGTGATTATCATAAAAGTTTTAATATTAAAGGTAAATCAACAGAAAAGTTACTAACAACATTCTATGATAAAGAGGGATATGTTTTGCATCAGAGAAGCTTAAAACAGTTTTTGAGAGAAGGATTGAGAGTAGCTGTTAGATTCATAGAGTTTTAAAATTTAAACAAAGTCCTTGGGTGAAAAAGTATATTCAATTCAATATAGATATGAGAGCAAATACAAAAGTAAAATTTGAAGGGGACTTTTATAAATTACTGAATAATGCTGTATTTGGAAAGACTATGGAAAATGTTAGAAACAGGCAAAACATTAGATTCGCAACATCTTGGAAAGAAGCTTCGAGATTGATAAATAAACCAAGTTTTGAGAGAGAAGAGGTTTTTTCAGAGAACTTTTCTGCAATTCATATGAAAAAGGAAAGTATTGTAATGGATAAACCAATTTATATTGGAACAGCAGTTCTTGATTTATCAAAGATATTGATGTATGATTATTTGTATAATGACTTAAAGAAAGAGTATGGTGAAAATGTTTCATTGTTGTATATGGACACTGATAGTTTTATCTTAGATATAAAAACTGATGATGTTTATAAAGATATGAGGAAAAATATTGGAGTATATGATACAAGTAATTTCAGCAAGAAGAGTGAGTTATTTTCCAAAAAGAATGAAAAGGTTATTGGTAAGTTTAAGGATGAGTTGGGTGGAAAAGTAATGAGTGAGTTTATTGGATTGAGAGCAAAGGCATATGCTTATAAGTATGGTGATCAGATTGATCAGAGGTTAAAGGGAATAAAGAAATATGTAATAAAGAAATCAATAACTTTTAGAAATTATTATAATTGTTTGATGAATAAGAAAGAAGAATATAGGAAAATGAATACAATAAGAAGTTATAAACATAACATATATAGTGAAGAAGTAAATAAAAAGGCATTAGGAGCCTTTGATGATAAGAGATTTATTTTAGATAATGGAATAGATTGTGTTCCATATGGATATTGTATGATAGAGTGTATAAAATAGATTGCGTTTTAACGATGGGAAGATGGGTTAGGGTTTTTAAGGGCTACCGCCGTTGTTTTTTCGCAATATATAAATGGTTAAACCAAGTATTAATCAAACTAAAGAGTGGAGAAAATCTCAGTCTTGGTATATAAATGGAAAACATAATGAATGTGAAAAATATCAAATAAGTCTTCTTGAAAAAATAACTAAAACAAAGGTAAATAAAACAAATAAGCGAATCAATTTAAAAAGTAGTAAGTTAGAGGATGTAAAGAAAAAAATGAATATCCTTGAATGGACTGAAAACTTTGATGGTTATCAATTGAACAATGAAAAAACAATTTACTATAATCTCAAAATGATATGTGGCTCAGGAGGTGGTCAAACAAGAGCATTAAGAGAACTTTATCATTTCGTAATGGCACAAAAGGGGTATCTTAAAAAATATAAAGATTCAAATGTTTTGTTTGTCAATATTTTAGATGGGGATTATTGTGCAAAGAAAATTAAACTATTGAAGGAATTTGAGAATGAACAAATCTTTATAGGTTCAATGAGTGAGCTGATCAACCTCCAGGTTAAAAGGGGAGACAAATAAATATACAGGGATAGCCAAGGGACAAATATATATATAGGATAGCCAAGGGACAAATATACAGGGACAAATAAATATACAGGGATATAAAAGACAACCAGGGATAGCCTGGTTATATATATATATATATATATATATATATATATATATATATATATATATATATATATATATATATATATATATATATATATATATATATATATATATATATATATATATATATATATATATATATATATATATATCTACAAAGCCTGGTGTTGGCTGAGCCTGGTGTTGGCTTAGTGGTTAGGGTGGCGGCTTGGGATCCCAGTGTCCTGAGTTCAAGCCCCGTTGGCTGCTGAATTAACACCAGGGGGTTGACTCAGCCTGTCATCCTTCCGAGGTCGGCGAAATGAGTGCCAGTGTACTGGTCCCGGTGTATGCCCCGGTTAGAATAGGTGTACCATATCCCTGTGTGTTGTAAGAGGCGACCAGGGTTGGCGTCAGGAAGGGCATCCGGCCATAAAACATTGCCTCACAAAAAGCCAAACCCCTGCACAGCAGGGAAAAACGGATAAAAAGGGGGTTTATTTTTAGGGGAAAAAAAAGGGAATCGCTGAAAATCCCCCATTCATTTACATGGGGAAAAGTGAGCTAGAACCAGTATATCCACCCTACTGATGTCATAACCTCTTATCTACAAACCTTCCATGCAGGCCCCAAAACAGGAAATAATTACAAGCAGAATCTTCATGAGAACGAAGTGTGGCACTGGTGGTGGACGAAGCATCTGGATCTTCATTTAGTTCATCATGATTACATTCTTGTTTCTGTACTCCTGTAATTGTGTTCATACTTGATGAACAGATTCGCCATGAGATGTATGGATGTTGTATTTGGATTGTGAATTAACTTCCTTTGTTTTTTTTTCTAAACACAATCGCGGTTCATGGAAGTTTTTAATTTGGGTTTGTTCATCTCTTCACTTCCCTCTTCATTAAGTTCTGTTTGTTTCTTCATTCTCTGGCGATTTCTTGTCCTTCTGACGTTGGTTAAATCTGAAATATGAAAAGACTAGTAAAGGTGCCCGTCTTCGACGGGCATCCCTGGCAACATATGGTAAAAGACAGATAGCATGAATGTATTTTAAACAATATATTATATCATTTTTATCTATTGATTTATCAGGATGTTCAATATCACTGTTAGGATCAATACTCGGGCTTGGACTTGGGGGGATGCTTGCAACAGAATTTTCATCAGAGGAGTAACTTGAGGAGTCTTCATATTCCTTGTTATTATTGGCATCTGCCATCACGATCGAACTCTTACTTGTGAGACGGTTGAAAAAGTACTTTTACGGAGCGGTAGACTCAAGGCTCACTGAAGCACTGAAGGCTCGAAGGCTATTTCTGTCGGTTCAAATTTCAAGGATCAAGCGGCCATTGTTGTTCAATTCAAGTTGGGTTGCCAGATTTTGATGTGCACGTGCTCAATCCCGCACCCACCCGGAAAAGACCCAAGTACACTGTCAGTACTCACCTCCACACTAAAACGATGATCATGATTTTGGGTTTAACCGTAATTGACCGGGCGATACTTTGTTGGCAGTTGGTCCGGCTGGGCAGCGGGTATTGGTCAATGAAAATTTCAAAACGGCAACCATGTATAAAAAAGCAAATAAATACTTTGTACTTAGAAAGTCATGGTTTTGTGAAGAAACTACGGCACATGGAAAGTGCAAATTCGTCAGGTATGAACTCAACTGTTTTCTCCCCAAATGGAGCGTGATTCTATGAGCCGAACTCATCTTAGTGGTCCTCTAAAAAATGGGAAACATTTTTATTTCTTTTTTGTGCAATAATTCCTCCCAATTTGCAAATGGAGTTTTTGAACTGTTTAACAACCATAATCATCAAAACGAATTTTGAGGGGCCTCTTAAAGGCCCAGTCACACCTTGACGTTTTCACCAGCGATGGCAACGTATTAAAATGTATCTAAAACGCTGGCTTACGTTGAACTTTTGATGTTTTTTTTTTTAAAGATTCGGACGTATTCATAGCGACTTGGTCTTATGTATAACGCATTAGTAACGGACACAGAACGTTTCGTTGTGTTATAGATAACTTATACCAACGAATGCTGAACCTGTTGTCGGCCTACACAACCTATGCCCAACGATAGTCTAACTTAGGCATAGCGTGTTGCAGGCATCGCCGACGATGTCGTGACGTAGCCTATTAAAAGGCTGACGCACAACGATTCGAATTATAACTGCCGTAGAAATGGAAGTGTCAACATCGCAGTCAAACCTTGGCGATCTTGCCAGCGTATGCGACCTAAGAAAAATGTGTCTAAATCGATGGCGCACGTACAATACGGTATGCGTAAGTTTGGTATACGTGAGTAGAACGCTAAAGTACGCTATCATACGTCGTAGTAAGTAGAGTACGTCAAGAAATTTTAAACATGTTCAAAATTTTACGACGTACTTGGCGTATGACACACGTTCTGCATGCGATGGGGAGAAGTTGTACACACGATATGCGGACGCTTACACACATCCACAAAGGCTACTTATAAGCTACTCATAAGTCGAAACACGTCGTGGTAATGTCTTTTTTACGCGAAACTTATTTCTAACTTATGTTTGACGTGCTTTGAACCAATTCTTTACGTAGTCCCAACATACATTGACGTATGTAGACGTATTCCAATGACGTCTTCTGGTCGACAAAAAAATTAATGAACGTGTTTCTAACTTACAACTGCCATATAAAGACGTGTTCCCAGCGATTTGGGGAATTGGTATATAAAAATGGTGTTCATAAAAGAGAACCCAACAGTGTTTTCGAGTCCTTTTTGAGTCGATGGCCATGTCAGCAGTAACAGTATCAGTATCAGTATCAGTATTAGTATTAGTAGTAGTTTGTTCATGTTGGCAGTAGTCGGTGAGTGTGAGGGGGAGGGTGTGGGTTATGATGGATCCTCCTTGCGTCCGCGTGTCCATGGGTAGGAGACATCTTTGCACCATTGTTAGAAGTTCTTCGCGGCTAATTTTTTATGGGGCTTTTTCAACAATGAGCTATAGCTTGTTTTTACGATTTAGGTCTATTCATAACGGGTTGGACAAATGCACAATGAATGAATAATGTGCATAGAGCGCTTCGATAACTTATAGATACGGTATGCCAACGAATAATTATCGTGTAGCCGGTGTTCACAAACTATGCCCAACGATAGCCTAACTTATCCATATCGTGCGGCAGTTTACCTTTGCCGGTGACGTGGGGTTTGCTTTTCATAGGCTGCCACTCAACGATTTAAATGGCTGCATCTCCACTATTGAAAGTAGACGCTTGCGCTCAACAATTGGATTTTTTTGCACTCAACGACTTTTAAACGGTACCACTCAACTATTTTCATTGTTTACAATGAACGATTTAAATTGCTGTCACTCGCCTTTGTTTTTTGACGCTGGCGCTCGGAAATTTTAAACGTTTCTATTGAACGTGCTAAATCGCTCAAACCCCACTATTGAAAGTAGACGCTTGCACTCAACAATTGGATTTTTTTTACACTCAACGACTTTTAAACGGTACCACTCAACTATTTTCATTGTTTACAATGAACAATTTAAATTGCTGTCACTCGCCTTTGTTTTTTGACGCTGGGGTTTGGAAATTTGAAGCGTTTCTTCTGAACGTGTGAAAACGCTCAAACTCGACTATTTTAAATAGACGCTGCCGATGGACAATTGGAATCATAGCCAAGCTAGACATCGAAGTGTGAACATCCTCGTCATGCCGAAGAAAAGTTTGAAGAATGCTGCAAATAAGTGTCCTGGCCGTGGCCGTGGACGCTGACGCAAGGACGATCCATTATACCGACGTCTTTCAGCCTATGAGTAACTTAAAAGTAACGTCTGTCGACGTGTGGCAACGATTGCGTAATGTGCCAACAACACGTTAATCATCGGTTAGAAATAAGTTTCGGGTACGCTAAACATTACCTCGGCATGTCTCAACTTATGATTAACTTACAAGTAGCATGTGTTGACATCTGTCAACGATCGCAGACAGTGCATACAACTTGTGGCCAGTGTAGCGGAACGTGTGAGTCATACGCCGGCATACGTCGTGAAATTTCAAGCATGAAAAAATTTGAGGACAACCGAAAAGTACAACGTTTAAAGCCAGCGTACAATGACGTATGGCAGTGTGTTTCAGCGTGCTCTCAATGTTATCAAAACTTACCCATAACGTATTCAACGTGTGTCAGCGTTTTAGAAAAAATTTTCAAAAATCGGCATACGTTGACTAAAACGTCAAGGTGTGACTGGGCCTTTAGGAAGACAATAATATCGTTAGTATATATGTCAAAGCTTGTTTCATTTCATGCAGTAACAAAAATCTGATGGTGGAACAAAAAAAGTGGCGTGCCGAAATATTAATATGGATTACAGTTAGTTCAGTTGCCAGGTAATATGTTTACATAATCAACCATGCACTTTGGTCTGACTAACGTTTTTCAACGGTTTTCGTCTCTTTTCACCCGATATTTTTGAAATCGGGTTGACGCCACCCTGGCACCCTTGGGCAATTTGACATTCAAGATGGCTGCTATTTTATGGAAATATACAGAAATTGTGATAGTTTCGCTGTTATACCAGCTAGAAATGTGCTTTTATTTATGTGACTTATTTTATAAATTTTGCATTTGTGTTTCCAGGTGATTGCAGATGCAAACAATATGACCAGCTGCATTTTCAAGTGTAGAAAGATGGATGAAGCTCTCTCAACCTCTGCACCAAAAAGTATCCAAACGGTCATTGCTGCCACCAAGCAATGGGATGACAGTTTGCATTCAGAGTTAGAAGCACAGTCCAACTCTGAGAGAATCCAGAGTTGACTGTCAACTGTCACAGGTCTTGTGTTTCATCATACACAATGGCTCAACATATTACACGATATCAGAAGAAGCAAGGACTAAGTGAATGTTCTGAAACAGGTAAACCTGCGCCAAAACGGAGGACCAACTCGGCAATTTTGAATACAAGGAATACTGCATCTTCTGTGGCCAATTATGTTTGCCTAAATTGCTAAAACATCTTCAACGATTGTGGGTGGAATGTCGTTGAAGCACTGCCGATCGACCGGGTCAGCCGCCCATCAAGGACTGTATTTTACAGCAATGTGTGATGCTCGGGTGGTGGGGGTGGGGGGGGGGACAGGTTGGCTGAAGATGTTCGTATCAAGGTTTCAGCTGCCGCCTCGGATCTACATACGACAGATGCACAATATCATAAAGAATGCCGTAAAGTTTTCTTCAGTGAGCGCAGTGCTAAAGCAGCTGCTGCCTTACAATTTAGCTGCTGCCTTACAATCTGTACCAAATGAGGATCCGTCTCTCACCAAAGTTATTGAGTCAATGTATGAACAGCACACCCATGTTGGGAATTCCGTTGAACTTCAGCAAATTTACCTGGGAGGGTCGGAGGACACAGACTCTTTCACGTCGACAGTTAGTGAAGAAATTGAGCTCGCACTTTGACAATGATCTGCTTGACATGCAAATCTATGGCAGTGCAAGTTTGCTTTGCTTTCAGCACTGTTCCTTTCCACATAAATACCGATGTAGCGGATGAGGATGAAGAAAATGTTGCTGAACATTTGGCTGAGCAGATCAGGTTGGAAGTCAGGAAAAAGCAAACCCATTGTTCTAGATGTCATGCTGAATGACATTCCCATGGATATGGATCTAGACACTGGGGCGAGCCAGTCAATCATGAGCTCTGAAAATTTCAAACGTTTATTTAGCCAGGAGACAACAAGGTCAGTACTTTGACCTGTGAATGCTAAGTTAGAACTTATACCAATGAAATGATACCACTGATTAGTGTTGATGTGAAGGTCACCTGCAGTGATGTCACGTAATCTTCCCTTGTGAATCATACAGGGCAATGGGCCCACACTATTTGGGAATAATTCGCTTGAATCCATAAAAATTGAATGGCCTGCAAACTTGATGTTCATCAAAATACCATTCTTGATGAACACACCTCTGTTTGAAGGTGGTACCAGCAGCTTTGAAGGTATAAAACCCAAAGTAAATGAAGATGAGAGTGCAAAGCCAGTTTTCTGTAAAGTTTGGTCTGTGTCTCAACTTTAGGATTCATCATGTGAGGTAGAGCTCGACAGCTTGCGGAAGGAAAGTGTTATCAGTAGCATATGGTCAACTGTACCCATTGATTCCCACAAGAAAGTGAGACCATAGGTTGCTCGTAAAAATGAGCCATCCTTGCATTCTGATTGCCAACTGTGGGGCAACAGGGTTACTGTACCACACTACTACGACTACTACTACGTCGACTCGGGCCTAAAGGGCCAGCATCGGGCAATACCACACACCCCCACCATCCATCCATCCATCCATCCATCCATCCATCGGGACCATACTCTGTGCAGAGCATTGGTACTACCTAATAAGTTTCCTTGGCTATTGGGCACAATGCTGGACAGGTCACCATTTTGACACAGGATACCAGCATGCTTATTCCTTCTCTTCCTTATTCCTCCCCCTCCACACTGGCAGTCATTTTTGCCAACTTCAGAAAGATGACAGGTGGAATCAACCCCACCTGGTATCAATTCAACAGCCAAGCAGGATTTGAACTCAGGACCCTCGGATCCCAAGCCCACCACTCTAGCCATTAAACCAACACCAGGCATGATGTTCAGTTGAATGCTAAAGAAACGTAATACTGTATGTCCATTTGGAAAAATACGTGCCCAGACCAGGAATCGAACCCAGGTTCTCTGGTGAATCGTCCCAGCGCTTTGCCAGCTGAACTCTTTCCACCGCTGTGGTGAATAATTGCGGTCATGGGATTGTTCCCCCACAGGAGGAAGACCCTCTAATGGTCAGGCCGTTGCTGCTCCCATGGTTGGCAGTGAGTGTCCCGGAAGCAGTGGAGGAAGGAGAGTGGCATCTCTATATGGGAAAATTGTGTGCTTGGCCTTTGGGTCGCCCAGATAGCTCAGACGGCAGATCACTGGTATGGTCACCCAGATAGCTCAGACCGCAGATCACTGGTATAGTTCGGTATAGTTCACCAGGGGACCTGGGTTTGATTCCTGGTCTGGACACATATTTTTCCACATATACATATTAAGTTTGTTTGCCTGTTCATGTGTAGCAAAAGAAACACTTAGCCCTGATCCATCATAATGATTCGTCCAGAGTTACTGACTATCAGTTTAAATAGAAGTGATACCATGACAGGACCTCAGTTCTACATGTCATCAATGTGTTTGATCCTGTTTTCATGCTGAATCCTGGCCATGGACAGAAATGGCTTACTTGTCATGCCATCAATCAAAATGGAAAGTGTATTTGTTGTGGAATTGTCAAATGGAAACATACAGTAGATAAATGTATTGACCAACTCGGCCAAAGACATTGTGAGCCCAATCCTCCCACCCATGTTCAGCCCGTTGAAAGTGAACCCTTGGTATCTATTCTAGTCGTGAGCCAAGTTATAAAACCCAATGTATCTGAACCTGATGTCTCTGAATCCGATCAAAAAGAGTTGGAACTTGTATCTCCTCTTCCTCCACCCCCACCCCCAATCTGCTGTTATCAGCACTCCACAATAAGTCACACCACTTTAGCGATGCTCTTCTCATAAGGCACCTGAACGGTTGAACTTATCATGATTGTACCTTGCACTAATGTATAGTTTTTTGGGAGGAGGAGGAGGAGGAGGAGGGGGTGGGGGATATTGACATATTCTGTGTGAAGTTACAAGGTGTGTGCATGCACAGTACATGCTTACAAGGAATAAACGTGCTGGTCCGACTTGAATGTTGTCTTGCTTTTCACCCTTAATTCCGCAGATACGTCACAGAATCACAATATGATTAACAGAACAGGAAACCCATGACAACACAGTTAGATAAAACAGATGTGGTGTGGGAAACCGAGACAAGACAGATGTGGTTTTTGGAGACGATCTCAAGAAATGAGAAAAAACACAAAAACTCCTAAAGGTTCTTCCAAAAGGAAACAGCAGCAGGAAGTTTGAGTGCGAGGAATTATTTTATTATTCTCTCCCTTTGTGTTTCATATTTATTTGTTTTTTTCATGTTTTATACCACAAAAATGTCCCACAATTAATTACTTGATGTCCAAATGATTAAACACACTTTCAGAGTTATGTGAGAAGAAAAAAAAAAGGATCAGAAAATCAAAATTAACTTACCTTTTGATTTCCTGCAGCAACACATCACCAGGCACACCAAGACCCCAAATATCACAGTAATGATACAAAGGCCCACAAGAACAAAGATTACTTGGTATTTTTCTTCTGAACCTGTAAAGTGAAAACCAAAATTAAAATCTCTCTCGAATCCTGTCTAAGATTCCTCATCATGTCTGAACTTCCCAGCAGGACCATTTGTAATGATCGAGTTCAGGTCTCAAGATCATTCCTTGGGGTGGATTTGTTTGGATTGTATTTGATCCACAATTTTATCATCGAGTACAAAAACTAACATTTTAACACAACAATACAAACAAACATATAAACAGTCATGACCATCACCCACATCCCTTTAGGATGGTGGTTCAGGGAACTCAACGAGGAATATAAATCAACATCCTTACACCAGGAGTGGGTACAAGAGAGGATCGGCTATGGTAAGAAATCCTGCATCAGCATCTCATAACCAGCACTTCCAAGGAAATAATAATGATAATGCAACTAACAAACTGAATAATTAACTCCAGACCAGACATGTATTTGTTAATAAATCACAAACTTGTTATTTTACCGTTTACTTCTCCTTCCTCCTCTCCCCCCACCCCCATCACTCCATACCCCCTCCCTTGACAGCATTTCCCAAAGATTCTCGTTGACTGCATTTGTAATCGATCCCCTCAATCCATGTAAGTGTTAAAAATTCAAAATAATAATTTAACAATGATATGGACGAATTTGTTGAGAATTGGCAAGTCAGTTCAAAGCAAAGAAACCACTTCATTTTGATGTGTGGGTCAAAGGTCAAGGTTAAAGTTTTCTGGATGTACTTTAAATGGTGAAAAGTTAACTAATGAGTGGTGTAAAGTGAAATTTACTAGTGGTACATTTAAACAAGTTGTTTGAAGTCAAATAGGCTAGAAATTAGATTGATGTGTTCAGATTAAATGTCGAGGTCAAAACAACTGGTGAACGTTCAGTAAAATGTAACTTTAGAAGGTCATGGAGAACTGAAAAAAACATACAATGAATCAGGAAAAAAAAAAACAACCTTCCGATCATATTGGGAATTACAAACAGATTAGAATATTAGATGATAGGTTTAGAGAATTATGGTTCAAATGGAACATCTCAGGTGTACGGGGCAAAAATGAACAAAACTGTTTTGTTTATAAACATGAATAAAAACATGAATAAAATTGTTTATAACGGAATCGCATGTCACGTAACTATGTTAGTTTTGCTAACGATGCTAAAGAGTGGTGGTTGTTGGAAGGTTCTGGATTCGAACTACGAGTTTATGTAAATTTTATGTAAATATGGAGTTTAGGGTTTTGGGGATTCGAGAATCGTCATCACTTCACATTATCAGTCAGTGCGGATGTTTGTGTGTGTACCTGTTCACCTGTTTTAGTAAAAGAGAAAAAAGTTAAAAAAAATTAACAATCATATCCAGCACTACAGGGTTTGTGATGTGGACTGAACTGAGAGACTTACGGACGAGCAGGATCGTAGATGCAGATCCCTCCTTGTGATTGGGGTAACGTATCGTACAGGTGTAAGTTCCACGATGATGAAGTTCCACATCCTTGAGAGTCAGGATAAAAGAATCCTTGTTTGGATTTCGGGATATTTTAATCCTCTCATCCAGGACTTGTTCTTCTCCATTTTGAAAAAGGTAAAACAGGTTCTTGTTCGAGTCTTTGTGGAACTCGATGGAAAGGAGATAATTATCAATAGAAGGTGAACCTTCCTGTGTGTCGAGAGAGAACGTGTAAATGAAGTTCAAATCTTCACCAGTTGTTACCTCAACAGTCTTTGTACTCTTCACCATCACGTGACCTGTAATGGACAAACAATGAAAGTTTCACAAAATGGAGGAAAAAATCTTACACATAAAATAGTGTTCTGTATTTACCAAAACTCAAAATAAACAAATGGTTTTGTTAATGAGAGAGGAGGAGGGGGATTATTTTGTGTCCATGATCTGTATGCAAAATTTGATGGAGATTGGCCGAGCCATTTTCGATCCTATAAGTTCAAACTACTTACATGCACAAATATTGTAATGGAACCGGGATTTTGGGCTACCACGTGTGGGTTGCCACAGACTTATCTTCCCGATCTCTGGCCCTGAGGCCACCGACCACACATAACTCCATGGACCACACATAACTCCATGGACCACACATAACTCCATGGACCACACATAATTCCATGGACCACACATAACTCCAGATCTTACACAGACGTAGCTACTTCACTTAGACTACCAGCCAAGCAGGGTGAAGCTTCAAGGTTTCTGCAATACCTTTCAAATGACAAGCCAACACAATTAGAGGCCACGCCCTCGGCACTGCACCTGGTGATCTTCTGCCAAGCGAAACAGATAGGTGCAGTACTGGCTCGTCATGTGACCCAATTAGTGGGGTAGAACATCCCAGGCCAACACTAAGTGAAGGTCTATGCCAGACCAATGAAGGGAAAAAAACGTTACAAGCATATTTAGGTTTATTTACAAGGATAAGGAAAAGCATGGGGTACATTTAAAGCAGGGGTATATTTACAGGCATTCATACAGCAGGGACATGCAGGAATTTGTGTGGGGTGTGCAGTAAAACACATACAATGTGGTCCAAAAGACAAAAGAGCAGAGTTACACCGATTCTAACTTGTACAGACTTACTTATTTAACATAACAGGGGCTATTATGATCATTCTGCAGATGGGTAGATAAGTGAGAGACAGCAAAACGAGAAAGTTTGAGGCGTTTGTCGACATCTGCACTCACCCTGCGTGGGATGGCAAGCACGAAGTTTTCCTCTGATGGGGAAAGGCAAGGGAGAGGAGACTGGCATCAAGGGGGGGTTGTTGTGCGACCAGGTTATTGTTCCACCTCGTCCCGTGTTGCTCCACTTGAACCCACAACCAGAAAGTCCACCCAAAATCAAGTCTAATTAACCAGAAAAAACCCCTCAGAGAAACTTTTATGAAACTACTGTTAAAAACAAACCTGCTGAATCCTCATGGAGCGCTGTTTTATATGCTCAGAGCAGGACGGAGCCGAGCATCCCTGGCAGGCATAACCATGCCGCACGGCAACTAATCTCTACCCCACGTATTTCGAGCGTGCTGTATTCATTGGCCCAGACTTCACCTGCGACCGAACATCCATCACCAGCTCCGCGAACTCGTCAGACGAGAAATGACTTAATTAGTCTTTGAGGCGGGCCATGGGGGCAATCTCACAATTTAACATGGGGGGCAGTGTGCACCACTCCCCACTGGTAGCACAAGCACCCAGCACCCTGGAGGGTCACGGAGGGTTCCCGGGCAGCGTGATGGTTGCTGCCAACGGCGGAATAACAGAAATGCCAGCGCAAACTTGCACCGGATGGCAGCGAGCTTGGTTGGTCGAAGCGATCCAAGCACGACGAAGGTGGCTGCTGCCGTCAAAGGTGAGTGATTGAGAAGGTGGTTGGAGCGGTGTTTGGAATGGCGCCACAATGGAAGAGCGATGGTTGAGGCTGAAGTGGATGGCATGTGAGCAAAGCATGGCGATGGTTAGTGGTTTTGTGGTGTGGAGTTAATTGCAGTCTTGTGGTGGGGGCGTGGTTGAAAGAGGTATGGTGGTAGAGTTTTGGCGCACTATTTGAACAGGATTTTGGGGGCATATGCTCATGAGGTCGCTGGCGGTGCGATGTTGAATGCGATCATTGAATGCGATGTTGAACTAAAAGGTAGAAAAATGGGAAGAAAGTGGGGGGAAAAAAATCTAATTAATCCCTTTGGAGCCCATTCGAGACAAGAGAGAACCCTATCTGAAAAAAAGTACTAATGACATAACTATCTCAGGAACCGCTATATGTTGACTGTGATGCTATTACTGGGGAGTGACAGTTCACTGAATTGCAACAATACACACACACACACACACACACACACACACACACACACACACACACACACACACACACACACACACACACACACACACACACACACACACACACACACACACACACCTTATTGTAGTTTGATAGTAATGGCCGACAGAATGGCTTACAGGTACACACACTCACCTTTAAGCTGTTTAGCTTGGGTTTGAATCTCGAACAATCTATAAATGGTCATCCCAATCAGTGTTTCACAGGCAGGGTGATTCATCAATAATAACAAGGAAATATAACACAGGTGGAGGCCATTCAACCCATCATACCTGCACGAATACCACACCAACCCATTTCCACAAGATCCAAGGAAGAAAAGTTTTTAATTAACGAAATATATATATATATATATATATATATATATATATATATATATATATATATATATATATATATATATTTTAAAATGTTTGTTTGTTTTTTGAATTTATTTTTTTTCCTTCCTTTTCTTCCCCTCAGAGGATGGTGCATGGGCTTGGTTACATCACAAAAACACACAACATCAACCACACAACCCCCTTTGACAAGACCCCCACCAACAGCACTCCGTACACAATCATCCATCAATGCTCAAACGACCTAAAAGTCTTATCAACATCCTCGTACCCCTCTATCCCCATAACTTCCAGGTACCTATCTAATTCTAATTTAAACTTATCTACTGTTTCTGCTGCCACGACCTTTCCAGGGAGACCATTCCATGCATTAACTACTCTCTGAGTAAAAGTCCCCTTGCCTTACTATCATCTTAACTCTCCTCTTCTTTACTTTCAAGCTATAGCCCCTCGTTCTGTCAATGTCCACTCTGTTGAATATTTAATCTGCACTTATTTTGTCTCTACCTTTCATTATCTTAAATATCTCCATCATATCTCCTCGTAACCACCTCCTTTCTAGTGTATAAAGCCCTGTCTCCTTCAACCGCTCCTCATAGCTGAGTCGAACTAGGCCAGGAATCGATCTAGTAACCCTGCGCTGAACCCTCTCCATTGCATCTATGTCCTTCCTGAGTTGTGGTGACCAAGACTGCACACACTATTCTAGATGTGGCCCTCACTAAATTCCTGTACAATGTTAACACCACCTCTTTTGATTTATAAATGATCCCCCTCCGAATACAACCTAAAACCTTATTTGCTTTACCTATAGCTGCCTGGCACTGTGCTGTCTGCTTACCTGCCATATCTATTACCACCCCCAGATCCTTCTCCTGTGAAATGTGTGTGCTTTCCTTTGGATGGATGTTAAACGGGTGTCCCATCTGTCAGAATTAGTTGGTGGACGTTAAAGATCTCACAGTGTCCTTCATGAAGAGTCGATGAGCTATCAATGGCACCATGAACAAATTACAAATACTGCCACAACCAGTGGAGGACACTGCAGCAGTGGCACAGCAGCACCCTCAGCCAATGATGCCACCCCACAGCCTTGAGCTGCACACAAAGTACGAATATCATTTTAAAGCTGGCAATCAAAGCCAGTCACCGACTGGGCATCCACCGTCGTACAAAGTCTTTTGTGGAAGTAAAATAATTAATTCCATCTTGTGAAATATGAGCATGGACATATATAATGAAAGAAACCTCTATGGATCACATGACTATCATGAAGCACTGTTGTTTCTGTATTGATCCATCCATCCAACCATGGGGACCATACTCTGTGCAGAGCATTGGTGCTGCCAAAGCAGCCCAGTCTCCTGAGCTATTGGACAAAATCCTGGACAGGTCAACACTCCAACACAGGAGACCAGCAAGCTGGTACTCATTTTGCTGACCTCAGAAGGATAACAAGCTGAGCCAACACCACCTGGTATTCATTAAATGGCCAAGCAGAATTTGAACTCAGGACCCTGGGATCCCAAGCCCACCACCCTAACCATTAAGACAACTCCAAGCATGTATTGATCATGCTGAAACAAATATTTGTTATATTGGGATGTGTTCTTTGTCCAGAAATGATGTACTCATTTCTCTTTATTTGCTTTAAAATGCCTTTAAACAATATAGAAGTATGAAATCTGTTGTAAATAATTGGTTAAATCACTCTGTAAGAAATGGTTTGTGTGCACTGGTATAGATTAACCAGTGCCCTTTGATGCTCTGACCCCTCCCTATTTTCCAATCATATAAAAACCATGCATTCTGACTCAGAGATCTGCTTGTACTCTTGAGACAAGCTTTTCTCCCATACGTGTGTTCATACAATAATCTTTTAGATTATAAAATGTTTTCTCTTTTGTGTGAATTTCCACCACACCTTCCTTGGCACACCTGAGCTCCTCACCACATACAAAGCTTTCATCCACAGCCAAATGGAGTACTGCTCTCCCCTCTGGGGTCATGCTCCTGCCTCACACCTCTCTCAGCTTTAGGCTTTGGAAACGAAGGCTTTTAGGATCATTGGTATCTTCGGCGATGAAGCTAAGTCCTTGGGTCTCTCACTCTCTCATCGCAGGTAGGTTGGTGGTCTGTCTTCTACCGTCTCATCTCCGGCCTTGCAACCCCCCAACCCCACCCCCCCCCCCGCTTTGTCTGTGCAATGTTCGCCCTATATTTCTGCAGGGCGGTCAACGTCCTCCAAAAAACTCCTTCTGGTGAAACTACCAAAACTAAGAAATTCCTGCTCACCTTCACTCTTTCATTCCTCTTTTTTCTTACCTCTGGAACAAACTCTCACACTTGCTTCAATCCCACTCCTCCCTCCAGGTCTTCAAAACAGCTGTTCACCACAATCTCATACCTTCCACCATCCAAAATCTTGATCTTTACTACCCCCGTCAATCCAACCAAACCCACCTTCTTCAAATTCCCTGTTTTCCTTTCTGAAAGCCTCTGGAGTGTCCATCTTGTTTCCCCACGTACCCACCCCATCCCTCTCCCTTACACAGATCTTCTGTCTCTGTTCCCTACTGTTTTGTGCTTCCCTCTGTGGATGCATTTTTACCATCATGGGTTTGAGGGTGATAAAACAAATAAATTGATGACAATTAAAACTTGGTATTAAAATAAATATATTAAACCTGAAATAAAAATGCACTCAATGTATCTATTTTAATTAACATAATCATATCTTTTCTTTCTATGGAAGGATAACCTCTCAGTAAAGCTGTGATGAGTGAGTTGGCTGACCTCCCAGTAAGACAGTATTTCCTATTATTTAAATGTATGTTCACGGATTTTATGACATAATAAATAGAAGGTACAAGCAAGCTGGAAAAAGGAATGTTACGTTTAAGTAACTGTCCAGATGTAGCTCCTGGCTTGATATTCCCTCGTCTGCTTAAATAGAAGTTGAACCTTCTCCTTCCCATACCATAAATTGTATGTGATCCATCTTCGTGCCCCAAGGATTGCAGTGTTGACGTCATTCCTGAGCTCGGATGGAAACTGCACATCTGGTCTTGAAAGATATTGTTACGGATTTCAGAATCCGTTCTGATGAATGCATCCACAGATCCAGGTCCTCAGACAGTTATTTCCTTAAATGCTTGTTCAGATTAGCCCCATCCCCGTGTCTAATGGGACCTTAAATGTGATGCGTTGAGAAGGATAAAGGATATATCCCCTCTCTTATGGGAAGCTTTTTTCTTTATGACAGACATGTTCACACACATTTCTTTTACGAGCTCTGAAGCCTGCCCTCGTTTTTCCTCACCAATATTCCTTCGCAAGCTCCGACGCCCACCTTATTTGAGAGCGCACGGGTCGTCATGGTAACCGTGCCCCAGTGGGGTGGGGTGAGCTTGGGGTGGACGGCACCCCGCGGAGAGGGCCCGGGGATATAAAAATGAGCGAGAGAAAGCGTGAGAGACGTTCTGTGAGGAGAGGCATTCTGTGAGGAGGGACATTCTGAGATATAAAAAAGTGACGAAAAAGCAAAAGAGGGACGTTCTCTGAGGAGAAAAAGTCTGAGGAGAAAACGTCCAGAGGAAAAAGCAAAGGGCGAGAGAAGCGACCAAGAAGCGGGTGTCTAACTAGCGCCGAAGAAACAATTCGTCCTTCCAGTGCTTCGGCAAGCGAGCATGTGGTGCGCGTGTGGGTGTGAGCAGTGCCGCCAACAAGTGAGGCTCAGGTCGATCACCAACAACACCAGGGTCTAAACCTGCAATGGACGATCTCGGTGCCCTCCAGACGTCGACTGGCGTTCAAGGCTGCCCTGCGAGAGGGTGCACGGCAAAGCTGGGTACTGGCGACGGACATGACACGCATGCATTTCAGATCGTTTTCGCTTCACGGACGACTTTCTGGTGAGTGAGTCGATTCTCCCCCTCCCTTCCCCCTGAATGATCTGCTGGGTACCCTTGTCTGCATTTAGCTGTAAGTAAGTCAACCCCGATAAGCATCTGCTCTTTGTCTCTTTCCTGCATTTTGATTGATTTTGCTTTGAAATTATTTATTTACCTCAGCAAATAAAAAGTTCTTTTTATTTATTTATTTATTATTAATGAATTATTTGTCGATTTCCAACCTGTCTGTGTTTGTCCTTTCCTTCTATTGGTTTAGCATTGTCCGAAACGAGATAGACTGGGAGGTAATTGCCACAGATTTGACCAAACAAATCGTCGGCACACACCAGCGGTAAAAAACCCTCGGCCGCCCTAATTAAAATCTAATTGAGATAACATTGGTGCTTTGCCGAGGGTGCGCTCCCCGCTCAGGTAACCACGTGACCTCTAGTTAAACGGAATAATTAGACGGCGGACACTGGAACTCATTGTTGACTGGGTGGTATTCGTGGTTTTAAAACAACCCACCGAACCACAACGTTAATTGTGAGCGGTGGCCCCAGGTCCTGCTCTACTGAGGACAACCTTGAGTGACAAGCTGGTGTCTCATTATCCGTGGTCGCAACAATATATTATATATTTCCTATAAAATAATGCTGATTGCTGCATAAAGCTGAAAATAATTTCCATCTGCAAATATATCAACCTGACAAACTGTGACATTATGATAAAATAATGATAAAATGATAAAATTTTATCATTTGAAATGATAAAATGAAATGAATTGAATTGAATGATGTGGGCCTTGAAAATGATAAAATAAAAATAAAAAACTCTATCTCACTGGACAGTAAATATGAACTTGGGATTCTCAATATATTTGAGATATCTGGAACAAGTCTGTATTTCTGATCTCTACTATGAGCATATTAAAGTGTCTGTTTGTTGAATAAATTTTCTAATTGTACTGAAGGTGCAGAGATTGCTTCGACACCTCTCATGTCCCTCTTGTCTCCTGCCTTGTTATATGTTTGTGTATTAATTAACTCTTACACGAGCCTCGATATTGTCTACAAAAAAAACAAACCAAAAAATCTTTACAAAAGCTTGTGGAATAATGAGTTTAAATACAAATGTCGTATATACTTTTAAATTTAAGTTTATTTTATATTCAGTAATAACATGTCTGTGTGCACCATGAGAACCATGTTCTGAACAACAAGAAATATTTACTTAATGTGTGAAATAAGTAATTAATGAGGAACATCTTCTTTACATTTAATTTTGTAATTGGTGAAATAGAATGATTATCACAAATAATTGAAAAACAGCAAATAAATAGTTTTAAATACCGCTAAATAATCCTTGCACAAATAAATAAATGTCACATCTGCATTTCTGGTTGAAGTATTGATTAGATAATCATTTGAACTCAAAGTGATGAGAAAAATTAATCTTTTACCCTCACCATGTCCATCTGTAACGGACACTACAAGTACACAGAAATACGGACACTTACCCTTGTACAAGGCTGTAACTGCAGAACCTTGGATATAGTGAGGATAGTACACCTTGCAGGTATAGTTACCATAATCATCAGGATTCACAGATTGGAATGCTAATGAAAATGTTCTGGGATGTATTTCGGACATGGACATGCTCACACCGTCCATGTACTGTTCTTGTACTTTGGAAAAACGAGCAATTAAGTGTTTGTTGGAGTCTTTCTCCCACTCTATAGAAAATGCTGGGGAATCAATGAAAATTTGAACTCCATGTGAACCCGAAGAGAAGTTACAGGTGAAGTTAGATTCTTCACCAGGTGAAGCCACAATGAACTCGGGGCAGTGAACAAACAATTTAGCTGAAAAACACAAACAATAGGATTTGATTAAAATGACCTCTCAGGTCAAACGTGTTTCATGTAATCATGGAATTCCTCCTGGTGATATCACTCAGTAATCCTCCGAAAAACAAAAATCCACAAATTTCTGATTCAATTCAAAGGATTGTTTACCTTTTATGAATTACTGCCATGTTTTTTGGCACATTTTAACTTTTTCATCAGAATTTAAGATATAGTTTTTGTTTATAAAGTTGATATTCATGGAAGAGAAAAATGACAGATGGTAGAAGACGGTACAGTGTCATTTGAACGAAAGCACAACAAGCAGTGTTAACAATTGGATGAATGAACAGAGAAGAGAAAAAAAGCAAAGAAAATGTTAAACTGATGTTAAGATGGAAGGAGGGTGGGTGGGAGTCATTAAAGAAGGTAGAAAGGACCAGAAATAGGGATGGAGGGTGGGAGAGGGGGTAATGAAGGTAGAAAGGACCAGGATTAGGGATGGAGGATGATTTGGGAAGGACTAGGTGTAGGGATTGAGGAAGATTTGTGAAGGATCAGGAGTAGGGATGGAGGATCATTTATGAAGGACCAGGAATAGGGATAGAGAATTATTTGTGAAGGACCAGGGGTATGGATAGAGGATGATTTGTTAAGGACCAGGGTGGTGGTCGTAAGGCAGCTTAGCTGCCGGGGTAGCTATCATTTCTTGAAGTGCGACTGTGTTGCTGATGCAGTGCCCCTCAACCAGTACACACACTGGAACTGGTACTCATTTCGCCAACCTCAGAAGGATGACAGGCTGAGTCAACCCCCTGGTGTATTAAATCAGCGGCCGACGGGACTTGAACTCAGGACCCTCGGATCCCAAGCCACGACCCTAACCACTGAGCCAACACCAGGCTAAGGACCAGGGTTATGGATAGAGGATGAATTCTGAAGGACCAGGAGTATGGAGAGAGGAATCTCATCAGCCACCTTTTCAGAAATGAAAGCCTCCATGTCAGAAACATATAATCCAGAATATTTAGCATTGGGATTTGCATTTACTGGATCCGAAGATGAACCAAAGCCGCAGTGTGTTATTTGTCAGGAGGTATTATAAAATGAAGCACATAAACCTGCAAAATTGCACCGCCATTTATCTACAAAGCATCCCGAATGTGAAAAGAAGCCACTTCAGCTTTTTCAACAAAAGAAATGAAAACTTTGCCATCAGGAGTTTTCAATCCATCAAATGACAACTGTACTTAATGGTGGTTTGAAAACCATCTTTCCTGATTTCGCTGAGGATTGCAAAGTCCCCAAAAAACCCGCACACAGTTGTGGAAGATCTTGTGATGCCGTGTGAGGGATGTGTGTGAATGTTTATTTGGCTCCGAAATAGTCAACAAAACAACAACTTGCCTTCGTTCCAATTTCAAATACTACAATTTGTCATCGCATTCAAGACTTGTCACTTGATATGGAAGAACAACTTGTTCAACATCTTTAAGGTAAGAGATTCGCCATTCAACTCTGAATCCAGACGTTGCTGGTTTAGCTTAATTACTTTTTTAGTTGTTTTTTTTTTAGTTTTAAAATGTTGTTGTGAAAAAGGGGGTAAGTGGTTCATCGGAAAAAAATATCGACACCAAGGTGGTCCGTATATTGAAAAAGGTTGGGAACCACTGGCATAGAAGATAACACATCATACTCTAATAAATGAATAAAACTTTTTTTTTTTTAATCCTTCAAATGTTACAATAAAATGGGGGAAGATAAATATTCCAGAGTGTGAAAAAAAGGGGGAACTAAAACTCACGATACAAATGAATGGTAAAACTCACGATACAAATGAATGGTATCCCTCCGCATTTCTCCACTGTATGTAACAATACATGTTAACACGTCCATTTCAGTCACGTTGTTGAGAATCAATGTCGCGTCTCCATTTCTCAGGTTTTGTTCATTCATCATTAATCGTCCCTTGTACGAAGAACTTGTTTCAATCTTCCCATTTTTATAGGTGAGGATCGTGGGACCATTGATCCATTCCACCTCTAGCTTTCTGAGATCAATTGGTCCGGAATCATCATCCAAGGTGAAGTTGCAGGGAAGAGATACATTTTCACCATCCACAAATCCCACTTCCCATGGAGAGTCAACCCTCAAGGAATCTGAAACAAGGAGAGAGAGGGGGTTGGAGAGAGGGTTCGTTTGATTACATAGATAATTAAATATTAATCCTGTTTGAATGGAAATAAATTAAAGCGTTTTCTGAAGCAAATGTACGATTCCGTTTGTTCTCTCTTAGGTAGCAACGATCGGTGAATTCCTGCATTACACATCCATTGTTATCCTCGTGCATTCTTTCTGGAACCGAACAACATGTGGAGAGAACAGTTCGCAGTCATTTGGATGTGTTGTTAAGCTTACGCTTGCTGTCCCATCTGCCCTCATATCAATGGTTCTGCATGTGTTTCTCCTTCTTCGCTATTCCTTCCTCAGATCCCAATCAGAATTGAAATTGAAATTTATTCATACACAAATGGAAAATTGAAGTGTCAAAGAAATCTCATAACCTTGGGATAAAATATCGTTATGGCCTGGGATTCGAGGTCCGCCATGAGGGTAAGCATTCGAGCTTCTCCCGAATACCCAGTTCTGAGACAGCCGGCCACAGATAACTCCGCGGTCCAACGGGCTATGGTTCTTACATACCCGCAGCCACTTGAGTTAGACCACTGGCCTAGCAGGTTACACTTTAATGTTTCTGCGAAACCTTTCTCTAAGCACAGCAACCTAATTAGAGGATACACCTTCGGCGCCGCACATGGCAATCTTCTGCCGAATGGAACAGAAAAGTGCAGCACTGGCTAATAGAGCAAATCAGGTGGGGTACAACTTCCCACCTAACTATACTTGTACACCGTGTCGAACAAATGAACGAAAGGACAGACAGATTTGAAATAACCGATAAGTATTTATCACTCACACACACACACACACACACACACACACCGTCGAGTCTGGCATTTCACTCAAGCCGACTGGCAGGGTCTCCGAGCAGCCATCAAACTTACAGACTGGTCTCCTATCACTACTTTCTCAAACATCAACTCATCCTGGGAATTCTTTCAAAGAAACTTGCTCTCCCTCATGCACAGATTTATCCCCTCTCGTGTTCAGTTGTCTTACCCTTCCTCCCGCCCTTGGTTTACTGAAGCTTGTGGCGAGGCAGTTGTCCTGAAACAACTTGCCTTTGCCTCATGGAAAGCAAACCCAACTGAGGGCAATCTCAGTTCTTTCCACAAAGCTCGGAACAAGTCTGTATCTACCCTCAGGAGAGCCAGAAAACAACATCTTTCTCATCTCAAGTCTGAACTCTCAGACCTCTCTCCCTCCTCAAAATCCTGGTGGCGTTTAATCAAATCTGTTTCTGGTGTATGTTCCCCCTCCATCCCCTCCCTTACCTCAAATGGTCGCACTGCTGATTCCACACGTGATAAAGCTGAATGTCTAAACTCGGTGTTTGCAGCTAAATCTTGTGTCCCAAACCCATCACTATCTCTACCCACTTTACCCAGTCGCACCCAACTGTCCCTGGACTCTGTATCCTTTTCTCCTGACAAGGTGGAGAGCTTGCTTTCAAACCTCGAGTCAGATTCTGCAACCGGTCCAGACGGCATCAGCCCACGTGTCCTCAAAGCCTGCTCTTCTGCTCTTGCTCACCCTCTCTCTGTTCTATTCACCCTCTCATTTTCCCAAGGTCATCTGCCATCTGCTTGGAAATCTGCTAACATCACTGCCCTGCATAAAAAGGTGCAAAAACAGATCCCTGTAACTACAGACCAATCAGCCTTCTCCCAATCATCAGCAAGGTTATGGAATCCATCATTGCTTCAGACATGAAATCCTTCCTCTTCTCCAATGGCTTGATTTCCAATCATCAATTTGGTTTCAGACCAGGTCACTCTACCCTGGATATGCTGCTACTGCTCTCCCATCAATGGATGGAGGTCCTCAATGCCAGACAGGAAATCCGAGCCGTATCCCTGGACATATCACGTGCTTTTGACACAGTCTGGCACCCTGCCCTACTCACCAAACTCTCTTCCCATGGTATTCAAGGCCATCTCCACTCATGGCTCGCAGACTTCCTCTCCTGTCGCAGTCAACGTCTGGCCCTAAATGGAGTTCTTTCATCCCCTCTTCCTGTGCAGGCTGGAGTTCCTCAAGGTAGCGTTCTGGGCCCTGTTCTTTTTCTGGTTTTTATCAATGATCTCTCGGACTCTCTGGAAAATCCTCTATTTCTCTTTGCCGATGACTCCACCCTCTGCCGTACCATCTGTCATCCCTCAGACCGGCAAGCAGCAGCTTCTTCGCTCACTGCAGATCTGGATAAAATCACAAACTGGTCCAACACGTGGAACATGTCTTTCAATCCACACAAATCTCACACTCTCACTATGTCTCTTCGAAAGGACCGTTTACAAAACCCCCATCCACTTTCTCAACAATCCTCTGGAAGAAGTCTTTTCTTTCAAGCTTCTGGGTCTCACTATCTGCCATGACCTTTCCTGGGAAAGTCACATTTCCAACCTTGCCTCAAAAGCCAGTCGCCGACTGGGAATCCTCCGTCGTGCAAAGTCCTTCCTCGGCCCTCTTGAGCTCCTGACTACTTACAAAGCTTTTGTCCGTAGCCTGATGGAGTACTGCTCTCCCCTCTGGGCTGGTGCTCCTGCCTCCCACCTTTCTCGACTTCACGCTGTCGAAACCAGGGCTTTTAAGATCATTGGCATCTCCCGCAATGAAGCTGAGTCTTTGGGCCTCTCACTCAATCACCGCAGGTTGGTCGGTGGTCTTTCTGTCTTCTACCGACTCCTCTCCAGCCTTGCCCCCCTGCTCTCTCTGCGATTTGTCCCAACCACATTTCCACAGGGCGCCCAAGGTCCGCCAACAACCCCTTCTGGTAAAACTACCAAAATCACGAATCACTGCTCATCTTCACTCTTTCATTCCTCTTTTTTCCCGCCTTTGGAATAAACTTCCTCACTCTATTCTTTCCCATTCTTCCCTCCAGGCTTTCAAAACAGCTGTTCACCACCACCTCTTATCTTCCCCCATCCAAATCCTCGATCTTTTCTACCCCCGATAATCCACCCATGCCCACTTCCTTCAATTCTCCTGCTTTCCTTCCTGAAAGTCCCTGTAATGTCCATCTTCTCCTCGCCATGTTCCCCGTCCCATCCCCATCCCTCTCCCTTCCACAGTTCACCTGTGTCTGTTCCCCAATGTTTTGTCCCTTCCACTCCCACCCCTCTTGTCTCATGCCTCCTTGCTGTGAGTTGTGTGTTAGCTCTCATACGAGCCTCGACCAAGGTATACAAAAAAAAAAAAAAAAAAAAAAAAAAAAAAAAGTATTTCACACACACACACACACACACACACACACACACACACACACACACACACACACACACACACACACACACACACACACACGCACGCACACACACACACACACACACACACAATTAAAAGTGAGTATTTACAGGAAAAAGGCACAAAAGAGCAGATTTAACCATAATTTATTCTTATGCAATCCCACTTACACAAAAGACAAATGACCACCCTTCAATCCGGGGAAAAGACGACAAGAAGAAGAACTGGGAAGAAAAGCAAGCACGGAGTGTGCGGGCGACTCCCCCCCCACCCAGACCACCCCTCCCCGACTCCCCCGCCGTCCCCACCACAGCCCAACAGGGATATGCCACTCCATGTGCACTATGGGAGGGGGGGGGGAAATATGGGGAAGATGAGCATTGGAGTGGCGATATGACGCGATGGAATGGCATCCATCTCTCCGAGGCGTCCAGACAAAATAGGCAAGTCCTCTCCAGCATGCAAGATATGGGAATTGCCAGAAGCTCCGTTTCTGCTGTGCCTATGGGACCAGCAGCCACTGACGAACCAAACCATTTTCTGGGCTTTCTTCCTGCCCTCCTTCGCATTATGAGCTCTTTCCTTCTCTTACACTTTGCTCACCTACGTCCTCCTTAGAGAAGCTTTGTTGACACGAGGACCAGCTCCACACTCCTTTGTGCTCTCAGGGCATACTTTTGTTCCTGTCTCGTCTCGTGGGAGCCTCTTTCTCATTTGTCAACACCTGATGTGGGTGGGTCCATGATGAGGCTTGTGGAAAATGCGGCTGTTTCTGAGAGAACTTCAACACAGCGCCCACCCCTCCTTTCATGCACTCAAGGCAACGACGAGAGCCCCCATTCCCTCCCTCACATACAAGCATTCATTGTACAGTGTGCCACTGTATCCTGCATGCAAGATGTGCCGCACACCACCATGTACAGGAAAAGCGTTGCACTTCATGCCACGAACATGCATGTGGGAAGGGCCAAAGTCAGATGCGGTGACGGTAATCCGATCTGCCCGAAGGAACAATGACGACAGATGGACAGGGAAGACAGACCAGCTGTGGGTTTGAAGGAGAGATTGTTGAAATGAGGTTTGATGATGAGGGTTATTAGGGGATTGAGAAAGGCAGAGGGGGATTTGTTGGAATGGACCAATGGGGTGAAGGAAGAAAGAATGAAAGGAGCAGAGGGGATGAGTGGGGGAAGGGAAGACATCACACCGGGAAAACACGAACTAACCTCAACGCATGCCACCCCAAACCTACACATAAGGTCTACCTACACATAAGACTTTTGAAATAACTCATCCTCAGATCGCTTAAGTGTCCATGTATGCTCTCCCGCTGGGGTAAGTCTCTACAACCATCACAAGATTGTGTTTATATTTTAAACTACATTTCAAACGAGCATGGTTTATAAATATAAAAGTTTAATTATATTTTGATTGGATAAGGTAAAGTTCTGTCCAAACAAGAGGTTCACCACGAACTAAAGCCTGGTGTTGGCTTTGCAGTTAGGGTGGTGGCTTGGGATCCCAGGGTCCTGAGTTTTAGACCCGTTTTCCACTGAATTAACACCAGGGGGTTGACTCAGCCTGTCATTCTTCCGATGTCGGCGAAATGAGCACCAGTGCACTGGTAATAGGGCCATTGCATCAGTGGCAAAGCCGCACCCCTAACCAATGATGCAACCAGCAGCCAAAAAAGGCTGTACACGATGGGAACCAGGAACTCACCTGTGATGTGTTTGAGAATTCCTCAGCGATACGAGTACGCTGATTGGAGAATGGAGATGAGATTTAGTGGACAGGTTGGCTGTGTGACAAGGATGAATGGATTACATTTTGGTGAGGATCCAGATCCAGATACTCTAAAATTTTAAGTGATTTTTCGCCATTGAGAAATAGTGCCAAAAAGTGTGCAGCTTTTAGTATGATATTTCAGTTATGGACAGATACAGATGAAAATTGGTAAATTAGATGAGTTGGGGAGGTGACAAGAACAAGCTGATTCGATTTTGTAGATCCAGCTCATCCGTGGGATACAAAACGTAAACTGTTCAGCCTGGTGGAGATATGCTCTCTAATTTGTGATATTTTAATTTCCATTTTCATTGTACCTCTTTTGGGTTTTTTTTTCCATCTCAAATAATTGAGGAATTGAGCACTCCGGCATACCCTGCAGTTCTGAATCATCCTACAGCACCCAACAATGAGTACATGGTCTATCTCCTTTGCCACACCACCAGCGTTAGAATACCAAGTCCAGCGATGAGCCTGTGGATGCTGAATCCATGAAACAGCCTACCTAATTCCACGACTTCTTGCAAAGTCAATGAACTTGGTGCTGTTCTGGTTGACAGTTTCAGACACATGGGGATCAACGCATGTCTCATTTCCATTTCTCTCAGGGCCAGTCGATGCATTGAAATCCCCCAAGACGAGAAGAGTATCTCGCCTGAGGCACCAATCAACCAAAACTCGAGCATGGCATAAAATTCCTCCTTTCACAGTGAGATTTATATTTCCCAATAATTATTCCCTCATTACCCTATTAATGTGTACAAACCAAAACTCCACAAAATGGGTTTAACATTCATGATCGATGAAGATAACATTTTTGTTTTGGAAAGAAAAAGGATCATTGGGATGAAACGAAACCTTTCCACCATCCTCAGTGAGAAGGGTAATAATTAAATTAACATTGATGCTGATTCACTAACTTTACGACTCACCGGAGGAGGTTAAAACCAAACTGAACAAGAAGACTGTGAGAACAACTTGAAGAAATAATCTCTTCATCAGCTTGAACATCTTCATCATGTTCAGTTTCTGATTTCTTCACCTCTCATAAAATCTGACGAAAAATGGTGATGTTCTCAGATAGAAGAGATCTGAAAAATGTTCAACAGCATGAGTTGGGGAATCACAAATTCATAAAAAGAACACAAGATAAGAGATTACAAACACAAGTGAGAAACAGTACAGGTTGATTGTTGGTTTAACTAATCTCCTTCATTGGAATGGACCATTTCAAATTGAACACCAAACATACTGTCGCATCCATGTATCTGTTAATATGAAATGGCTCATTCGGTCAGGTTCATGTCAGGTCAGGTTCGATCTGTGACCTGCTACAGGTACCATGTAAACCTGTACTAACCTGTTCCATGGTCGGGTTGTCGGCAACTAAACCGTCTCCCCCACCAGGTTTTCTGGGGAGGAGGGTGTTTGGATATGGACACCCAGCAGGATTAAAAACAAAACCTGTCAAAGGGCGGAGGAACTCCTTGTGAGCCAACGGCCATCCATATCTAGTGCCCAACTGTGTCTGCGTACGTCCTCCTACAGTTGGGTTACTTCTTATTAGGAGGTTGGTTGGCAGGATTTGCACTCCGGCCACCGTAAAACCCTTCATTCCGCAAAACGCAAAAACGCAAAAAAATCTGAAAACCCACTCTGTGGGAGTACCTCCTGTGCAGCTTCCCTTCGCAGGGCAGCTCACCGGATGATGGGATTGGGGCAAAGCCTTCGGGACCACCAATCTTTGATGATAGGAGGGAAACCACGGGGTAACATCCCTGGGTCAGATTGCGGGAGAGTGTGTCGGAGTGGTGCTGAGGTGTCGTCCACCAGACGGTGGTCTCCTTGGGTCAACCTGAGGCGGTCCCTTCGGGTGGGTGCCGGGAATGTCCTATCCCTAAGAGAGGATGATCACCTGTCTCTGTTATCATCTGAGCTCAAGCGTTTGGACATCGGGATTGCAGCTCTCTCTGAGGTTCGGAGACCGGATTGCGGCGAGATAATGGTGGGTGGTTACACCTACTATTGGTCTGGTCACTCTGATGGTTACCATACCCAAGGAGTTGCTGTAGCTGTGTCCAATAAGCTGACCCCAATGATAATTGAGGTAACACCGGTCAACGAGCATATTATGAGATTAAGGATTCGTCACTCCTTAGGTGTCATTTCCCTGGTCTCTGTTTATGCTCCGACTGAGGCGAGTGATCTCACCGTGAAGGACGCATTCTACGCCACACTCGAGTCTGTGGTTGATCAGTGCCCCAGACGATATACACTTCTAGTCTCGGGGGATTGCAATGCATCGACTGGAACTGATAGGGATGGTTATGAGGTGTGTGTTGGTCCCCATGGGTCAGGAACTATGAACCAGAATAGCACTAAGTTCCTTGACTTTGCAAGAAGTCATGGACTTAGGGTGGCTGGTTCATGGTTTCAGCGCCCACAAGCTCATCGCTGGACTTGGTATTCCAACGCTGGCGGTGTGGCAAAGGAGATTGACCATGTCCTCATTGATGGTCGTTGGAGGATGATCCAGAACTGCAGGGTCTACCGGAGTGCTCAGTTCCTCAATACTGACCACAGGCTTGTAGCAACTCTAAAGCTGCACCTTAAATCCTGGAGAATGGTACCATCCCAGCTGAGGCTGGATGTTGCCAAGCTCAGGGATGAGAGAGTAGCTGAGGAGTTTGCGAACAGGCTGAGTGGACACTTGGGGGGTCTGGGTGATTTGGGGGGTCCTGAAGAGTTGTGGAGCACCTTCAAGACCACCGTCCTTGATGTTGCCAGTGGATGTCTTGGAGTTCACCGCAGGGCAAAGAAGAATTTTGTCTCTCAAGGGACACTGGATACCATTGACCAGAGTCGCAGGGCCAGGCTGAATGGCAGAACTGAGCTGTTCAGGGAGCTGAGGCGTAAAACTGTACGTGCACTGAGGGTGGACAAGGAGGCCTATGTGCGAGGAATCTGTGAGGGGGTAGAGCATCACCTGTGGACAGGTGATATTCATCCCGCTTACAGGGGAATTCGCGCATTACGTTCATCCAAGACCATCCCTCGGAGCACTGCAGTTCGAGCAGAGAGTGGTAGGCTCTTGACAGAGGAGTCTGAAGTGAAGGCCCGCTGGGCCGGTTATTTGAGCGGTTGTACCAGGCAGATCCCCCAGCTGTCGAGTTGGACGTCAAGGGTGTTACAATCCCGGTTGCTGACCCTCGAATCAACTGTGGTCCACCTTCACTTGTGGAAACATGGGCTGCGGTGAACCGGTTGAAACGGGGTAAAGCTCTAGGGATCTGTGGCATCCATGCCGAACTTCTCAAGGCTGGTGGAAATGCTGCACTCGTGTCGTTGCTGCAGTTTTGTGCTCTGCCTGGAACAAAGGCATCATCCCAACTGACTGGAAGAGGGGCCTTGTTGTCCCTCTCTGGAAAGGGAAGGGTGATCGCCAAGACTGCAACAACTACCGAGGGGTGACGCTGCTCTCAGTGCCGGGCAAGGTCTTTGCTCGGATAATTCTTGATAGGGTTCGCCACTATCTGCTTGAGCACCAGCGTCCAGAGCAGTCAGGCTTTACACCAAAGAGGTCAACTATTGACCGTATCCTTGCCCTTCGTGTCCTCACCGAACGCAGACGAGAGTTTCGGCAGGGGCTGCTTGCAGCCTATGTTGATCTCTGTAAAGCATTCGATTCAGTGAATCGGGATGTCCTCTGGAGGATTCTTGGTCTTTGTGGGGTGCCACCAAAACTGATCGATCTGATGTCTGAACTCTACTCTGGTACTGGAGTTGTTACTGGAGTTCATCAGGGATGTGTACTTGCCCCCACACTTTTCAGCACTTGTCTTCTTCTTCTTCTTCTTCTTCTTCTTCTTCTTCTTTTGGCTGCTCCTGTTCGGGGTCGCCACAGCGGATCATCCGTATGATCCGCATGGTGATTTGGCACATGTTTTACGCCGGATGCCCTTCCTGACGTAACCCTGGTCGCCTCTTACGACACAGGGATATGGTACACCTATTTTAACCGGGGTATACACCGGCCCAGTACACTGGTACTCATTTCGCCGACCTCGGAAGGATGACAGGCTGAGTCAACCCCCTGGTGTATTAATTCAGTGGCCCAACGGGGCTTGAACTCGGGACCTTTTGGATCCCAAGCCGCTGCCCTAACCACTGCGCCAACACCAGGCTCTATTTTCATTGACCTTTTCAGCACTTGTATGGACTGGATTTTAGGTACTTTTCAGCACTTGTATGGACTGGATTTTAGGGAGGATGTCGGAGAGATCATGTTGCGGTGCATCGTTTGGGAATGTCAAGATCTCTGACCTTGATTTCGCAGATGATGCAGTCATCTTTGCGGAGACTTGAGACATCCCTTTGGGGGCCATCGAGGTGCTAAATGAGGAGTCGGAGCCACTGGGATTACGGGTTTCTTGGGTCAAAACTAAGATCCAGGCTTTCGGTGACATCTTGGATGCTGCTGTCCTGTCAGTGTCTGTTTGTGGTGAGGATGTTGAGGTCGTGGAGAGATTCACTTACCTTGGCAGTGATATTCATGTCTCTGCTGGCTGCGAGTCAGAGGTCAATAGACGTCTGGGTCGGGCCTGGGGAGTCATGGATTCACTGGATCATGGGGTGTGGCGCTGACGGTACCTGTGCGGGAGGACGAAAGTCCGAGTCTTCAGGTCCTTGGTACTTCCAGTCTTGCTCTATGGGTGCGAGACTTGGACTCTGACCAAGGATCTGAGACGGAGACTTAATTCCTTTGGTACCAGGTGTCTTCGGAGAATCCTTGGCTATCGCTGGTCAGATTTTGTGTCCAACGAGCGGTTGCTGAGAGAGACTCGGATGAGGTTTGTTACCTGCATAGTCCGTGAGCGTCAGTTGCGGCTGTATGGACATGTGGCTTGTTTTCCTGACGCTGATCCTGCTCACCAGATTCTCACAGCGAGGGAGTCCCATGAGTGGAGGAGGCCAGTGGGCCGACCACGTGCCTCGTGGTTGCAGCAGGTTGACCATCATCTCAAGGAGATGGGGATGGGCCTGGCATCTGCCTGGGGGATGGCCAGACGGAGGCCCCTGGAGTACCGGCGGAAAGTGGACGCAGCGACGCGCTGTTCTGGCACATGCTACCATACCTGACCTGACCTGGAGCCTTCCGGCCCAAGAGATGGTCAAAACGGTCTTTTAAGGATGGCTGAAACACATTGTTTAATAACACCACATCAAATTCATCCACCAATTCCTCAATACACCCACCATTTCTTGTCATGGTTCTGGAGCCCCAAAAGAATGTTATGGCTATTAAAATCACCACATAGGAGGACCAAGCCAAAGCACCGTCTAAAACTAAGACCACTGGACCTGTAGCTTATCTGGACCCTGGCCTAATGTTCGAACCAAAATTTGGTAGAATTCTGACTGATGGGTCTGGTGAGAAAGATTTTTTAAGGAATTTATGTGATTTTGCAAAAATTTTACCAAGTCGGCCATTTTGACACCTTTCTGCTCACAACTCCTGATGTTCCTTAAATCTTCTTGCTCTTTCTTTCGCATCCATTTATTTATTGGAAAATATAATTTACTGAATTGTAAAGGTCAACAGGGAAATTTTCCTTTTCTTCATCAATAAAGTAGATGTGTTCAAATAAATCCTTTTCTTGAAATATTTTATCGAATTCTTTATTAACATTAATACAAGTTGTAATTTCTTCTTCACAAATACTTGTATCTCTGCTTTTCATACGTTTGTGTTGAGTTTCTTCATCAACATCAAAACCGAATGATAAAATCTTAACTCCATTACCACTCAGATGTTTAATAATTTGCCTCATTCCTTCTGGATTAGTTTCTAATATCCCATGACCACCAGATTTTAGTTTCTTTAAATCACTCTTACAATGTGAATATTTTGTTGTACCAAGAGAGACCTCCTCAAATGTTTGACCTTCATTCTTCAATCGCATATGTTCCTCCACTGAAATATAGTAATAATCTTCACCTTCTACTTCTCCTGGTCGCATTGCTCTGGTGGTTGTCGATACAATACGAATCACATAGTGTTTTTTTTAAAAAAAACTTGCAATATTTTCATTTTTACTGTTCAAGAACCTTGATTTAGGAAAGTTTTTTTTCCAGAAGCAGATTTACCCACAAGATTAATAATAATAGTTGTCATTTATATATGTAATTGTTTATAAAAAAATATATATTCCTTAATATCTCATCTTGTTTCACAACAATATATTTATAGTTTTTCAGTTGTGTGCTTCATGTAATCCCCAAATTCCTTTTTACTACATAACATAGAACAATTGTCTCACCAAAAATTATTTATATCTATTAAATTTAACTTAAATAAAATAAAAGTATTGGCATTGTTTCGAATTGAGTGATGAGGGAGTTGAAAGTATGATTGACAAAGATAAATACAATTACAAGAAGAATGTCTCCCTCTTGTGTAGTAGGTATCATAACCATTTGGTTTCTCTCATTAAAACGATCATCAAAGATGACGAGATTCTTCTTTGATGCTACTAAATCTTCGGGTGAAGGCATTTCATCCGTATTATCACTATGAATACTAGTTATAGGTCTTGATTTCATTTTACATTTTTATGTTTCACAAAATAGTATTATATCTTCAATGTTGTAATCATTTTGTTTGTTTTGAAGTTTAAATAAACCAATTATATCTTCTTTTTGAAGACCCACATTAAAACCTTTTGAGAGTAGTTGATACTCTGGTTGAAAACTCGACTTTGTGAAAATTATTAAATTATCATAATCAAAAAGTTTGGAGTAAGGAGCATCTTTTAAAGCAGGCAGATTTTTCCACATCCACTTGAACCAACTATGAGACATCTAAATGAATTTGGAAGATTTTTATGGTTCTTAAATTCTATCTTATTTTCCCAAATGGGTAAAAAAATCATTCATTTATATATTTGGAAAACAGGTTATTTAACTGTTTATTGGCTTTTTTAGAAACTCTATGTTCTATCCAAGTTCAGGTTTAATTTCAATATAATCCATTATTTTATATATATACAATATCTTGTGTTGATATTTCCCTGAAAATGACAATCGTTAATAATATAAATCATCAATCCATGAAACATTACCATCATTTGTTTGGTTTCTTCTCTTGTAAGAAAAGGTGTATAATTACCCTCGTACTTAACATTCATTTCTCTTGTTAATCTTGTAAAGTAATTTATTTTTGATGTAATTTTGAAACGGTAATGTTCTTTTTTATATTTTTTATTTTCATTAATTAGATGATATGATGAATGATACATTGTTAATGGGCTTCTGACTCTGTGTTTAATCCCAATCTATCACATGCAGGACAATTCTCAAATTTGTCATATGGAGAATCAGGGAATTCAAGAGGCTCAAGATTTCGTATACTAATCATATTTATAAAGTAGAACTTTACTTCAAACAAAATTCATCTTCGGTATAATCTTCGGTACTTTCATCGGTGCTTTCACAATCATCTCTAAAACTACTTTCATAACTATCGTTTGAAACCAAACTCTCAGTATCATAACTGTCTTCTGTTCCAACAGAGATACAATCATCACGCTCATAATCTTCAAAATCTTCAGTTGAATAATGACTCATTTAATTAGTAGAAAAAACATCACCATCTTCATCAGGTCAGGTCAGGTATGGAAGCATGTGCCAGAACAGCACGTCGCTGCGTCCACTTTCCGCCGGTACTCCAGGGGCCTCTGTCTGGCCATCCCCCAGGCAGATGCCAGGCCCATCCCCATCTCCTTGAGATGATGGTCAACCTGTTGCAACCATGAGGCACGTGGTCGACCCACTGGCCTCCTCCACTCATGAGACTCCCTCGCTGAGAGAATCTGGTGAGCAGGATCAGAGTCAGGAAAACGAGCCACATTTCCATACAGCCGCAACTGATGCTCACGGACTATGCAGGTAACAAATCTCATCCGAGTCTCTCTCAGCAACCGCTCGTTGGACACAAAATCCGACCAGCGATAGCCAAGGATTCTCCGAAGAGACCTGGTACCAAAGGAATTTAGTCTCCGTCTCAGATCCTTGGTCAGAGTCCAAGTCTCGCACCCATAGAGCAAGAATGGAAGTACCAAGGACCTGAAGACTCGGACTTTCGTCCTCCCGCACAGGTACCGGCAGCGCCACACCCCATGATCCAGTGAATCCATGACTCCCCAGGCCCGATCCAGACGTCTATTGATCTCTGACTCGCAGCCAGCAGAGACATGAATATCACTGCCAAAGTAAGTGAATCTCTCCACGACCTCAACATCCTCACCACAAACAGACACAGACAGGACAGCAGCATCCAAGATGTCACTGAAAGCCTGGATCTTAGTTTTGACCCAAGAAACCCGTAATCCCAACGGCTCCGACTCCTCATTCAGCACCTCGAGGGCCCCCAAGAGGATGTCTAAAGTCTCCGCAAAGATGACTGCATCATCTGCAAAGTCAAGGTCCGAGATCTTGACATTCCCAAATGACGCACCGCAACTTGATCTCTCCGACATCCTCCCTAGAATCCAGTCCATACAAGTGCTGAAAAGTGTGGGGGCAAGTACACCTCCCTGACGAACTCCAGTAACAACTGGAAATAAGTCAGAGATGGTACCACCACACTTCACAGCACTCTCAGTACCAGAGTAGAGTTCAGACATCAGATCGATCAGTTTTGGTGGCACCCCACAAAGACCAAGAATCCTCCAGAGGACATCCCGATTCACTGAATCGAATGCTTTACAGAGATCAGCATAGGCTGCAAGCAGCCCCTGCCGAAACTCTCGTCTGCGTTCGGTGAGGACACGAAGGGCAAGGATACGGTCAATCGTTGACCTCTTTGGTGTAAAGCCTGACTGCTCTGGACGCTGGTGCTCAAGCAGATGGTGGCGAACCCTATCGAGAATTATCCAAGCAAAGACCTTGCCCGGCACTGAGAGCAGCGTCACCCCTCGGTAGTTGTTGCAGTCTTGGCGATCACCCTTCCCTTTCCAGAGAGGGACAACAAGGCCCCTCTTCCAGTCAGTTGGGATGATGCCTGTGTTCCAGGCAGAGCACAAAACTGCATGCAACGACACGAGTGCAGTGTTTCCACCAGCCTTGAGAAGTTCGGCATGGATGCCACAGATCCCTGGAGCTTTGCCCCGTTTCAACTGGTTCACCGCAGCCCATGTTTCCACAAGCGTAGGTGGACCACAGTTGATTCGAGGGTCAGCAACCGGGATTGTAACACCCTTGACGTCCAACTCGACAGTTGGGGGATCAGCCTGGTACAACCGCTCAAAGTAACCGGCCCAGCGGGCCTTCACTTCAGACTCCTCTGTCAAGAGCCTACCACTCTCTGCTCGAACTGTAGTGCTCCGAGGGATGGGCTTGGATGAACGTAATGCGCGAATTCCCCTGTAAGCGGGACGAGAATCACCTGTCCACAGGTGATGCTCTACACCCTCACAGATTCCTCGCACATAGGCCTCCTTGTCCACCCTCAGTGCATGTACAGTTTTACGCCTCAGCTCCCTGAACAGCTCAGCTCTGCCATTCAGCCTGGCCCTGCGACTCTGGTCAATGGTATCCAGTGTCCCTTGAGAGACAAAATTCTTCTTTGCCCTGCGGTGAGCTCCAAGGCATCCACCGGCAACATCAAGGACGGTGGTCTTGAAGGCGCTCCACAACTCTTCAGGACCCCCCAAACCACCCAGACCCCCCAAGTGTCCACTCAGCCTGTTCGCAAACTCCTCAGCTACTCTCTCATCCCTGAGCTTGGCAACATCCAGCCTCGGCTGGGATAGTACCATTCTCCAGGATTTAAGGTGCAGCTTTAGAGTTGCTCCAACAAGCCTGTGGTCAGTATTGAGGAACTGAGCACTCCGGTAGACCCTGCAGTTCTGGATCATCCTCCAACGACCGTCAATGAGGACATGGTCAATCTCCTTTGCCACACCGCCAGCGTTGGAATACCAAGTCCAGCGATGAGCTTGTGGGTGCTGAAACCATGAACCAGCCACCCTAAGTCCATGACTTCTTGCAAAGTCAAGGAACTTAGTGCCATTCTGGTTCATAGTTCCTGACCCATGGGGACCAACACACACCTCATAACCTCATCTACATCAATATACTGTTTTTCATCAACAGATTCAACTACTACATTTTTTATATTGAAGGTAATTTTAAAATGGTCCTTAACTACTGCTGATTGAAATGTCATTTCACCTGATATATTAACATCCTTTATTTCATCAAGATTTACATCTTTAGGGTTGTTGAAAAAAATACAAATTTCTCCTTGCATATTGCAGATGGTTTTACTTTTTCTTTCTAAAGCTTCCTCCATAAGGTTTGTCTTTTCTGATACTTTTTCTTGTTTCATTGCCTTTTCTAGTTTTGAATATATTACCAGAAGGAGAGGAGAAACTTTTGTTCGAGCAAGTTTAATTGATGTTCTTCAAGATATACGAAAAGCCCTTCCACTGAAGGACATTGAAGAACTCATATTATTCATCATAATTGATTTTATCCATAGTTGTTATATTTATCTTTATTCAATTTTACATCCTCGACATATTTCTCAGTGTCTTTTACAAATGTTGAGGTTGATTGAAACTTGTCTTTTGTGTGTTGATACGTTGTATTTATTAAGTAAAAAAGTTGGTGGATAAAAAGGTTTTAAGCACAGATTCACCTATAAATTAAATTGAATTTTCATCAAGAAAATTTTAGTTTAAGCAAAGTTTTGCTATATAAATAGGATGAATACAACATACTGCAACGTTTGTAATCATGAATATAATTGTTATAAAAAAAACACCTTCAAACCAACAAACACATTCAATCTTTTCAAACTTTATCTCCATTTGAACAAGAAACAAAACATTGTGATAGATGTAATATTGATATTCTTTAAAAAAAATTTTTTTTATAGTGGACACCCTCAATCACATAAACACAATAAGAATGAAGAAAGGGAAGGGGCATTTAAAGGACATATAAAAATAAGATTGTTTTGTATTGAAAACCCTGGACCATCTTCAATCATTGAAGCTGTTGATATGGTTAAACAAAGCATTGAAACTGTATTTAAAAACACATTAAGTGAAATGAAAACCTTTAGGTTTTATATCAGAGTAAGATTGAATATGGTAAGAGAAGGTAATGAAACTACTCCCTATATGAGGACAAACCCTCACTTTATCACATCATTTCAAGGTTTTGTAAGATGTGATGTTTACGATGAACTCCAGAGACAAGAATAAGATGTTGATAACACTGTAGTGGGTAGTGGATTTGCTATTACAAAACTAATCTTTTTAGACATTCACATCTTAAAATCAGATCCTCTTAAAGCTTCTCATATTGATTTGCCAAAAGAGATAAAACTTAAGAAAGTGGTTGATAATATTCAAAACAAAGATAATAAATGTTTTCTACGGTCTGTTCTTGCTCACTTACATCCTCCACAATGGAAACCTGAAAGGGTTGAACATTATAAGAAATACGAGAATACGCTAAATGTTAAAGATTTATAGTTTCCAATGTCATTGAGAGATATTCCTAAATTTGAGAAAATGAATAATCTATCTGTTAATGTATACAGATTAATGGATACAAACAAAGTTGAATTATTAAAATTTCAAATAACTATAAAAATGATGAAACACACATTGACCTTCTATGTTATAGTTCAGGGAAAAATTCACATTATGCTTTTATCAAAATTTTATCAAGACTAATCACCTCACAAGTATTCAATAGAACAAATAAAACATATCCCTGTAAGAGATGTCTCAACGTCTTTCATACGAAAGAACGATTAAATCACCATTCAAAATACTGCAGGAATCATAAATCAACCGTAATTAATACACCAATAGTAGGAAAGAAGATATCATTCAAAGATTACAACAAATCTAACAAACATCAATTTGTGATATATGCTGATTATGAAAGTATCCTTGAAAAGATAGATACTGTTTCTTCAAAACCAAATAAATCATACACAAATAAATATCAAAAACATACTCCTTGTGGTTTCTGTTATTATATCAAATCATCTGTTGGTGATAAATACAAGTTAGAACTTTATAGAGGAGAAGATGCTTCAGAGAAGTTTGTAAGACGATTGGAAAAAGACTGTATAAGACTAAGAGAAATAATGGTTAAAACCTATAAACCAATGTCATTAACAAAGGAAGAGAAAAAGGAATTTAGGAAGAACAGTATCTGTCATATTTGTGAGGAGAAAATTGAGGGATAGGTCAAAGTTAGGGATCATTGTCATCTTACTGGTAAATATGTAGGTCCAGCTAATTCCCGTTGTAATCTTAATTACAAGCTCCCAACCTTTATTCCTGTCTTTCTTCACAACAACGCTCATTATGACACACATCTATTTATAAATGAACTTTCAAAGACATCTGGAGATATTTCTGCCATTCCTAACAAAGATCAAAAATACATCTCATTCACAAAAACAATTCATACATCCCCCATAACCCATATCAGATTTCTTGACAAATACAAGTTTATGGCAAGTCCATTATCTAACTTAGCATCATATATTAAAAACTTACCGAATCTTAAATCAAATTTCTCAAATCAAGAAGAGATTGATCTCTTGTCACAAAATTGAATATATCCGTATGACGATATGGATTCATTTGAGAAGTTTAAAGAAACACAACTTCCTTCAAGGGAAGGTTTCTATAGCAAGTTGAATAAAACTCATATTTCCAATAGAGATTATACACAAGCTAAAAAGGTTTGGGAGAAGTTTAATATAAAGAATCTTGGAGAATATCACGATTTGTATCTTAAAACTGATGTATTATTATTGACTAATGTGTTTGAGACTTTTGGAACAGTCTGTCATAATAAAAAATTCTAATAGATTAGACCCCGCTCATAATCACACAGCCCCGGGTTTGGCTTGGAGTGCTCTGTTAAAAATGACAAAACAGAATTTGGAATTAATCAGTGATATAGATATGTTTTTAATGATAGAGAAGGCTAAAAGAGGAGGAATATCTCAAGTATGTTCCAAGAGATATACTAAAGCAAATAACAAATATCTTCCTGATTATAATAAGAATGAGGACAACTCTTACCTGATGTATTATGATCCTAACAATTTGTATGGGAGGGCTATGGACCCTATCAGCTTGGTCTCAATCTTTACCTTCTGAAAAACTTAAATGGGTTAAAGAAAAAAATTATGAAAAAGTTTTACAAGACATTGTTATCTCCTCTCAAAAAGAATTGGATGAAGCTGAAGTTGGATATTATTTGAGGTTGATTTAAAATATGCAGAAGAACTTCATAACAAACATGAAGACCTACCCTATGCCCTGATAAAGAAAGTCAAAGAAAAGAATGGTTAAATGATTACCAACAGTCATTTAATATAAAAGGTAAATCTATAGAAAACTACTCACTACATTAAATGATAAAAAAGTTATGTTTTGCATCAAAGGAACTTGAGACAATATTTATCTGCTGGGTTGAGAGTTTGGAAATTCCATAGGATTTTGAAATTTAAACAAAGTTATTGGTTAAAGAAGTATATTGATATTAATACAAACAGAACTGACGCAAAAACAGATTTTGAGAAGGACTTTTATAAATTAATGAAGAATGCTGCATTTGGAAAGACTATGGAAAATGTTAGGATCAGCAAACCATAAGACCTGCTTCATCTTGAAAACAGGCTTCAAAGTCAATTAATAGACCAAGTTTTAAATGAGCAGAGGTGTTTTCAAAAAACTTTTGTGCTATTCATTTGAAAAAAGAGAGTTTGAAATGGATAAACCTATTTATATCTTCTTCTTCTTCTTCTTTCGGCTGCTCCCGTTAGGGGTCGCCACAGCGGATCATCCGTATGATCCGCATAGTGATTTGGCACATGTTTTACACTGGATGCCCATACTGATGCAACCCTGGTCGCCTCTTATGACACAGGGATATGGTACACCTATTCTAACCGGGGTATACACCGGCCCAGTATACTGGTACTCATTTCGCCGACCTCGGAAGGATGACAGGCTGAGTCAACCCCCTGGTGTATTAATTCAGTGGCCCAACGGGGCTTGAACTCAGGACCTTTTGGATCCCAAGTCGCTGCCCTAACCACTGCGCCAACACCAGGCTACCGGATATACCTATTTGTATAGGAACATCAATTCTTGACTTGTCAAAGTCGTTAATGTATGACTATTACTGCAATAATTTAAAACCAAAGTATATGGATAATGTATCATTGTTATATATGGATACAGATAGTTTTATATGAGAAATTAAGACAAGTGATGGAAATGACGATGTGATTGATAATATTGATTTCGATGATACAAGTAATTATAAGTCAGGTGATGTGTTGTTTTCATCAAATAATAAAAAGGATATTGGTAAGTTTAAAGATGAATTGGGTGGGAAGGTAATGAGTGAATTTATAGGATTGAGATCAAAGTCTTATGCTAATAAGTATATTGATAATAATAATATTGAAGGGTGTGATAAGAAGCTAAAGGGAATAAAGAAAAATATAATCAAGGAAACAATAAACTTTAAACATTATTACAACTGTTTAACCTGAAAGAAGGAAGAGTATAGAAAAATGAATACAATAAGAAGTTATAAACATCAATTTTATACAGAAGAGGTTAAGAAGAAAGCATTAGGAGCTTTTAATGATAAAATATATATTTTAGAGAATGGAATCAATAGTCTCCCTGATGGTTATAAGTATAAGTGTAAAGATATTTAAGTGTGAAGATATTGGGTTGGGGATTTTAACGGGCTACCGCCGTCTTTTACTGACTTATAAATGATAGAACCAAGCAATAACCAAAGCAAAGAGTGGAGATGTAATCAGCCTTGGTATTTAAATGGGAAACAATGAATGTGAGAAATATCAAATAAGTCTTATTGAAGAAATAATCGGGGTAAAGGTAGAGAAAACAAATAAGCGGATAAATTTAATTACAAATAAGTTGAAAGATGTAAAGAAAAAAAATATCCTTGAATGGACTGAAAACTTTGATGGTTCACAATTGAACAATGAAGAAACAATTTACTACAATCCCAAAATTTTATGTGGCTCAGGAGGTGGTCAGACAATAGCATTAAGAGAACTTTATCATTTTATCTCTGCTCAACAACTTAAACCAAGAACCAAGTTACAAGTTATTCTTTGTGAATATACACGATGGAAATGAATGTTATAATAAAATTAAGTTATGTAGAAAGTAGAACATGGACAAATATTCGTTGGTTCGCCCTTTGAGTATAATTAAAATATGAAAGGACTGTGATTATGTTGGGGGGAAGAAGTGCTTTAATCAGCAAGTCTCAATTTTTCATTTGCTTGTATAGGGGATAGGTGGGGAGGAAGTGAATCTCTCATTTTGATGGTTTTGGGGTGTGGAAGAAAAATAATTATATTCATGTACTCTCAATTATAATTGTTGCTGGTGCTTTATAAATTTAATTTTTATGCTATAGTCGAATTGGCTGTCAGTTATGTTTCCCTTTACCCAAAAGTCATTTGACCCACATATTGATAAAAGGAATGTCTTACTATGAAACAGAGCGACCTGGTTGTTAACACTGCAACTTTTGCCATGATTATGTCATTCTCTCTTTCACCCAGTGGACATGTATTGCAGTTTGAGTTATTTTGCCAAATGCTTATCAGCTAACCCTGAAGTTGAGTTGCCAAATGTCTCCCCTCCCATTCTTTGGAATGTCAAGTTGGGTAGAAGAAGAATTTATTCGGGCTTCTGTTTCAGTGAAGTCCATTCAAATGTTTCATTCAATCATTCAATGTTCTTCCTCCATATATACGAAATTAAAGATGCTCCTTTGGGATGCTGATCCAACTTGTGGAAATTGAGTTATTTTCCACCACAGGGGCTTGGGTCAGATAGTTTTTCCCTTTTATCCCATTCATTTGAATGGGCATCCCAGAAGCAACATTTATCATCTACTAACATGCTATACATAGTTTTTGGCCCCATCTCTCAATGGTGAAGAACCACCTGAAAAATTATTGTACCCAGATCTGGATTCAGATCTTCACCAAAATTGAATCAATTCTTCCTTGTGGCACTCCCAACATGTCCACCAAATCTTGTGTGAATCCATCCATAACCTTTTGAGATGTTGTGCTCCATATTGTTTTTGGCCCCATCTCTCAATGGTGAAGAATCACCTGAAAAATTCTTGAATCTGAATGTGGATTCAGATCTTCACCAAAATCTAAACAATTAGTCCTTGTCACACAACCAACCTGTCCATCACATTTCATCCGAAGCAGTCCTCAACTTTTTGAGATATCATGCAATATCATTCTTACCCCATCTTTTTCCCATATCATTTTTACCCCATCTCTCAATGGTGAAGAATCAGTTAAAAATGAAATAATTATTGTATCCAGATCTGGATTCGGATCTTCAACAAAATTGAAACAGTTCTTCCTCGTGGCACTCCCAACCTGTCCACCAAGCTTTGTGTGAATCCATCCATAACCTTTTGAGACATCGTGCTATATATCGTTTTTGGCCCAATCTCTCAACGTTGAAGAATCACTTGAAAAATTCTCGAATCCGTTTCCGGATTCAGATCTACACCAAAATCGAATCAATTAGTCCTTTTCACACACCCAACCTGACCATCAAGTTTCATCCAAACCAGTCCTCAACTTTTTGAGATATCTTGCAACATCATTTTTCACCCCATCTCTCAATGATGAAGAATCAGTTAAAAATTAAATAATTATTGTATCCAGATATAGATTCGGATCTTCACCAAAATTGAATAAATTCTTCCTCATGAAACTCTGAACCTGTTCACAAAGTTTCATATGAATCCATCCATAACCTTTTGAGAGATTGTGCTATATATCTTTTCTGGCCCTTTCTCTCAATGGTGAAGAATCGCTGAAAACATTCTCAGACCTGGATCCGGATTTGGATCTTCACCAAAGTTTAGCATTTCTGTCCTTCGCATGTCACCTCCACACTCACAAAAAAAATTCAAAACGATTCCATGAAAACTGTGGCCAAAATCGTGTGACAAACAGATAAACAAACAGACAAACGCTGCAAACCAACATATTTGGCAAAATCAAATTTCAAATTATTTCGCCAACAAACAAACAAACAAACAAGCAGTCATAGACTGGTACTTACGAAATCGTCAACTTGACCTCTGACCTTGTCTAATAAAAGCTGTCTCTTGAGAAGGTAGCGACGCAAACCAGAAGTTTCTACAATGATTCTGTACCAAACCATCAAAAATCGAATGTTTTGGATGTTTGACCTCACTGTGACCTTGACCTTTGAACGATTTTGACCAAAATCTAATCAGCGCTAGCCACCACCCTCCTGAATCACGTGGTTTAATTTGACATTGGAAGCTTCTTCCGTTCTCGAGTTATCATTTTTTGGATGTTTGACCTCACTGTGACCTTGACCTTTGACCGATTTTGATCAAAATCTAATCAGCACTAGCCATCAGCCTCCAGAATCACGTGGTGTAATTTGACATTGGTAGCTTCTTCCCTTCTCGAGTTATCTGTACCAAACCATCAAAAATCGAATATTTGACCTCACTGTGACCTTCACCTTTGACCAAAATCTAATCAGCACTAGCCATCACCCTCCTGAATCACGTGGTATAATTTGACATTGGTAGCTTCTTCCGTTCTCGAGTTATCATTTTTTGTATGTTTGACCTCACTGTGACCTTGACCTTTGACCGATTTTGACCAAAATCTAATCAGCACGAGCCATCACCCTCCTGAATTACGTGGTGTAATTTGACATTGGTAGCTTCTTCCTTTCTCGAGTTATCGTGCCTACAAACAAACAAACAAACAAACTAACAAGCAGTCATAGACTGGCACTTACGAAATCGTCAACTGGACCTCTGACCTTGTCTAATAAAAGCTGTCTCTCGAGAAGGTAGCGACGCAAACCAGAAGTTTCGACGATGATTCTGTATCAAACCATCAAAAATCGTAACGTCGACCGAAGCAAAACTCAATTTCTCCACGCAATTATATTATACCTTAACGTATAATCTAATCAGCACTAGCCATGACCCTCCTGAATCACGTGGTGTAATTTGACATTGGGAGCTTCTTCCGTTCTCGAGTTATCGTGCCTATGGCTTTTAACCCTTCGTTCGTGCTCCACAACATTCCATCCACAGTGGTCTTGGAACCTGGAATGTCGGACCCCAAGGTGGAGGAACCTGGAATGTCAGACCTCAAGGTGGAGGAACCTGGAATGTCGGTCCCCAAGGTGGAGGAACCTGGAATGTCAGACCCCAAGGTGGAGGAACCTGGAATGTCGGACCCCAAGGTGGAGGAACCTGGAATGTCGGACCCCAAGGTGGAGTAACCTGGAATGTCGGACCCCAAGGTGGAGGAACCTGGAATGTCGGACCCCAAGGTGGAGGAACCTGGAATGTCGGACCCCAAGGTGGAGGAACCTGGAATGTCGGACCCCAAGATGGAGGAACCTGGAATGTCAGACCCCAAGGTGGAGGAACCTGGAATGTCAGACCCCAAGGTGGAGGAACCTGGAATGTCGGACCCCAAGATGGAGGAAACGATTGAAAGGTTGTTTTGATTAATCAGTCACACAAGGAATGATTTGTTTATGAATAAATTATTGAATGATTTATTCAAATTATTGAATAATTTTCCCTCAACCTCCCTGAGCGAGTCTGGACATGTGTGCTCGTGTGTGTTTGTGTGTTTCATAATCTCAGGAATGGTTTCACTTCTGAATTATTTTTCAAAAAACAAGAACAAGTTCGGCAACTTTATTAATTTATTAAACACAAAGAGAACATGTTTGGGGATTGAACCCATGTGCACGAACAGTGTAAAAAAAAACCCCAAACTTTAAACAAAAGCTACTTGATTGGTACAAACAGTGTGGGTTCGATTCCCGACCCGAATATGAACTCTCTGATTGGTACAAACAGTCTGGGTTCGATTCCCGACCCGAATGTAAACTCCCTGATTGGTACAAACAGTCTGGGTTCGATTCTCGACCCGAATATGAACTCTCTGATTGGTACAAACAGTCTGGGTTCGATTCCCGACCCGAATGTAAACTCTGATTGGTACAAACAGTCTGGATTCGATTCCCGACTCGAATGTAAACTCCCTGATTGGTACAAACAGTCTGGGTTCGATTCCCGACCCGAATGTAAACTCTCTGATTGGTACAAACAGTCTGGGTTCGATTCCCGACTCGAATGTAAACTCCATGATTGGTACAAACAGTCTGGGTTCGATTCCCGACCCGAATGTAAACTCTCTGATTGGTACAAACAGTCTGGGTTCGATTCCCGACCCGAATGTAAACTCTCTGATTGGTACAAACAGTCTGGGTTCGATTCCCGACCCGAATGTGAACTCTCTGATTGGTACAAACAGTCTGGGTTCGATTCTCGACCCGAATGTAAACTCTCTGATTGGTACAAACAGTCTGGGTTCGATTCCCGACCCGAATGTAAACTCTCTGATTGGTACAAACAGTCTGGGTTCGATTCCCGACCCGAATGTGAACTCTCTGATTGGTACAAACAGTCTGGGTTCGATTCTCGACCCGAATGTAAACTCTCTGATTGGTAAGCTACTGGTCTGATTGGTCTGATTATAAGCTACTCATAAGTCGAAACACGTCGTGGTAATGTCTTTTTAACGCGAAACTTATTTCTAACTTATGTTTGACGTGCTTTGAACCAATTCTTTACGTAGTCCCAACACACATCGACGTATGTAGACGTATTCCAATGACGTCTTCCGGTCGACAAAAAAAAAAAATGAATGTGTTTCTAGCTTACAACTGCCATATAAAGACGTGTTCCCAGCGGTTTTGGGAATTGGTATATAAAAATGCTGCTCATAAAAGGGGAACCCAACAGTGTTTTTGAGTCCTTTTTGAGTCGATGTCCATGTCAGCAGTAACAGTATCAGTATCAGTATTAGTATCAGTATTAGTATTAGTATCAGTATCAGTATCAGTATCAGTATTAGTATCAGTATTAGTATTAGTATTAGTTTGTTCATGTTGGCAGTAGTTGGTGGGTGTGAGGGAGAGGGTGTGGGTTATGATGGATCGTCCTTGCGTCCGCGTGTCCACGGGTAGGTTCATAGGCTGCCACTCAACGATTTAAATGGCTGCATCTCCACTATTGAAAGTAGACGCTTGCCTCAACAATTGGATTTTTTTTTACACTCAACGCCTTTTAAACGGTACCACTCAGCCATTTTCATTGTTTACAATGAACGATTTAAATTGCTGTCACTCACCTTTGTTTTTTGACGCTGGGGTTTTGAAATTTGAAGCGTTTCTTCTGAACGTGTTAACACGCTCAAACTCGACTGTTTTAAATAGACTCTGCCGATGGACAATTGGAATCATAGCCAAGCAAGACATCGAAATGTGAACATCCTCGTCATGCCGAAGAAAAGTTTGAAGAATGCTGCAAATAAGTGTCCTGGCCGTGGCCGTGGACGCTGACGCAAGGACGATCCATTATACCGACGTCTTTCAGCCTATGAGTAACTTAAAAGTAACGTCTGTCGACGTCTGTCAACGATCGCAGACCGTGCCTACAACTTGTGGCCAGCGTAGCGGAACGTGTGAGTCATACGCCGGCATACGTCGTGAAATTTCAAGCATGAAAAAATTTGAGGACAACCAAAAAGTACAACGTTTAAAGCCAACGTACAACGACGTATGGCAGTGTTTTTCAGCGTGCTGTCAATGTTATCAAAACTTACCCATAACGTATTCAACGTGTGCCAGCGTTTTAGAAAAAAAATTCAAAAATCGTCATACGTTGGCTAAAACGTCAAGGTGTGACCAGGCCTTTAACCTTCAGAGATATTGTGCTAAGTAGCGTTTTTGGTCCTATCTCTTAATGCTGAAGAATCAGTTAAAAAGTTCTCAGATCCGGATCTGGATTCAGATCTTCACCAAAATTCAGCTTTGCCGTCCTTGACCGTTTACCTACACACACAAAAAATTTCAGAACGATTGCTTGAAAATTGTGGACAAAAATCGTGTGACAAACAAACAAACAAACAAACAAACAAACAGACAGACAGACAAACTTGGCGAAATTTTTTTTCGCAAAGTAACAAACAGACTGACTAACAAAATCGACTGACCAATATACTTGAAAAATCTTCGATTTTGCAATTAACAATCATCAAGGGGTGAAAAACAACACCTCCTTTACCTTCCGTGGCGGAGGTTATCAGGTAGGAAAGGTAAGCCAACCTAATATTGCATTGTGTTTCAAAAATTTTTAACGTGAAATCTGCATTGATTAGGGTCACGGAGCACAACCAACAACAACAACAACAACCGGAAATCAACATATTTTTACAGCCTTATTGTGTCTAAGGATCGTCGTTCTCTATACCCTGAGTGCGTGTGCACTCGCTCTCAAAATACAAAAATCGAGCGATCCTTTGCTTTAATACTATTTTACCAGCAAAGTTAATGTCCTTATTAATTAATTTTTCAACAAAAGCTATATCTCTTCTAAATCTAGTTTGTCCACTATTTCCAAGATCAGCCGCCTCGAGCAATTCTCGTTCATCGCTCGATAAGCAGGCACGTTCACAGCAGGGTGTTAATTGCGCTTTCAAGCTTGACAAAGCGCGCTGGGCCGATGCGCGATTACGTCATCACGCACTCACACGAGCATTGCATCTGAGACTCGCTTGTGATCGCGTGCGGTCACGTGACAAATATTTTTACATGTTAAAACGTTCGTTTTTAATCGGAATTTTTATGGAAACCGATAGAGCACGTCCTTAAACCTTGTAAGGTGTTATCATTTGTGGTGTCCGAAGTGCAGACAGACAGACAACCACGCGACCAAGGAGCCAAGCTGTTTATTGCCTCAGCGAGTCCCCATACAAACAAGAACCCCGAGCGAGCGAGTCATGAAATATAATTCACCCACGTGACTCCAAGCACCCTGAAAGTACCCCGCCCCTCATACAGCACACTTCCTCCCCTTCTAAAAAAAAATGCCAGCAATCACATGCAAAACCCTACAATGCCACAATCCTACAAACGTCAACATACAAAATCCTTCAAGTACGGCGGCCGTCTCCTGACGCGCCCCGGGCGGACAGAGCCACCCTCAGGCCCAGGCTCGGGCGCCTCCGGGCTGTGAGGTCGAGGGGACATCCTCGACGGACTCGCCCCACCCATCACCTCGGGAGCCCCCGGGCTACTAGATTGCTCGCCTCCCTCGGGCAGGACCGGACTAGATAAACACCCCGTGTCCGCCAGCTCCGTCGCCAGCACGTCTGGCTTCGGCGCTGCAGGTGACCTTGGCGACATCAGAGGTGGGGGCCCCAAATCATTCGGCCCAGGGGGTTGAAATGAGAGCGAGAGAAGAACCTTCAGAGTTTAGGCTTTATTCCATTTGATTGGAGCCGCTTCTGCGGGCACACCAGGAAATACAGGTTCAGCTAGGAGTACATAAGCAGTAACGTATACATGTGCGATTAATCATTGCAGACTAAATCCGCGTAAGCACGGAGTTCGATATAATCTCCATTCTCACCAGTCAATGAGCACCTTCAGTCAACGAGCATCAAGTGAACAGCCGATGTAAATGGCAATGCCCCGGGGACAATCACCCCGCACCGCGGAGACCTCCCCTTATACGCGAGACGCACAACATGTGATCCCGCGTCATGTCCCTAAATTCACCTCAATTCACCACATTCTCCCCACCTTTAAAATGCAACTAGGGGCCCATCTTACACACCATGATTGCTTTAGCACTATAGGAGTATACATTTCAAGCAACGCGGACTAATAGGTCTACAGAAGCATACATGCCAAGCAGTGATTATTTTGAGTTGTAGGAGCATGGAAATGAGCATCGATTTATGATATAATGAGCATATAGGAGCATGAGCAGCGAGAATGCCGATAATCCCCTTTACAGATTGAGTCGTCGAGGGGGCCTTATTCGTCGACCTCTCCGGGAGTAAATGGCAGTTTCACTTGAGGGAGACTCCCGATCCTCTTGGTGAGCCTCGACTTGTGCCGGGGATGACTCCTCGATCGCTCTCGGGTGGAACGCGGCAGCCCCGTCGCCCGGTGGAGTTCCTGGGGGGGGGGAATGTCAGAAGGAGGAGTGCCAGAAGGTGGTGTACCTGCGGGAGGAGTACCTGAGGGAGCCAGATGGCGAACCGACACAGTGGTCTCCCTGCCATCCGGGAGCCTGACATGAGCATACTCTGGATTAGTGTCAATGAGTTCGACCCCCTCCACCAGGGGTTCATACTTGCTTTGTCGGACCGGGCGTTTCATGAACACTGTACCGGGATGGGTCAGCCAGTTGGGCACCGTTTGACCGTCAACATAACGTCGCTGGTGAGTAAACATTCGTTCGTGAGGAGTTGCATTGGTGGACGTGCAGAGCAAAGAGCGTATGGAATTCAGAGCGTCGGGAAGAGTAACCTCCCACCGCTCGGGGCCCAGTCCTCTCGATTTCAGCGCCAGAGTTACGGCTTTCCAAATTACTCCATTATACCTTTCCACCTGCCCGTTTCCCTGTGGGTTGTAACCCGTCGTTCGACTAGTTGCTATGCCGAGCTCTAGTAGGAATTGTTTTAGCCCGGCCGACATGAAACATGGCCCTCTGTCTGAATGTATGTACGAAGGTTTCCCAAACATAGCGAAGAGGTCAGAGAGACATCTCACGACAGTGCCCGAGGTCATATCCGAGCACGGAAATGCGAAAGGGAACCTTGAATATTCATCAACAACGGTGAATATGTATCTGTTGTCTGTCTCGGTCGGCAGGGGCCCTTTGAAGTCGATGTTTAGTCTCTCGAAGGGGGAAGTGGCCTTGATCAGTCTGCCAGATGCCGCGCCAAAGAATCTGGGTTTTAGTTCAGCACAAACAGGGCATGAAGCATTCATTTGTTTAATATCTTCAACAGAATAGGGAAGGTTTTGTCTGCGCACGAAATGTGCCATTCTGGTTACCCCTGGGTGGCAGAGAGACACGTGTAGGTCTTGCAAAGCCTGACTGATTGTTGCCGAACTGTAGACCCGAGAGAAGGTATCTGCAGCAGGGTTTTCTTTCCCGGGCCGGTAAACAATGTCGTAACTGTAGCAAGCTAGGTCTATCCGCCATCTCATAATTTTTTCATTCTTAATTTTCCCGTTATTTTTCCCATCAAACATGAATGCCACGGATCGTTGGTCCGTAACGAGCGTGAAGTGGTTTCCCAGTAAATAATGTCTCCATTTCCGCAGCGCTTCGACGATGGCATATGCTTCCTTCTCTATCGCTGAGTGTCTCTGCTCGCTTCTAGAGAGAGTTCTCGAGAAGAACGCGACCGGCCGCCCAGACTGATTAAGTGTAGCAGCTATCGCGTGATCTGAAGCGTCGGTTTCCACCACGAAGGGCACCGAGCTGTCGATCGATAAAACCACGGACTTACTGATATCATCCTTGAGGTTGTGGAAAGCTCTTACAACAGCGGCATCTGGTGGAAAGTTTTTGCAATGCACTAGGGGATGTATTTTCTCGGAGTATTGCGAAATCCATCTCGCATAGTAAGCGAACATGCCGATCACCCGGCGCATTGTCTGCAAGTCCTGAGGTGGTGGAAGCTCACGGAGCGGGCGCAATCGTTCAGGATCAGGCTTAATTGTGCCGTCGGCTATTGTGTAGCCGAGAAGGTCAATTGACCTTGCCGAGAATACGCATTTCTCGTAGTTGAGAGTCAGATTATATTTTCTAGCAATGCTCAAGAATCTGTCCAGATTCCTATCATGTTCCCCCTGATCCCTACCGCACACTGTGACATTATCCACGTAAACAAAAGTGTCTTTGAGGTTTTCATCTGAGATGATGTCGTCCATAACCCGTTGGAAGCAAGCTACCCCATTCGTGACACTGAAAGGTATTCTCCTGAATTGGTAGAGGCGCCTCCCTGCCTGGAATGCGGTGTAAGGTTTGTCTTCCTCTCGGATGGGAATTTGATGATAGGCGCTTCGCAAGTCGATGGTGCTGAATACCTTATAATTGGCCACGCGTTCGACCATCTCGTCTATGCGCGGCAGGGGGTAGGCATCGAGTTGGGTAAAGCGATTGACCGTTTGGGAATAATCGACAACCATTCGTTTCTTATGGTTCTGACTGCTGGTTACTAACACCTGTGCGCGCCATGGCGAATCGCTCGGTTCTATAATTCCTTCTTCCAGTAATCGCTTGGTTTCTGAGGTGATGAAATTCATATAAGCAGTGGTATATCGCCGCGATTTAATCGCTATCGGTTTGCAGACCGGCGACAAGTTAGCGAACAGCTGGGGGGACGTCACCTCCGCGGTGGTCAACGCATTTAAAATTAGACGAGGCTTGCTTCCTCCAAAGGGTATTTCGACGCTCGTGTGCTGCTTGAGGACATTATGACCCAGAATTACGTCTGCGCACAAATCACGAAGCACCAGTACCCTTACATCCCGATGCGTGTACCCTTTTACGTCCAATTCAACATTGCAGTACCCTCGTACACGGGATTGTAGTGAGGTGGCGGCCATGCATACCGTATTGTCAGTCGGGTGGATTATCCATTTCCTGCCCTTCACTAGCGAGCTGTTGACGAAACTTTCAGAGCTACCGGTATCAATCAGTGCCTCAGCCATATGCCCGTTAATTCGTACGTTGATGATAGCCTTGGATAGATTCCCCGGGGAGGCTGCAGTTAATTTATTTTGCGAGTAGAGAGCCGCAGAAGTGGGTTTATTTCTCCTTAGAGTAGATTTACATACCCTGGCATAATGCCCTTTCTTGTCGCAATTCATGCATGTGGCATCTCTGGCGGGACATTTTTGACGAGGGTGCCTTTTGTACCCACAAAAGAAGCATTTACCAACCGGAGCAGTTGCTGAGGAGTTTGACGTGGCCTGGGTATCCGGCTCCTCGGGTGTTTCTCCATCCCCTATGTCTGGCTGTGTCTGTGCCAGTGGGGTTCCCATCGTAGCAGCATTCATTAGCAGCATCGGTGTCCCAAATGACTCAGATTGCTGCTGAGCCGTATCCATCGCTCGAGCCTGATCGACTACCTTGTCAAGAGTGGGTTGCGCTTTCTCTAGTAAGCATTGCCGTATGTGGGCTGATCTGAGTCCTTGGATGAATGCCTCCCGGGTGGCTTCCTTTCGGTGTTCCTCGGCGCTTACGGCCCGGAAGCTGCAGTCTTTTCCCAGCTGATTCAGAGCTTGCAGGAACTGATCGATTGTCTCCCCGGCTGCTTGCTTGCGTGTGTTGAGAAGATGTCGTATGTATACCTCGTTCTTGGGCTTCACGTAGAGCGCTTGCAGCACCTCGATCGCTGCTTCGTAAGTGTCGCACTCCGAGAAGAGCCTGTACACGCTGGGCGAGACATGATTCATGAGAGCGGCGAATTTGTCAGCTCCCTCCTCGATGATGGTCAGATAGTGTGAGAAGGAACAGAACCAATGCGACCATTTCATTTCTGCGTCAGTCGCGTTTGGGTCTGCGTCGAACCTCTCTGGTTTGTAGATCTTGTCCATCGTTGGTTGAGAGAGCCGAGAAAACCAAAGTCATGTCCCTCAATTCACCTCAATTCACCACAGGGGTGACGCTGAACAGCGGTCATGCACCTGGTCCATGTGCCTTTTCCACAACTTGCCATCATCAGTGTTAACCGTACAATTTTCCGGTCCCAGCACGGCAGACACCGTCCCTGGAACCCATTTACTACTGCAGAAATAGTCCCGGACCATCACCCGCTGCCCCACCGCCACCCGGCGCATCGGCGCCACGCGCGCCCCCGCTCCCGCCCCTGGCACCGACCGCCCTGGTCGCAGCAAATCCAGTCGAGACCTTAACACACGTCCATAAAGACGCATGGCTGGGGCCTCGCCCGTCGTGAGGTGAACCGCATTTCTATAGAGTAGCAAAAAAAACATCAACAACTGTTTGCATAGAAGCACTGCCCCCACGCCGCAATGCCCATTTCAGCATTTTAACAAATGCCTCCGCCTGGCCATTCGTGGCGGGATGGTACGGCGCAGATCGCAGATGTTTTATACCATTCTGTCACATGAACTCACTGAAAATAGTGGCCATGAATTGGGGGCCATTATCAGACACCAAAATCTCAGGAAGGCCTTTGTTAGGAAAATTCGACCGTAGCTTTTCAACCGTAGCGACCGCTGAAGTACATTGCATGACTACCACTTCGGGCCATTTGGAGTAAGCATCAATGACAATCAAAAACATTTTCCCTTGAAACGGTCCCGCAAAGTCCACGTGCACCCTTTGCCAAGCTCTGTCGGGAACGGGCCATAAACTCGATGTGCGCCGCGGGTTATCAGCGTCCGATTGACACGTAGTGCAATGCCGCACCATCTGCTCAAAGGTGAACCGCCGTCCCAACAGGTACTGATGAAACTTCCGCACCTCACGACGAGGCTGAGAGCTTCGCGCTCGATCTGGGCATACTCCCGCTCTGCCGCGGACAAGGCTCGGGAAGCAAAACAAATGGGACGCTCGGAGCTATCGTCCATCCGGTGGGAGAGCACCGCTCCGACCCCGTATGCGGAGCTGTCACACGCTAACAAGAGCCGGATGTCCCCATTTCGCTTCAGCACCGTTACTACCGGGGTGGCCCAGTTCGAATAAGGCACCTGCTCGATCACTCCACAGGCCTCCAGCCTGTCCAGCTCACCCTTGACCTTGTCCTGCAGGGCATATGGAACCGGTCTCAGTTTACAAAATCGAGGAGTCACCCCCTCCCTCAAGAACAGTTTCGCTTGCATGCCTTCGAGCTTCCCAAGGCCGTCGCCAAACAAGCCTTCATGTCCTTGAAGCACCTTCTCCAACCGATCTTCTAATCGGCTTGGAACGGCTTGTACAATGTGAAGGGCCGTCCAGTCTAGCCAAATGCAAGCCAACCAACTCCGGCCCAGGAGAGCCGGTCCAGACCCCATACTACATACAACTTGAGCGCGGCGTTCTGACCCTGGTAGCGTACAGATATGTTGGCCATCCCCACCGGCGTGATCCTTTCGCTGGTGTACATATATAGTGCGAGGTCTGACTCTATAAGTTTAAGACTGGAGTCTACGAGTGGCTTGCTCACCTATGATCGACAACGCGGCTCCAGTATCAACTTGGAACACGATCGGAGTTTTATTCACCTCGATCTCCACCGTCATAGGCCGTGCCGTCGCAGGCCCAATCAGAAAAAGGCTCATCATTGGCTGCAGGTCTTGCCCTGGCCCACCGGGGTTGCACTCCCAGTCGCTGGGATCATTCCACACCCCGCTAGTCATGACCTTTATGGTGGGCAATGCCACTCGACACACACGTTTCAGGTGGCCCACCTTGTGACAATGGAAACACACTGTTTTAATACGGGCACACACTCGTGCCACGAAATCCGCGATGCGCTCTCCCGGACCCTTCGCGAGGTGATCGAACTGGTATCGCGCCAGTTGCGCGAGTCGCCAAACATGAGGGCGAGTGTGCATACAGCGCGGAGCATACAGCGCGAATGTGCTGTATGAGGGCGCCAGTTGCGCGACGGAAACTCCGCCCCTCATACAGCACATCATTCGTCTCGTGGACCCTCACGATACGCTGTCCTTCGACGGGACCAGGAACCCAAATCTATTCAACGTGTGAGCTTCTTCTTTCTCTATTTCTGTTCCCGACACCGTTGTGTGCTCCAGACCGAGCTGGGCAACATGGCTGTGCATATAAATCCTATGTCCGTCCGAGTTGCCCTAAAACAATCATGCATAAATCATCATTTTTATTATCACTATCATTATAACAGGTATTCAAATGATGCTCCGAGGAGCCCATCCATTTATTATGTATGCAACGTACAGTGTTCAAAGCCAAAACAGCATACAGAGTTTATCGAACAGGGAGAAAATCCGAGCCTTGATTAATTTGACTCCCACAACTTAACCACAGCACGAGTACTGTAGGGAATTTTCACACATCATCTCCAAGCTGTCTGCTGAAGTGGTTTTAATTATTTAATTTCCTATCGAGTTCACACACAAGCGAACACACACACACACACACACACACACACACACACACACACACACACACACACACACACACACACACACACACAATTTGGTAAAAACACTCTCAATGACATTCGCCCAGCACTATGAATTAGCAGCACATGCAGTCAGTCATCATCGTCCTTCTTCTGGATTTGGTGTGCGCATTTCACCTCCTCCAAAGTCTTCACATTTATGATGACGACCAATCATTATCTCTATACAAACATACAAGTTGTTCCACACATACAAGTTCCAGGTTGGAACACTCAACTTTCGTCTAACACAAAACTCAACCTTTCCAACCACATTGTATTCACAAATACGTCCAAACAGGTAACTCTACAAACATTAAAACACATCTATTTCCCACTTAGCCATTCTCCTAGCTCATTAACCTTGTGTTTTCCGTTGGTTCAAGATTCCCTCTGAACCTTATCGCTTACGTCCTGTCTCAGCTTGTGACTCCGTCAGCCACACTGCTAGCGCTCTCCAGTGTTTTCCGCTTTCACCGATAACTTTAAGTGTTGTTCCTTTGGGTAACTCTATATTCCTTCCCATTTTTCGTTGTTAACTTATCGACAGCCTGATAGCTTTGAAACATTTCTCCTTTTAGTACACGGAACCTGGGGTCCCGTTCTGATCGACAGCCTTTAAGCCTTCTTCCAGGACTTTAACCTATCTGTGTTTCACACAACTCAGAAAACGGGATTCGAACCTATTTTCTCCTTATTTCACGTGGATATTTCTTATTCTCTTCATACAACAACCTTATTTCCCATGGCCCCACACAATGCCACAGAATACAAGACTTCAACTCGTTTCTCCTTATTTCACTTGGATATCCTTATCCTCCACCCTTCCCGGTTACAAAATACAGCCTGACAGCCCATTGTGGTCCTTCAATAAAACCGCATTTGACTCTCCTCAAATGCTTACCGTTATCAGTTCGTCACGTCAGCAGACCCTGGAGCTGCGTTCAAAGGAACTCTAGGTGTACAGTGATTACCTAACTAGGGCTATCCTTTTGCAGGTGCCCGACGTGTTGCGCACCACGTACCGATGAGCTGAGACCCTTGTAAACGCTGTACACCAAGCGGCGCTCCTCTGGTCCACAGCTTCAGAGTCCGTGAGGTCCCGTCTGGGGTGCCAACTGTGAAGACTCTGTTCTCCGGCCCGGCATCACTTCCGGTTCCGGTTTTGGAGCAGCGAGAGGTCTCCTTCGGGGCTCCCTGCTGACGTTCTCAAAGCTAAGTTTCCGGTTGTTATTTGTCCCGTTTTAACTGTTTAATTTTCTCACCTACATGTTACTGTGTGTTGCTAGTTCGGTTTTGTTTCAAAAATCGTGCTATTTTGTGAGTATTTTTGTCAACGTTCTTACCTGTGCTTGAGGCCTAGGCATAGGCTTGAGGCCTACCGGTTCCACTCGGTGTTCGATCGGTTTTTTTTTGTTTGTTTGTTTGTTTTTTCTCCCCATTACCTTCAATTTCTATCCTCCCCATTACCTTCAAATTTGATCCTCCCCACTTTCCAAACATCCCCCATTCTCCCAACCAATCTCTTTCTTATCTCAAAAAAATAAATAAATAAATAAATAAATAAATAAATAATAATAATAATAATAATAAAATAAAAAAATACCCTACAACAACAACAACACGCTCACCTTCTCCCGATTCTGCTTCTTCTTCTTCCTCTAAACTTCCTCCTCGTCTTCTTCCTCGATTTTTTTTTTTACACATCCATGACCTAATCTGTTGAACTCTCTCATACATTAATATTAACAACAACAGCAAAAAAAAAAAAAAAAAAAATATATATATATATATATATATATATATATATATATATATATATATATATATATATATATATACATATACATATACATATACATATACATATACATATACATATACATATACATATACATATACATATACCCAACAACAACAACAACAACACGCTCACCTTCTCCCGATTCTGCTTCTTCTTCTTCCTCTTAACTTCCTCCTTGTCTTCTTCCTCGATTTTTTTTTTTTTACAATTCCATGACCTAATCTGTTGAACTCTCTCATACATTATTTTTAACAACAAAAACGATCTTATAATGCTTCATCTTCCTCTCTCACACATCTGGTACTCTTTACTGTTTCACAATGCACTACTCTTCTGCTATTTTAACAGACTGCTCTCATTTCGACCTCTCCTTCATTCCTTGCCTAAAAAATCCAACTATTACAGCGCTTCTTCTCTCCATGCTCTGAATTCGCCTTCATTGCATCCATCAAGAATTGTGTGAAATCGCATCTCTGACCTAGAACTTTTAAAAACCACAGTTTGCCATGGATGCTCGCTTTCCATCAACCATTCTTTTTTTCCAACTTCAGTGCCAACTCACCCCCCTCACCCCTCACTCTCACTAGGAAAGCAACCATCCCCCTCTGCTCCCTCCAAGCCTCCCGCTCACCTCGCTCAAAAATTCCCCCCTCACCTTTCTCCCACCTGTCATCCCCCTCACTCTACCTTCTCAAAGTTGCCCCCCTCTCATCCACCAACCTGCCTCCCTCCACTGCCCTCTCACCTCCATCTCTTCACTCCACCTCCTCAAATCCTCAACTGCCTTCTTCCTTGTCTCTTGTGCCCCCTCTCCCCCAGCACCACAGAGCCTTTTCTCCTCCTCATTCGGCCCCCTCCCCTCGCTATTCTGCAATACCCCACACTCTTTCAGCAACCCTCCTTGCCTCCCCCCCCTCGTCCCTTGTCCTACCCTCCCCCTCCCCCTCCACCTCCTGCACCCAAAGCCTCCTCCCCTACCTCTTCATTAAAAGTGTGGAGCTCAAATATCCGGGGCCTTCGCTCAAACCTTTCAGATCTTTCCATACAGGTTGCCACTGACAAACCAGACATTAGCTGCCTAACAGAAACTTTCCTCTCCCAAGACGTGTCTGACTCCCAAGTATCTCTCCCTGGTTACTCCCTCTTACGGTATGACAGACCTGAGCCTCGCCCTGGTGGAGGTGTTGCTCTCTTCATCAAAGACTCTATTCCTCACTCTCCATGCACTGCTCTCACTCCCCCACACCCCCAGGAATACCTCTGGCTTCGGCTTCCCTTCCATTCCCACCTCATGTTTATATGTGTACTGTACCGTCCACCGAACAGTGATGACTCCATCTACACCTCACTATCCGAAAACATGGACCATCTTCTATCTTCTCATCCAAACTCTCTCTTCCTCTTATGTGGTGACTTCAATTGTCATCACGCCAGTTGGCTAGGTATGGGTACCTCTCTCACCTGCCATGGCACCTCAGCAAAAGCTTTCTGCGACTCATTGGGACTGACTCAATCGGTCAACTTCCCGACCCGGATCTCAACCAATGGTACTCCATCTCTTCTGGATCTGATTTTGACAAATTTCCCTGACAATATCTGCTGCTCTTCCTTCGCTCCAATTGGTTCTTCTGACCACGTCCTTGTCAAAGTGGACATCTCTCTGGCTGTTATCAGAGAACCACCTCACCGCCGTCGAGTCTGGCATTTCACCCAAGCCGACTGGCAGGTCTCCGAGCAGCCATCAAACTTACAGACTGGTCTCCGATCACTACTTTCTCAAACATCAACTCATCCTGGGAATTCTTTCAAAGAAACTTGCTCTCCCTCATGCACAGATTTATCCCCTCTCGTGTTCAGTTGTCTTACCCTTCCTCCCGCCCTTGGTTTACTGAAGCTTGTGGCGAGGCAGTTGTCCTGAAACAACTTGCCTTTGCCTCATGGAAAGCAAACCCAACTGAGGGCAATCTCAGTTCCTTCCACAAAGCTCGGAACAAGTGTGTATCTACCCTCAGGAGAGCCAGAAAACAACATCTTTCTCATCTCAAGTCTGAACTCTCAAATCTCTCTCCCTCCTCAAAATCCTGGTGGCGTTTAATCAAATCTGTTTCTGGTGTATGTTCCCCCTCCATCCCCTCCCTTACCTCAAATGGCCGCACTGCTGATTCCACACGTGATAAAGCTGAATGTCTAAACTCGGTGTTTGCAGCTAAATCTTGTGTCCTAAACCCATCACTATCTCTACCCACTTTACCCAGTTGCACCCAACTGTCCCTGGACTCTGTATCCTTTTCTCCTGACAAGGTGGAGAGCTTGCTTTCAAACCTCGAGTCAGATTCTGCAACCGGTCCAGACGGCATCAGCCCACGTGTCCTCAAAGCCTGCTCTTCTGCTCTTGCTCACCCACTCTCTGTTCTATTCACCCTCTCATTTGCCCAAGGTCATCTGCCATCTGCTTGGAAATCTGCTAACATCACTGCCCTGCATAAAAAAGGTGCAAAAACAGATCCCTGTAACTACAGACCAATCAGCCTTCTCCCAATCATCAGCAAGGTGATGGAATCCATCATCGCTTCGGACATGAAATCCTTCCTCTTCTCCAATGGCTTGATTTCCAATCATCATTTTGGTTTCAGACCAGGTCACTCTACCCTGGATATGCTGCTTCTGCTCTCCCATCAATGGATGGAGGTCCTCAATGCCAGACAGGAAATCCGAGCCGTATCCCTGGACATATCACGTGCTTTTGACACAGTCTGGCACCCTGCCCTACTCACCAAACTCTTCCCATGGTATTCAAGGACATCTCCACTCATGGCTCGCAGACTTCCTCTCCTGTCGCAGTCAACGTGTGGCCCTAAATGGAGTTCTTTCATCCCCTCTTCCTGTGCAGGCTGGAGTTCCTCAAGGCAGCGTTCTGGGCCCTGTTCTTTTTCTGGTTTTCATCAATGATCTCTCGGACTCTCTGGAAAATCCTCTATTTCTCTTTGCCGACGACTCCACCCTCTGCCGTACCACCTGTCATCCCTCAGACCGGCAAGCAGCAGCTTCTTCGCTCACTGCAGATCTGGATAAAATCACAAACTGGTCCAACACGTGGAACATGTCTTTCAATCCAGACAAATCTCACACTCACTATGTCTCTTCAAAAGGACCGTTTAGAAAAACCCCCATCCACTTTCTCAACAATCTTCTGGAAGAAGTCTTTTCTTTCAAACTTCTGGGTCTCACTATCTGCCATGACCTTTCCTGGGAAAGACACATTTCCAACCTCGCCTCAAAAGCCAGTCGCCGACTGGGAATCCTCCGTCATGCAAAGTCCTTCCTCGGCCCTCTTGAGCTCCTGACCACTCACAAAGCTTTTGTCCATAGCCTGATGGAGTACTGCTCTCCCCTCTGGGCTGGTGCTCCTGCCTCCCACCTTTCTCGGCTTCACGCTGTCGAAACCAGGGCATTTAAGATCATCGGCATCTCCCGCAATGAAGCTGAGTCTTTGGGCCTCTCACTCAATCACCGCAGGTTGGTCGGTGATCTTTCTGTCTTCTACCGATTCCTCTCCAGCCTTGCCCACCCTGCTCTCTCTGCGATTTGTCCCCACCACATTTCCACAGGGCGCTCAAGGTCCGCCAACAACCCCCTTCTGGTAAAACTACCAAAATCACGAATCACTGCTCATCTTCACTCTTTCATTCCTCTTTTTTCCCGCCTTTGGAATAAACTTCCTCACTCTATTCTTTCACATTCTTCCCTCCAGGCTTTCAAAACAGCTGTTCACCACCACCTCTTATCTTCCCCCATCCAAATCCCCGATCTTTTCTACCCCCAATAATCCACCCAAGCCCACTTCTTTCAATTCTCCTGCTTCCCTTCCTGAAAGTCCCTGTAATGTCCATCTTCTCTTCGCCATGTTCCCCGTCCCATCCCCATCCCTCTCCCTTCCACAGTTCACCTAATGTGTCTGTTCCCCACTGTTTTGTCCCTTCCACTCCCGCCCCTCTTGCCTCATGCCTCCTTGCTGTGAGTTGTGTGTTAGCTCTCATACGAGCCTCGACCAAGGTATACAAAAAAAAAAAAATTCCTGCCCGAACTTACAGGGGGCACTGCATCAGCAACACAACAGCAATCTTGAGCAGTCATGCAAACCAACAGCAACACGCTGCACATGAGTTGTGACAAAGATCGAGGGGATGTGGGATAAATATTGTTTTCTTCATTTCAATAAAATGTTGCGATCGACCCAAGACCCCGAGAGATAAAATGGAACTACCTTGGGTGAACAAATCCATCTGGAGCTTTCCAGTGGGAAAATGATCATTTATCATTTCTTGGAGTACCACTGAAGCTGTGCCCTTTCACCAGTACAATGGTACGCCTTTCACGAACCTCAGAAGGATGACAGACTCAGTCAAACCCACCTGGTGTCGATTCAGCAGACAACAGGGCTTGAACTCAGGACCCCGGGATCCCAAGCCAACCACTCTAACCACTAAGCCAACACCAGGCTTAATTGTTCACCTGATAAGGATGAGCTGCAACAATCCTACAATTTTAAGGTAGTAGGTTGTAGACAGCAACCGCCCAGGGTGGTACGACCGTTCTGACTTGGGAGCGTTAAAGTGGTGCCCGAAACCATCTTATACTCTGTGTGTCAGCATTGCTGGTCTTACTTTCTGTCTCACTCAAGCTATAGTTACCAGGCTAGCCTTAATCTCTCTTTCTTGCAAACAGACATTTACTTTTCATCATACATTTCTCTTACTCACTCATTTTCCCTCCTCACTTTATTCTCTCTTTTCTTACCGTTCTATTCATGCAGTTCTTTTATTTTAGGCTTGGCCTCGATGAGGACTATTCAGTCCGTGACTGTAACCTTCAACATTAAAAAAAAATCTACATTCATGAACATTTCATAGGAAGAGTGTCCCTGTGGTTTGTTCCACAATAAAACTCTTCCTTCACTTTTCAAGGAAACTTCACATCTTACTGGAGATAAACATGATAATGATGATGGAGAGAAGATATTTTCTCATCAAATCAGGTTTGTAAAGGTGAACAGTAAACTTAAATTTGAACAAGATTTAACAAGACACATCATGATACATTATATCTGAATCAAAGTACTTCAACTACCGACGTAATAATGTCGTAATTTACAAAACATTACACAACACTAAGAATAAAGTTTGAAAAGAATATTTTTTTCTAAAAATCCTAAGGCCCATGGAAGAGCTGTTACACATAAATCATGTACTCTCATGCAGACAGAAATGCCAGACAACACATGACTTGACTTCGGACAAACACGACCATTGACCGTGAGGGAATGAACTGCCCTGAACACACTGAGTGCCAGTGGAGTCATCTAATGGCGGTGATTTCCTTTCTGCAGTCAGTGGGGAACCTTCAGGGAGAAATTCCCCTCATTGGATGACAACTCACAGGATTTATCTGTGATCTATCCTCTAAATGCTGAACATCAAGTGAGGAAGCATCACGTGCCATTATAAATCTTTGGTTTGACTCGGTTGGGGTTCGATCCACCGACCTCCCGGACTCGGAGTGGGCGATCTAACCATTACACCACTGAGTCAGGTAAGTTCTCCATTATTGGAGAAAAATGTTTTGTTTTTTCATCAGGGAACCTTGAATAACGGTTTTGAAGAGGAAACGTAATCACAAAAGGTTCTCTTTAAAAATAAGAAGAAGAAGAAGAAGAAGAAGAAGAAGAAGAAGAAGAAGAAGAAGAAGAAGAAGAAGAAGAAGAAGAAGAAGAAGAAGAAGAAGAAGAAGAAGAAGAAGAAGAAGAAAACAAATTGTGGAATTCCTTGCACCAACGCACATCCGATGGGCCGGTTAGGTTAAGAACATTCCTTATTGTCCCGTAAACCTTTATATTCCCTCGGAGTTATACCCTCATGACCCTATTGATGCGTCCAAACTAATATCTCACCTCTTGGGTTTATCATTCATGATCCCTAAAGTTAAAATTTTTGACTTGGAAAGAAAAAGGATCATTGGGATCAAATCAAACCTTTCCACCATCCTGGGTGAAGAGGATAATTAAATTAACATTCATGATGATTCAACAACTTCAGGACTCACCTGTGGAGGTGAAAAATAAATTGAGCAAGAGGATCACGGGAACATCTCGAATCAGCTTGAACATCTCCATCACATTCTGTTTGTGGTTTCTGATCTCTCACAAAACATCACGAGATCTGGTGATGTTCTCAAAAAGAAGAGATCTGAAAAATATTCAAAACACAAGTTAGTAAATCACAAATACACAAAACAAGCCGGTAGGCGGCGATGGGTCGCCGAGCATGGAAACTATAAGATATAGAGCAAAATGGATGTCATATAGCGGATAGGGAATCACCTTAAGATTATGCATATCAAATCTCATCCAGTTCCATCTACTGATAACTACTCGGTTATCCATTTGAATGAAAAGAACAGAAAATGCGGTTTGAAATCGGAAATCCCCAAAGTTCGAGGGGGTGCTGTGGGTGAACAAAGATCTAAATCGAAAATCCAGCTCTATCGTTTGTGCACGATGTATTTCAGACGATTAGTGTGAATTTTCATGACCATCCGACCATAACCCAAGGAGGAGTAGCATTTGGCGTGAAGGCACCTCCAGCTCTCGCATATTATCGATTTTTGCACTAATTGACCTTTGACCCCTGACCAAAGCGAAATCGGTCAATATGTCCTGATGCAAAGTTGTAGTACTCATTGAGTACCATGAACCTGCAAAGTTTCATTTGTATCGATACAATCACCTGGTCGCTAGGGGGACTTCAATTTTCGCCAATTTTCGCGTATACCCGAATTGTAGGGGGCGCTGCGGGTAAAGTATTCCATATATCACAAAAACCGGAATATATTTGATAGAGCATCACCTGTAGATCATTCGTGCCAAATTTCATAACCCTACGTGGGATAATGGCTTTCGGAATTGATTTCGAGTGAACGGTACCGATTTTGAAGGTTTTTCAGTTGTTGCTAGGGAACCAAAGCGTCCCCAACAACCATCACAATTTTCACAATTCATTCGTATCGATGCATCACAACCATCACATCACTCCTCTTCCTTAACAGTGTGGACCGAAAATATATGGGGACTTCGCTCAAATCTGGCAGATCCTTCCATACAGGTTGACACTGACAAAGCATACATAATCTGCTTATCAGAAATCTTACTCCTTCAAGACATCTCTGACTGCCTCGTGTCTCTCCTGGTTACTCCCTCCTCCAGTATGACAAAGCTGAGCCTCGTCCTGGCGGCAGAGTTTCTCTCTTCATCAAAGACTATTCCTAAATCAACATGCACTGCCCTCTCTCCCCCACACCCACAAGAATACCTCTGGCTACGGCTTCCCTCCAATCCCATCTCATGTTTATATGTGTGTGGTATCGTCCACAAAAAAGTGATGACTCCATTTACACCTTACTCAACAAAAACATGGACCAACTTCTACCCACTCATCCCTCATCTTGCTTTCTTCCTCATATGTAGTGACGTCAATTGCCATCATGCCAGTTGGCTGGGTGTGGGTACCTCTCACATGCCATGGCACTTCAGCAAAAGACTTCTGTGACTCATTGAGACCACCACAATCTCTCAACTTCCCGAGCTGGATCTTGACCAATGGTACTCCATCTCTTCTGGATCTGATTTTGACAAATTTCCCTGAAAATGTCTGCTGTTCTTTCTCCGCTCCAATCGGTTCATCTTACCATGTGCTTGTCAAAGTAGACATCTCTCTGGCTGTTATTAGAAAACCACCTCAGTGCCATCGATTCTGACATTTCACTCAGGCTGACTGGCAGGGTCTTCAAGAAGCCATTAAACTTCTAGAGTGGTCTCCCATCTCAACTTCCTCCGACATCAACTCGTCCTGGGAATTATTTCAAAGAAACTTGCTCTCTTCTGTGCACAGATTTATCCCATCTTGTCTTCAGTTGTCCTACCCATCCTCCCTCCCATGGTACACTGAAGCTTGTGGTGAGGCAATTGTCCTGAAACAACTTACGTTTGCCTCATGGAAGGCAAATCCAACTGAAGGCAATCTACGTTCCTTCCACAAAGCCCTGAACAAGTGTGTGTCTACCCTCAGGAGAGCCAGAAAACAACATCTTTCTAGTCTCAAGTCTGAACTCTCAAACCTGTCTCCCTCCGCCAAATCTTGGTGGCATCCAGTGGCATCCAGTGGAATCCCCTCCCTTACCTCAAATGGCTCCACCATGTGAAAAGGCTGAATGCCTAAACTCCATGTTTGCTTCAAAATCTTGTGTCCGAAACCCATCACTTTCTGTACCCACCTTACCCAGTCAAAGCCAGCTGTCCCTGGACTCTGTGTCCTTTTCTCATGACAAGGTGGAGAGCTTGCTGTCAAACCTCGACTCAGATTCTGCAACTGGTCCAGAAGGCATCAGCCCACGTGTCCTAAAAACCTTCTCGACTGCTCTTGCTCATCCCTTCTCTGTTCTATTCATCCTGTCATTTGCTCAAGGTCATCTGCCATCTGTTTGGAAATCGGAAAATTGCTCTGCATAAAAAAGTGAAAAACAGATCCCTGCAACTGCAGACCAATCGGCCTTCTCCCAATCATCAGCAAGGTTATGGGATCCATCATCGTTTCAGACAACAAATTCATCCACTTGTCCAATGACTTGCTTTCTGATCATCAATTTTGATTCAAACACGTCACTCTACCTTGGATATGCTGCTTCTGCCCTTCCAACAATGGATGGAGATTCTCAATGCCGGACATGAAATCAGAGCCATCTCCCTGGACATATCACTTGCCTTCGATACTGTCTGGCACGTTGCCCTGCTCACCAAACGCTTTCTATGGTATCCAAGGCCATCTCCACTCACGGCTCGTAGACTTCCTTTCCTGTCGTAACCAACGTGTGGCCCTTAACGGAGTTCTCTCATCCCCTCTTCCTGTCCAGGCTGGAGTTCCTCAAGGTGGTGTGCTGGGCCCTGTTCTTTTTCTGGTTTTCATCAATGATCTCTCCGACTCTGGAAAATCCTCTTCATCTCTTTGCTGATGACTCCACCCTTTGCCATACCATCTGTTATCCCTCAAATCAGCAAGCATCAACCTCTTTACTCTCTGCAGATCTTTATAAAATAACAATCTGGTCCAACCTGTGGAACATGCCTTTCAATCCTGACAAATCTTATCCTCTCACTTTGCCTCCGAAAGGACCATCAGGACCCCCACCCCACACATTCTATTTTTTCAATAATCCTCTTGAAGAAGTCCTTTCTTTCAAGCTTCTGGGTCTCACGATGTGCCATGATCTTTCCTGGGAATGCCAGTTGCCGACTGGGCATGTTCCATTGTGCAAAGTCCTTCCTTGGCACACCAGAACTCCTAACCACATACAAAGTTTTCATCCACAGCCTGATGGAGTACTGCTCTCCTCTCTGGATTGGTGCTCCCACCTCTCACCTTCCTTGGCTTCACGTTGTTGTAACCGAAGCATTTAGGATCATTGGTGTCTCCCGTAATGTGGCTGAGTCTTTGGGTCTCTCACTCTCTCACCGCAGGCAGGTCGGTGGTCTGTCTGTCTTCTACCATCTCCTCTCTGGCTTTGCCCCCCCCTCTCTGTGTGAGATATGTCTCCACCATATTTCTGCAGGGCACTTAAGGTCTGCCAGCAACCCCCTTCTGGTAAAACTACCAAAATCAAGAATCACTGCTCACCTTCGCCCTTTCATTCCCCTTTTTTCGCCAACTTTGGAACAAACTCCCACACTCTCTTCCATCCCACTCTTCCCCCCACATCTTTTGTTCACTACCATCTCTTGAACAGCTGTTCATCCATCTCTTGTCTTTCCCTATCCAAAACCACGATCTTTTCTACCCCCACTAATCCACCCCAAACCCACCTCTTTCAAATTCACTGCTTTTCTTCCTAAAAGTCCCTCGAGTGTCCATCTTGTTTACCCTGTGTTCCCCACCCCATCGCTCTCCCTTCCACAGATATCCTCATATCTGTTCCACACTGTTTTTTCCTTCCCTCCCCTTCCCCTCTTGTTGCCTGCTCCTTGTTGTGTGTTCTGTGTGTTAGCTCTCAGACGAGCCTCGACAGTGTATCCAAAAAAAACAAAAAAGAAACGCACAAAACACACCACACCACAAAACATACCACACCACGTGCACACAAACAAGTTGTGTCGAGGGTGTGTAAATCTCTAATTACTCTTTCTCGTTGTTTTTATGAAACATTTACATTTAAAAATCACCAACTCCATAAAACTTATAACAGAGACAAAGAGAAAAAAACGGAACAGTTAAACCGTCACAATGTGGGGAATTGTAGAGAAAACCACAAACACCTCGTTCGGAGAAAACAGCCGTGAAAACAAAGATAAGCATGTGTGTGCAAAGATAAAACAAAGATAAGCATGTCCAAAGCGAGTGGAAAGTTTCATAAATTTCTCGATATAATTATCGAAACTAATAAATGTCAATGTGTGTCAGCATGTCAGTGTGTCTCCTCCATAAGTACAAAACTCTAAAACCGAGCAGCCTGAAACTTTGCATGTAAACTAATAAAACTCCAAGGAAGTGCATGACTGAAAAATCGCATGTTTGGGTTAATTAACACAACCCTTTTGGAGATAATGAACGGCCTTTTAAAATTATTTACTTGATCAGTGATCACACGCATCCTTGGCCACCTTGCTCTCCCTCGAGGAACATCCTCGCTGCTTCACCACTGCTTGCGCTCTCTGCACTCTCACCACTGCCTGCGCTCTCTGCACCCTCACCACTGCCTGCACTCTCTGCACTCTCACCACTGCCTGCACTCTCTGCACCCTCACCACTGCCTGCGCTCTCTGCACTCTCACCACTGCCTGCACTCTCTGCACCCTCACCACTGCCTGCACTCTCTGCACTCTCACCACTGCCTGCACTCTCTGCACCCTCACCACTGCCTGCGCTCTCTGCACTCTCACCACTGCCTGCACTCTCTGCACGCTCACCACTGCCTGCACTCTCTGCACTCTCACCACTGCCTGCACTCTCTGCACCCTCACCACTGCCTGCGCTCTCTGCACTCTCACCACTGCCTGCACTCTCTGCACCCTCACCACTGCCTGCGCCCTCTGCACTCCCACCACCGTTTACTATCGCTGCACCCACACCACCGTTTGCTTCCGCTGCAACCTCTCCACCATTTGCTCCTGCTGCACCCTCACCACTTCCAATATCTTCAACAACCTCACTCTACAACGATAACGAACTATTATCCACAAATTTCTCACATTTTGCTACTTGCTGCAACTTATCGATCCGTTCCTTCAACCTAGTAATAACCATCCTCAAGTGAGCTATTTCCTCACACTTTCTGCAACAGTAAGAACCCTCTGCTTCTCCTATTGTTGATATCACCCACATTGAGCATCAATCACATTTTAAGAACTCCTCTTCCTTTCCCCTTTGGTCTCTATTTATGCCCAATTATCCCCATACTCCAAGACCCCAACTGACTTAAACGCGAAACACAACACGAGGTCTCCCCTGCTTCTTTCAATGAACAAACACAAATATCCGCTAAATCTGTGTACCGGTAAAGCGTGCTGATTGTTTTGCTGATGGACGGGTAAGCAATACATTGACTGATAAAGTTTGGACTTGTTGTTCAAAAGGTCCAGAAGTACATTTGGAAATTATTTTGGGAAAGTTAAAGACAGTTCTAAAGTTACATGCTCACGTTTTACTAAAGACATTGCTCATCAGTGAAATACTCCCAATATGCTCAATCATTTGAAAACCAAACACCAGAGAGAGAGAGAGAGAGGGGGAGAGAGAGAGATAGAGAGATAGAGAGATAGAGAGATAGAGAGATAGAGAGATAGAGAGATAGAGAGATAGAGAGAGAGATAGAGAGATAGAGAGAGAGAGAATGAGAGAGAGAGAATGAGAGAGAGAGAATGAGAGAGAGAGAATGAGAGAGAGAGAATGAGAGAGAGAGTATGAGAGAGAATGAGAGAGAGAGAGAGAATGAGAGAGAGAGAGAATGAGAGAGAGAGAGAATGAGAGAGAGAGAATGAGAGAGAGAGAATGAGAGAGAGTATGAGAGAGAGAGTATGAGAGAGAATGAGAGAGAGAGAATGAGAGAGAGAGAGAATGAGAGAGAGAGAGAATGAGAGAGAGAGAGAGAGAGAGAGAGAGAGAATGAGAGAGAGAGAGAATGAGAGAATGAGAGAGAGAGAGAGTATGAGAGAGAGAGAGAGAGAGAGAGAGAGAGAGAGAGAGAGAGAGAGAGAGAGAGAGAGAGAGAGAGAGAGAGAGAGAGAGAGAGAGAGAGAGAGTATGAGAGAGTATGGGAGAGTATGGGAGAGTATGAGAGAGTATGAGAGAGTATGAGAGAGAGTATGAGTGAGAGAGAGAGAGAGAGAGAGAGAGAGAGAGAGAGAGAGAGAGAGAGAGAGAGAGAGAGAGAGAGAGAGAGAGAGAGAGAGAGAGAGAGAGAGAGAGAGAGAGAGAGAGAGAGAGAGACAGAGAGAGACAGAGAGAGACAGAGAGTACCAACTAGTGACGGTTGAGAATGTGGATTCAATGAAACCGAATGATGAGAATGAATAAAAAATGTTTTCAATTGTTACAAAGCAATGAATCCCATACTACAGCAGGATAGCCGAGAGGAACGCACGTTCGCCCTAAGTTGTCCTCGCCTGTGTTTGAATCCCGACCCAGCTATAAACTGTCATCCTGGTGTTTCACAGGGAAAGTGAATCATCAATGTGTGTGTCGTCTCTCTGATGGACGTCAAACTGGGTGCCACATCTGCCGGAATTTCTCCCCCTTCTCTCACCCTAAACCTCCCTCACCCTCCAACTCCCTCACTCACTCCCTCTCTCACTTCCACCCCCTCTCACCCCTCTCTTACTCTCCCCACCCCTCTCCCCTCTTTCTTTCCCCCACCCCCTCTCCCCTCTTTATCTTCCCCTCCCTCACACCCTCTCCCCTCTTTCTGTCTCCCTCCCCCACCCCTCTCACCTCCTCTCACTCTCCCCACCCTCTCCCCTCTTTCTCTCCCCCTCCCCCGCCCCCTCTCTCAGTATTCCCGTCTTCGGTGCGACGGATGGTGTTTACTGGTAACAATACAAATTGAGAGTCACAAGATTCGATTTCCTGAAAAGTTCTTCACATATAAACACGAGTAAATCACACGAATAATTAACAACGTGGAATCGGTTTGCATTCTTCAGCCTACAAAGGGAATAGTATATAAATAAGTATAATGAAGTTCGAGAAATAAAACCTTAACAAGTACTCACCGTTATTGAGCAGAGCTGGAGTGAGATGACTGAGTTTCGGGGTTTAGGGTGGTGGATTCAGATTAGGGAAGTACCCTTACTTCCTTCCTCAAGTGGGAGTCATTGCTGAGAAAGAGTCTCTCCCTACACCGAGTGGAGCCTGTGGCTCAGGTGCAATGCCCCCCATGGTGCATCTGGTGCCCCCCCCCACTTGTACGCCACCCATTTATGCCCTGTTGGCCACTGTGAACTCCTTGCTGTTTAAAAGTTCACCTGTTTGAACTAAAACCTTTATTCCAGATGAATATTCAGTGTGGTGAATAATAAGACCTTCTTGGATAAACTGTTCTTTAATAATATCCTTCTTTGAATAACAGTCAATAGATAAGTGTGCGCTTCCCAGCGCATCTCCAAAAGCAATTGGCAAGACAATACAGTCCAAGCCCACAAGATAAAAGATAATAACGCAAGCACCAACGCCAGCAGGCAAGACAACAGACAGCCGCAAGACCTCGTGTTGAATGTCGATGCTGTGGGTGGTTATATATATATATATATATATATATATATATATATATATATATATATATATATATATATATATATATATATGTCCATGTAATTGAATCGCGAAATAAATGTGCTTCATGTTGAACTGTTTTCCCGCTTCGCTTCGTCTTTTCTTTCATTGAATCTCCATCTTGCTTCACGTAAAGGGTTGGTCGTGGGCTAAAACGCCCGATAATTAATCGAACCGTCGAGGCCGACGAATAACACCGCTCGGTTATCCCGATAGTACGGAACGGGTCGCTTAAAGTGGCCCGTGTCCGAAGTCGACCTGCGGCGAGGTGCGATCGCCCGGTCTACCCTCCGTGTGGGTACTTAGGTAGGTCGAATTTGGCGAGCAACCCTATCCCACGCGGGGGCCGATTGGCACGATCGTGGTGAGACCGAAAGGTCCACCCGTGACTGGTTCCCGGCGTTAGTCCGAGAGGGTCATGACTGGATTGTCCGTCTGGTGGGCGACGTGCCGCGATTCGAGTTACGTGGCCGTCAGCACGCCGGCGGGCGCGAATCCGCAACAATATATATATATATATATATATATATATATATATATATATATATATATATATATATATATATATATATATATATATATATATATATATATATATATATATATATATATATATCGTGCATCATTTAGTTTTCAGGAATAGCCAATCAGCGTCTTCGATGTGGAGGCCATATTAAGCAGGTTCCTGACTGGTTGGAAGTTAGGTATAAATGTAATATAGTCATAATATGATAATATGAGTAAGAAAAAGACATAAATTTACATAAATAAAGATGAAGTGCACCACGTGACCTTCACAACCCTCCATCTTACAAAAGTAATTTTATAATAAAAATTAAAAAATGTGTGTTTGCAATCGTGCTTACATTTGAAATTATGCAGATAAAACCTGTTGTTGGTGCATGCATCATTTAATAAATAAAACCGTCAACCGTCAAATGTCGCGAATCGCGCGCGACATTAGTGACACGAGTCACGAGGGACGAGTCACGGAGAGCGCGAGCTCGCAGCAGCAGAAAAAGACATGGATATACGAAAATGTCTAAGAAAAGGAAAAAGGTTGTGGTTGTGGTTGCGGTCAGCACCTGCCGTGGTCGGCTGCTTTGTACTTCTAATGTTTAAGTTAAATGTTGTGTTTAGTGCTTTCCATATCCCATATCTAGTGCTTTGTGCAAAACCTTACCTCTGTGTAAATGACTGCTTTAAATGTGGACTTTGTGGTATCTTCAGGTTGGTCGTATTTGTGGTTGATAGTTTAACGTGATGATCGCAGGTCATAGCCCACTGTATCTTATTTGTAAGCGCACTGATTCCGGTGCCAACCTCCCCCCGTTTAGTCATTGTATCTCTGGTATATTAATTTTCTAATGCCAATTCTTGACAACACCTTGTATAAGTGCACCTGAATCGGTGCCAATTGTTTAATCATTGAATATCTGCATTGTGAATGTATCAGTTTGTTGCATTCGAATAATTTTAGGCCAAAAACATCGGAACATATTAAATCGAGCTGAGATCAATTTGGTTAGTATGCGACGGCAACCTCAGTATAGATGCGTCAATGCTGCATGAATACAATAGCATACCGGGTCATCAAAAGTATTAAATATTATAATTGTGCCCCCCCCATCCAGTTCATATGTCCCCCTTAATAGTGAGCCCTGGCGACGGGCCTGCTGTGGCTGCTGGTTGGCTGCTGGTTGCATCATTGGCTGGGACGCGGCTATGCTGCTGATGCAGTGTCCCCCTTACCAGTACACTGGTACTCATTTTGCCGACCTCGGAAGGATGACAGGCTGAGTCAACCTCCTGGTGTATTTTTTGTATGTGAACGAAGTTTTGTATGTGAACATTCAATGTTTCAAACAAATTCAAAAATATTCAATGTTTTGTATGTGAACGAAGCAATCATTTACAAAAGGATGTTTTCACTGCGGATGAATAGGCTGTCAGATAAAGGCATGGAAGTGCTCACAAATGGCAGACACCCAGATTTATTAATGGGGTTATTGTTCCATGGAGACGCATTTACAGGCACAACTATTCGGAGACATTTTTCTTTCACATGTACTTTGTGTCTACAGGAAAGTTGACCTGATGATGCATATTTGGTGATTGGATTCTAAAAACGAGTGGCAATGAGAGTTCATTACATATAGCTGGTTGTAATTCTATTTTGTACACATTAATAACGGCCCCCTGTACCCCATAAACATAATATTTTTTCACCACCGTTTAAACATTCCTCATTGTTGTAGTTCTATTTTGAAGAACATAAATCATCAACCTGATGTCTCCTTTTCTGAACAGGATGAGATGACCTTTTGGAGGAGATTCAAAGTTTCAAACCAGAAGCCGAGAATGTAAAAGCTGCCACATTCCTTATGCTGGGCATATCGGATCGGGCGAATCCAGCTTCGTGAACTCAATCAACATGGTTTTTGCAGGACACCTTCGCCTGAGTGTCCTCTCTTTCTGGAGAGCAGGAAGTTTCACCTTGAAGGTAGTGTTCTGATTCAATCCAATGCGTATTGATCTCCTATCTCAGAATGCAATGTACCACGAAGCAGTTGCAGTCTTCCCACTGCTATTCTCACGTTGTTACCCCCACCACCGAAGATGGGCAAAAGTTATGTTTTCACCCCAGTCTGTTTGTCGATCGGCAGGATATCTCAAAAGGTTGTTGACGGATTTGGCCGAAATTTGGTTGACAGGTTGGGTGTGTGACGAGGACGAATTAGTTGGATTTTGGTGAAGATCTGGATCCGTTTCGGACACGAGAATTTCGAAGAGATTCTTCACCATTGAGAGATTGGGTCAAAAATGATATATAACAAGTCTGGAGACGGCAATGGTTCACGAGCAGTATTTGACGACGCAGATTGTTTCAGAAGTCAAGGATGAGGCAATGTGATAATTTTTGACCATGTTATAAAAATGATCAACATGATGTGGTACGGGTGACAGGTTATTCGCTGCAAAATGTCGAAAACCCGGTTTCATTCAACAACTATCAAAATTTGACCTTTGCATAACCTTTAAAAGTCACAAAACAATGTTGTGGATATTAAAATAAGGAAACAGGATACATGCTATGGCTTATTGGAGTTAGTTCGCCGAAGAAGGTCCAAAATCCAGTTCGATTCCCACAACTTTGAAAATTTGACCTTTGTGAACTTTAAAGATCAAAGGTCAAGGATTATGACCTTTGGTGCAAAACTTCCTCTGGAACATTCCAGGAACAATATAATGTCATATCGGCTATATGGCATTTCGCACTCCTCGGATTATCCATACTTTGATGAAATCAGCGTAAAAACAAACTTGAAGGGAGTGCCACAGGCAAGGTGTCCGAGATAGAGCAAAATGATTTCAAGACTTTAGGTGGGGAATGACCTCAAGATTATGCATAAAACATATTGTCATCCAAGCTCTCAAAGTTTGGGTGGTCGTATGATTTTTATATCAAAATTTGCAATTTTCTAAGTTTGACCTTGGGACGAAAATGAAAAATCGAGCTCAGTGGGGCTATGCAGGTGCCATTGGGCTAACCAAATACCGAAACCCCTGCCAGATTCGACAAACCCCGTTCGGAGAAGATGGATTTTTCTGTCAACATTCGCAATTTTCTCAGTTCGTGACCTTGTGACCTTGACCTTGGGACGAAAATGAAAAATCGAGCTCCGTGGGGCTATGCAGGTGCCATTGGGTGAACCAAATACCAAAACCCCTGCAAGATTCGACAAACCCCCTCGGAGAAGATGCAAATTGAAATGGGCTACCCCCTAAAAACACATGTTTTTTGTGCGTGGCTCCGCCCATAATGGGAACACCATGCCCATTCTCAGGAAAACACAACGAGATCATGATATAAACCTCCCACCAAAATTTTATCAGGATCGGATCAAAACCCACGGAGCTATGCTCGGGACAGACAGACAGACAGACAGATAGACAGACACTCACACCAATAACGAATATAGTGGTCACTTACTTTTTCGTGAACCAATTACAGGATGTAAGGGGTAATTTTGGAGCGTGTCACACAGGAGAAGGATTTGGGGGTGGTAATAGATATGGGAGGTAAGCAGGCAGCACAGTGCCAGGCAGCTATAGGTAAAGCAAATCGGGTTTTAGGTTGTTTAAGGAGGGGGATCAATTATTAATCAAAAGAGGTGGTATTAACATTGTACAGGGATTTAGTGAGGGTCACATCTCGAATATTGTGTGCAGTTCTGATCACCATAACTCAGGAAGGACATAGATACCACAGAGATGGTTCAGCGCAGGACTACTAGATTGATTCCGGGCCTAGTTAGACTCAGCCATGAGGAGCGGCTGAAGGAGACAGGTCTTCATCCACTAGAAAGGAGGCGGATATGAGGAGATATGATAGAGATGTTTAAGATCATGAAAGGTCGAGATAAAATAAGTGAGGATGAATTATTCAACAGAGTAGACAGTGCTAGGACCAGGGGCCTGAGCCTGAGATGTAAAGAAGAGGAGAGTGAAGAAGGTTGTAAGGTAGGGGACTTTTACTCAGAGAGTAGTTAATGCAAGGAATGGTCTCTCTGGAAAGGTAGTGGCAACAGAAAAAGTAGATAAGTTTAAATTAGAATGAGAAAGGGACCTGGAAGTGATGGAGATGGAGGGGTATGGGGATGTTGATAAGTCTTTGAGGTCGGTTGAGCATTGATGGGCGATTGTGTACGGAGTGTTGTTGGTGTGGGTCTTGCCAAGTGGGGTTGTGTGGTTGAGGTTGTGTGTTTTAAACCAAGCCCATGCCCCTTCCCCTGAGGGGAAGAAAAATACTAAAACTTCCCCCAAAAAATAAAGTAAATAAAACAAACGTATACAATAAGAGAGAAACGCCGAAATTTGTTCCCGTTTTGCGATATCAAATCAATTTGTATCCTCCTGAAAATCGGCAGGTATTGAAAGTGCTCTAGGCAAGGTGGCTAGATGTACTTTTCGTGATAAACTAACTATTATTAATTGTGAATTTTGGGGGTGAAACTGGGCAGGACACACCCAATGCTCAAAGGAAGTAAAACTGTTACCACTTTCATTGAATAAGAAAGTCAAACGCCAAAATCGGTATGGAAAAAATTAATCGTATGGAAGGTGCAGTTCCTGAAATTCGACAGCAGATGGACGTTTCAGCTTTGAGCAAAAACGTGTGTAAGATGCGTCACAACAGCTCCATCAATCATGTTCCGAGGTGCACTCAAGCTGCATAGCTAATGAGGTGCACATTTACGATGGAAAACCACAATAATTAATCGTTCTCTCGGCTCTCATTTGCTTATTATTCATCGTAGAAATACAAGTGAGCACTTTTTGAACTCAGCGCATCATGCCGCACACGGTGATATCCATTTTGCATTCGATCCAATCACTTATCGATCCTATATTGATGTTCGAATGCGGTACCCTTTTAAAACGCAAAGTCTTTGGAAATTATTCATCGTCCTGTTGATTTTTTGTGAACCAAGTACCCCACTCGCACTCTGGAATGATCATAAAGCTGCGTTGGCAGAGGATTCTTTCCATCGCCACAACGTTCAAGTTGACGAAGACCGCGCAGGGGAATAGAAATGTACAATCTTTGATTGATGGAAATAGAAGACCACATCCTCGCACAAGGAGGTCAAACTTTGGATAACTACAACCTTCCTGTAGGAATCCTGTCATTGACCGTACAACGGTGAGCGACGTACTTCGCACTTGCAAGCCATCTGATCCTGAATGGGCGTGGGGATACAGGATATATAATGTGGACTTCATACCAGCTCAATAGCTGCATACTTCGAACAACAGCAAGCCATCTGACCTTGAATAGGTGTGGGGATACTGGATATAGCATGTGGACAGCCAACGAGCTCGAAAGCAACGTACTTCGAACACCAGTAAGCCATGTGTGGCTGCTGGTTGCATCATTGGTTGGGACGCGGCTATGCTGCTGATGCAGTGTCCCCCTTACCAGTACACTGGTGCTCATTTTGCCGACCTTGGAAGGATGACAGGCTGAGTCAACCTCCTGGTGTATTTTAATTCAACGGCCCAACGGGGGATGAACTCAGGTCCTGAGGATCCCAAGCCGCCATCCCAACCACTAAGCCAACACCAGGCTATATTTCTGAGAAATGACGTCCTTGTTTCACTTCCCACAAACAAGTTCCTTTCTAAAACTGCAGAGGACATTCAATGTTTTGCATGTGAACGAAGCAATCATTTTCAAAAGCATGTTTTCACTGCGGATGAATAGGCTGTCAGATAAAGGCATGGTAGTGCTCACAAATGGCAGACACCCAGATTTATTAATAGCGTTATTGTTCCATGGAGACGCATTTACAGGCACAACTATGCGGAGACATTTTTTCTTTCACATGTACTTTGTGTAGGAATGTTGACCTGATGATACATATTTGGTGATTGGATTCGAAAAACGAGTGGCAATGAGAGTTTATTCACTTATAGCTGGTTGCAGTTCTATTTTGGACACATTAATAACGGCCCCCTGTACACCATAAACATAATATTTTTCACCACAGTTTAAACATTCCTCATTGTTGTCGTTCTATTTTGAAGAACATAAATCAACCTGTGATGTCCTTTTCTGAACAGGATGAGATGAACTTTTGGAGGAGATTCAAAGTTTCAAACCAGAAGCCGAGAATATAAAAGCTGCCACATTCCTTATGCTGGGCATATCGGATCGGGCGAATCCAGCTTCGTGAACTCAATCAACACGGTTTTTGCAGGACGCCTTCGCCTGAGTGTCCTCTCTTTCTGGAGAGCAGGAAGTTTCACCTTGAAGGTAGTGTTCTGATTCAATCCAATGTGTATTGATCTCCTATCTCAGAATGCAATGTACCACGAAGCAGTTGCAGTCTTCCCACTGCTATTCTCACGTTGTTACCCCCACCGCTGCAGATGGGCAAAAGTTTTCACCCCAGTCTGTTTGTCGATCAGCAGGATATCTCAAAAGGTTGTTGACGGATTTGGCCGAAATCTGGTTGACAGGTTGGGTTTGTGACGAGGACGAATTAGTTGGATTTTGGTGAAGATCTGGATCCGTTTCGGACACGAGAATTTCGAAGAGATTCTTCACCATTGAGAGATTTGGTCAAAAACGATATATAACAAGTCTGGAGACGGAAATGGTTCACGAGCAGTATTTGACGATGCAGATTGTTTCAGAAGTCAAGGATGAGATAATGTGATAATTTTTGACCAAGTTATAAAAATGATCAACATGATGTGGTACGGGTGATAGGTCATTAGCTGCAAAATGTTGAAAACCCGGTTTTGTTCAACAACTTTCAAAATTTGACCTTTGCCTAACCTTTACAGGTCACAAAACAATGTTGTGGACATTAAAATAAGGAAACGGGATACGTGCTCTAGCTTATTGGAGTTTGTTCGTCGAAGAAGGTCGAAAACCCGGTTTGATTCCCACAACTTTGAAAAATTGACCTTTGTGAACTTTAAAGGTCAAAGGTCAAGGATTATGACCTTTGGTGCAAAACTTCCTCTGGAACATTCCAGGAACAATATAATATAACGTCACATCGGCTATATGGCATTTCACACTCTTCGGATTATCCATACTTTGATGAAATCAGCGTAAAAACAAACTTGAAGGGGGCGCCACGGGCAAGGTGTTCGAGATAGAGCAAAATGGCTTCAAGACTTTTGGTGGGGAATGACCTCAAGATTATGCATAAAAATATTGTCATCCTAGCTCTCAAAGTTTTGGCGGTCGTATGATTTTTATATCAAAATTTGCAATTTTCTTTATTTGACCTTGGGACGAAAATGAAAAATCGAGCTCCATGGAGCTATGCAGGTGCCATTGGGCTTACCAAATACCGAAACCCCTGCCAGATTCGTCAAACCCCCTCAGAGAAGATGGATTTTTATGTCAAATTTCGTAATTTTCTCAGTTCGTGACCTTGTGACCTTGACCTTGGGAGGAAAATGAAAAAAAAATCGAGCTACGTGGAGCTATGCAAGTGCCATTGGGCTAACCAAATACTGAAACCCCTGCCAGATTCGACAAACCCCCTCGGAGAAGATGGATTTTAATGTCAAAATTCGCAATTGTCTAAGTTCGTGACCTTGAGACCTTGACCTTGGTACGAAAATGAAAAATCGAGCTTGAGCTTGGGACGAAAATGAAAAATCGAGCTCTGTGGGGCGATGCAGTTGCCATTGGGCTAACCAAGTACCGAAAACCCTGCCAGATTCGACAAACCCCCTCGGAGAAGATGGATTTTTATGTCAAATTTCGCAATTTTCCAAGTTCGTGACCTTGTGACCTTGACCTAAGGATGAAAATGAAAAATCGAACTCTGTGGGGCGATTGAGTTGCCATTGGGCTAACCAAATACTGAAACCTCTGCCAGATTCGACAAACCCCCTCGGAGAAGATGGATTTTAATGTCAAAATTCGCAATTGTCTCAGTTCGTGACCTTGAGACCTTGACCTTGGTACGAAAATGAAAAATCGAGCTTGACCTTGGGACGAAAATGAAAAATCAAGCTCTGTGGGGCTATGCAAGTGGCATTGGGCTAACCAAATACCGAAACACCTGCCAGATTCGACAACCCCCTCGGAGAAGATGGATTTTTAAGTCAAATTTCACAATTTTCTAAGTTCGTGACCTTGTGACCTTGACATTGGGACGAAAATGAAAAATTGAGCTCTGTGGGGCTATGCAGATGCCATTGGGCTAACCAAATACCAAAACCTCTGCCAGATTTGACAACCCCCTCAGAGAAGATGGATTTTTATGTAAAAATTCGCAATTCTCTAAGTTCGTGACCTTGGGACGAAAAATAAAAAAATAAATCGAACTCCGTGGGGCTATGCAGGTGCCATTGGGCCAACCAAGTCCCGAAACCTCTGCCAGATTCGACAAACCCCCTCGGAGAAGATGGATTTTTATGTCAAATTTCGCAATTTTCTAAGTTTGTGATCTTGTGACCTTGACCTTGGGACGAAAATGAAAAATCGAGCTCTGTGGGGCTATGCAGATGCCATTGGGCTAACCAAATACCGAAACCTCTGCCAGATTCGACAAACCCCCTCGGAGAAGATGCATTTTTATGTAAAAATTCACAATTTTCTAAGTTCGTGACCTTGTGCCGAAAATGAAAAATTGAGCTCCGTGGGGCTATGCAGGTGCCATTGGGCTAACCAAATACTGAAACCCCTGCCAGATTTGACAAACCCCCTCGGAGAAGGTGCAATTTGAAATGGGCTACCCCTTAAAAACATGTTTTTTGTGCGTGGCTCCGCCATAATGGGCGCACCACGCCCATTCTCAGGAAAACAACTAGATCATGAAATAAACCTCCCACCAAAATTTTATCAGGATCGGAATAAAACCCATGGAGCTATGCTCGGGACAGACAGACAGACAGACAGACAGACACACACCAATAACGAATATAGTGGTCACTTACTGACTTGTGAACTTACTGACTCGTGAACCAAATAAAATCAATGCAAATCAAATGGAAGACCAAATCGGTACAGTCCTGCATTGGAGTAATCAGAAGGAACCCGAACAAGCAAAAAGCAAAGATGAAGTCATCAGGAGGAACCTGGATCGGATTCACATTTCAGCTGCTACTCCTCTCCCCTCAAACTCATCCAGGCACAGCCAAGTGAGCCTCATTTTAAAAAAAATCAAAAATTAAATAATTCTGGCTGCCAGACCATGTGGCCGATCAAGTTGAAATTTAAAACATGCATTCTCCATCACGAGTGGATCATAATTGTGAAGTTTCACATCGATTACTTAAGCGGTTCCAGAGAAAACATTTTAAAAAATATTTTTCTTCAATCAATTATTCCTGTAAAAACTTGTACACTGAAGGCTTGGGGAACATTTATGTGAAGTTTCCCCTCGATCTGTCCAGCCTTTCTGGAGAAGAAGATTTTTATGGGTTTTACGGTAAATCCAACATGGCTACCAACCCATGTGACCGATGACATCATGTGTAAACATTTTGTTCCTCATGGGTAGGCAGTCATACATGTAAAGTTTCGCCTCGATCTATTCAGCCACTTCAGAGAAGAGGATTTTTGAAGGTTTTTTGTTGTTTTTTTTAAAAACAATATGGCTGCTAAATCATGTGACCGATGATGTCATCAAAAACTTTTCTGTGGAACATTTTATCCTGAGATGGCCCTCAAAAATTTTCATACTGATCAGATGTAATGTTCTCCACATGCAATTATGACGTCATCAAAAAAAATCATGCTTCTTCCCCGTGAGGAGGACTTACCTTGTGCCAAGTTTCAAGTTTTTTTTCCCCTTCGTGCTGTTTCAGAGATACAGAAGTCCAAAGTTTTTTCCATTTTTTCAACATGGCTGCCACACTACATGACCTATGACATCATAATTATCATTAAAACATTTTACATGAGTCGTCACACCGATGGTGAAAATTTTGTTTCAATCTGACAAGCAGGTGCGGAGAAAAACAATAAAATTATGTGTGGGCAGATAGACAGACAGACAAATGAAAAAAACCAATGTCACCCCCAGGGTGACCAGTATCTTGCCAAAATGTGAACTTGAGTGACTTATTTATTCGATTAAAGTTACTCAACAAACAAGGGTTTCGTCAACCTTGATGCTTGACCTTTTTGTGACCTTGACCTTTAAATTTTCGTACGGTTAATGGTATCTCTCCAGGACCGTTGTACATGAAATATCAAGAGATTTTGATGAGAACTGAGGAAATACAATTTTCATGAAAAATCCGTTTTTTCGTCATGACGTCATCAAATGACGTCATAGCATCAAACTTTTGACAGATCTGGAAAGCACTTATCAAGCGCTTTCATATGAGGTATTACTCGATATGGTATCTAAGATTTCAAAATTTGACTTTGGGGTAGAAACTTTCGACCTCCAGCGTGAACCATGAAGGTCAAGGCCGATCGCCACCAAAAATTAATCAGCTGAGCGCCAGACCATGAACTATATTCCCATGAAGTTTGAAGACGATCTGATCAAAATTACTCAAAAAATAAGGGTTTCATCAACTCCCCTGATTTGCGACAAAGTGACCTTTGACCTTTGACCTTGACCTTGAAAATTTTATGCGCTGAAAGGGACCTCTATAGGCCTCTGATATGCGAAGTGACAAAAATTTCCAACGATAACTGTGCTCTGCAGAGTGATCGATACGTGATTACAGACAAACAAAAAAATATAATTAAATTAAAAAAAAACATACAAGCTGACTAACATATCTTGCAAAAACTTCGTTTTGGCAAGTTAACAAACACGAAAAAGACATCGTGCAGAGCACGATACTTACAAAATCCACCCCCTCTCCAAAGGTTACGATGGATACATCAAGTTGTCCATGTCATTGAGATTTAAATTGACAATCTTAATCAAGAATCAGGTCAATTGGATGAAAATTGATTATTTTTCAGATTGAAATTGATTTTAGAAGTTTGAACTTTTGTTGGCCTTTGACCTCTTGACATTAACAATAGTTGTATTCCAAATTCAGTGATGCACTATGCAATTGCTGCCTAATTTTCAGGTTAATCAGATAAAAATTTACGATTTTTCAGATGAAAATTGATTATTTTCGAAGTTTCACCTTGAGTTGACCTTTTGACCTCAAATACTTGCTTTCCCAATTCAGTGATAGACTATGCAATTGTTGTTTAATTTCCAAGTTAATTGGATGAAAAAATGACGATTTTAGAAAATAGACCCGAAGATGATCTTTGACCTCAAAATCAATAGGCTTCTTGGTTGAGACGACCTCCACAACTTGGTAAAGTTCTGTGACGATTGGTTTAGAATTGTGACGTGTCGGCGATTGACAGACAGACAGAACAAAATCGACTGACGAATGTACTTGAAAAATCTTCCATTTTGCAAGTAACAAACGGACCCAAATGCAATATCCTCTCCTTCGTCAAAGGTAACAAGAGTGGGAATTGTTTTGCAATACCTATCCCCTACCAACGTGATATTTACGAAGTCAAAAAAGGGAAGAACTGAAAAATTGATGAAACTCTCTGAAACTCGAACTTTTTCAGTAACTTATCATAATAAAGCCATGTACCAAGTTTCAGTTCAATATGTTAAACGGTATGGGGAAAAGGTCGAAAAAAACCACAGGTGGGATGGACAAATGGACAGATGGAGAGCAAACCTATAGTCCCCTCCGGTGAAACCGGTAGGGGACTAATAAGTACAAACTTCACAAACAGCAATGCAGCTATCCATTAACTCATGACTCTCAACATGGGAAATCGGTTCACACCTTAAACCCAGCCGGTTCTCACTGGGTGAAAGGTTGGCAGCGAACACCATTGGTCTTGTCAAAGTCTGGAAGGTGCACTCAAATAGTGAAACCGACACAGGCAGTCGTACCATAGTCCTCAGAATGTGAATTCCTGAATCATCGAAGCATCGAGGAGAACCGATTCAGCTGTGAGAGCCATACCACTGGAAATGAAGATGGGAATGGGTAAGATAAGAAAATAGAGATTACGTGATCCAAGGAGCAATCTTGGATCGTGTCACACAGTAGAAGGATTTGGGGTGGTTATTGATACAGGGGTAAACAGAGAGGGCAGTACCCAATGGCCAAGGCAACAAGCAGCAACACATCAACTAGTACGTACACCTCGTATTGTGGGAGTGGCAGGAGAAACGAGCACAGTTTTGATGGGTACACAGACCATTAACCAACCCAGATAGCACAACGACATTGGGCCAAATGTGGGCGAACGTTGGCAATAGATCGGAAAAGGTCGGAACGGTCACAAGCGGATTTCCAACATCAGTCCAACGTTGGCAATGAGGTGTAAATGCCTTCCGACGTTGGCCCAACGTCGGTGTACCATTTGGGAAGTGACCAGTGTTGTGGTCTTGTAACGTGACCGTCATGTTATGGGCAACCACTGAACTAAGTGACCACTACACATGGAAAGAAAAACACAACCGCCCGGTTTGACGTCCCAATTCTATAGTGTGCTTCTGGATGTATCGCATTGCCCCCTGCTGGCATTTTCATCATGGAATCTCCCATCAGGAATCAAATTCAGTGTGAACAGCTCAGTGCAGCAAGTCAATACAACCTAGGCTATCCTGCCCCTACCTCCAAGTATGCCACAAATAATCCAATGCCTGAGATTTGATTGGAAATACAGATCAGAATGCTCATACAAATGGACAAAGCAACGATCAATAAACGAGATGATGAACAAAATGATTATGCTGCGTTTTACTATATTTCACTATTTTCGATTTTGTAATGTTTTACCTTAACATCACAACTTCTCCCGTACACCTCCATAGGGTCACCATGCTCCGTGTGTGCTGCTTCCGTGGAGGTAGTCGTGGTGCAGAGTCTGCACACTACCTTGCTCAGGTCAGTCAACGCTTTGTAAGGAACTATCAATCATGACTGAACATCAAACATCAGTGAAATTCAAAGCCATTCAAGATCTAAAAACGATAAGGATTGAAGACATTGATAACAGCTGAGAACCAACCAGTCCCTGAGATCGGTTTCAGCCTGACATGGTATACATAGCAGACAGACATAAACATAAAATATAACCTGATTAATAAGTAATTATAATTCCTGCCATCTTCCTCATCCCTGTCTGCACTACTGCAGCAACACATCTCAACCACTTCCCTTCATCGCTTCCTCTGCTCACTCACCCAAAGAGCTCGTCACCTGAATCCGCCACAATATCATCCCTTCTCATTTGCACCCAGGGGTGGCTTTTTCATCAATCAAAATTCCCACATTTCTGCCACACGTCGGCTTTCGTCCATCACTCCGCCTCACCAAACGTCCACCCAGTCCGAAATGGGCCCTGATGTCGAGAGCAAGCTTGACATGTTCATTGAGAGAAAAAAAGATAACAGGTAATACAAGGGAAAAAATATTAATCATCATTACAATGACTTTTGTAATCACCGTACCTCATATGCAAACCGCAATGTCAAACTCGGTGATGCCAATGATAGTTCTTGTTCTGTTAAGTTAAATAATTATAATTGTTGGATGGTCAGGGGAGTGTGCTTTCCCTCTGAGCATAAATTTAAATGTAGTTACTAGTTCTATAAAATGTAAGGTAATTATCAGTTTTTGTTTCAAAACATTGTCAGAAGGGGTGTCCCCTTGTTTCTTATGACCCATAAATATTTTAGGCAAAAATTTGGTTTGATTTGTTAATCTTTACTGGTCCCACAGTTGGACAAGATTCCACATTTCAAGTGAAACTTCGAAAAAAATCAAATGGAGGAGAAGACAAAAAATTGCAACGAACATTTATTGAACTGAAAATTAACAAAAAAATTTATGAAAAAGAAATGTAGAACAATTATGCAAGTTGAGCAGGGCAATCAAATCGTTGGGCTCAAGGAGCAGGAGGGAACTTAGCAGTCACTCCAGCCTTTGTTCTCTTCACGGTCTTGCGGTCATGATGAACAACTTTGAGGAGGAACTGCTTCTGCTGCTCGTGCTCGTCTTCGGTTCGGGCTTGGAGTTTTTGTATCAGTGCCACTCCTCTCTCTGCTGCATCATTGGTGACCTGCAGGCCTCGGACGGTGGCTCGAGTTAGTGGATCTTGCAAAACATCTTCCACGTTATGGGTAGTGACCATCCTCCCAGCAAAGATCCCAATGGCCTCTAGTGTTCGCCCTGTTACCAATTTGGAAAGACCGTCAGGGAGAGTGAAGTTCTTCTTTTCAAGTCTCTTGAGTGCTTTCGAGGTTGCTGGACGGCTTAAGTTCTTGACCATGGCCGCCCGGTCATCAGGAGACACTCGTTCGTCGAAGAAGGCTAGGCCACTCCTTGCTCTTGTGAGGTACCAGAGGTGCCTTTGGAGGGCCTTCTCTGCCATTGACCCGAGTTCTCTATCCACAAACACCTGGAGAATCGCCAAGAACTCCAGGTCATTCTTCGCTGCACAGTTTGGGACAGCTGCCTCATGCCAGAATCTGACGTAAGTGACACTGACGAAACGGGCCAGTCGTCGGACTTCGCGTTTTTCCAAACTCGTCAGCTCCAGTTGTTGCAAAAACAGGGCAATCTTCAGGATATAAATAGCCTTTGCCATCCATCTCGCCTGATGGTAGACTCCAGGGGCCCTAAATCAAGGCAGATCTCCGCTCCATCCTCCTAGGTAGAGAAGAGAGAGCTGAAGGAGTTCGAGATAGTCCTCTCTTGGGAGGGCTGCATCATGGATGACTCTCCTGAGGAAGTCTATCATCTTCAGCCTTTGTGATTCGCTCCACTCATCCAGGGGTTGTTCGTCGCTGAGGGTACCGGCAGATGTCTTGTCCAAGACGTCCCATTTTCCTCGGAATCGTTTGAAGAGGGGAAGGTCGGGACCTGGGGGAGAGCCGAAGAGGAGTTCATAGGTGTTCTTCAGTACCACCTCGTGAATGTGATGTCGGCATGCCAGCCAAAGAAGAGGTCTTCCAAGGGACTGTTCAATTATGGTGCAGGCTCCGCTAATCATGCCACTGTTGGACGCAGTCGTATCAAATGAGAGACTGATGATCTTGTCAGCAATCTGATACGTGTCCAGCAGCCAAAGAACGGTATCTGCTCTCGACATAGACATATCGTTATTACTATCAACATATCGATATGCAATTATTGACATAGCTGACTAAGGGAACCTGTATGTTGTGTGCAATTGAATTCCAAACTCGTAACAATATTTAAAAGTTCATGATAGACGCTCTCAAAAGGCACCGTACATGTGCTCAGTATTTAAGGAGATCCGGATCTTGTCTATACAAGAGCTGAGGCCAAGAGATTGAGGTTTTGTCTTCACAAAAAGAAGAACAAGAAGAAGATGAACAACGCCAAGTTCTCTATGAGCAGCGTTCGCTACGCGAGACGCTGCTAAAAACGTCAACATACCATTCAAAAGTGTGCGACCTGTTAACACGGTCCCATTTCGCTAAGATTTTGCATGAAGCACTTTTTAAAGGAAAGTTTCAAAGGCAAAGCTGTGCTGACATTGCACTTCAGAAAAAATGAAACACCCGAATATATATATATATATATATATATATATATATATATATATATATATATATATATATATATATATATATATATATATATATATATATATATATATATATTGTTGCGAATTCGCGCCCGCCGGCATGCGAATGGCCACGTAACTCGAATCGCGGCACGTCGCCCACCGGACGGACAATTCTGTTGTGACCCTCTCGGACGTCTTTGTGATAAGCCGCAAATGTGGCAGCGCGGCGGTGCCCCGACTTCGTGCTCCTTCGCGGGTTTCGTTGGCACCGCTTGGAGTGGGGTGGGAACGGGGCCCCCTTTTCGCACTATCTCAGCGCGGGGGAAAAAGGGGGGGAATTGTTGATGCTCTGGGGAAAGAGTATAGCTGGCTTGCTTGGGTCCCGTGATGAGCGATTCCACCGTGACCTCGTCGCCGACCGCCGTCTTCCTTGCCTCGGACCCGAGATCCTCGGACTCTTCCCCCAATTCTCCTCAGCCGACTGCCGAAAACCACCGGGATGCCCTCGCCTCCCGACTCCACTCCGCGCTCCAACCCGACTCTGCCCAGAACTCTCTCCGCTTTTCTGCCACTCTCCGCTCTTCCAAAACCGACTCTGCCTCAAAACTCTTCGCTTTTCCAAAACCGACTCGACCCTTTTCTGCCACTCTCCGCTCTTCCAAAATTGACTCTGCCCAGATTCGCCTTGCGCTCGGCGCTTTATAGGCCGACAGGAGAACCCATATGCAAATTTCCGGATCAGAACGAGCTCGGGGGCGGAGCCACGCTCGCCCATTGGAAGGAGAAAAAGGGGCGTGAATCTCCCCTGATCCTAGAATTTGCATATCTCGATTCCACACAGACGCGCCTGGAGGCGGGGCCAAACTGCCCCGCGCTTGCTGATTGGACGGATCAGAAGTGGGCGTGCAGCATTCCTCATCCGAATTCTCCTCGGAAAGGCCGCATTTTGCGATCGCGGCTCGGCGCGTATCTTGTATGAGCCCAGGACAGCCCGACGCTCGGTGCTCACAGCTGGTGCGGGAATGGCCGCAGAAGGAGAGAGGTGAAGGTGGTGGAGGGTTTATGGTGGTGGTTTATGGCCATGGTGCCGTTCGGAATGGCAGTGATGCGATGTTTGCGGGAGCGAGTTGTGAAGGTAAAGATCGTGGCTGTTGGCGTTGTTGTTGTTGTGTGATGGTTGGAGCGTGGTTGGTTCAAAATAAAGATAGAACTGAAAAACGGCTATCTCAAAGCGTCGCAGCCCGAATGAATCACATTTATTCCCTCTAAACAACGGGTTTGGGGCTAACTACACATGTACTTACAGAGATATCTCACCTACGGGATCTGAATGGTGGTTTGCGAATTTCCTCAACCGCAACAATATATATCTATATATATATATATATATATATATATATATATATATATATATATATATATATATATATATATATATATATATATACACTGCATATGTGTGTGTATATGTATACATTTATGTGTATGTGTATATACCAAGTCGTATAACACCAGGGGGTTGACTCAGCCTGTCATCCTTCCGAGGTCGGCGAAATGAGTACCAGTGTACTGGGCCGGTGTATACCCTGGTTAAAATAGGTGTACCATATCCCTGTGTCGTAAGAGGCGACCAGGGTTGCATCAGGAAGGGCATCCGGTGTAAAACATGTGCCAAATCACTATGCGGATCATATGAATGATCCGCTGTGGCGACCCCTAACGGGAGCAGCCGAAAGAAGAAGAAGAAGAAGATATATATCACTTCTCTGTGCATGCACGATCAGGACAAATTCAGAGCAATAGTAGTGCTAAACTACAGGTTTGTTTTCCGATTCATGTTCAAAATACAACATTCAATTAAAATGAAGCTGTTCCTCAATCATAAACTGACGTTTGTAGACAGACAGACAGAAGTGAACCAATTGCTTATAACCCTGCTTTTCACTTCACATGCCTGGGGTAACAATAGTTAAATACTGAAATTTTTTGCCAAGATATTGTCTACCTGGAGTGAGTTATGTCGGGAGTGACATCAATGAGTCAAAATAATTATGGGGGGGGAGGGAGGGGGAAACCCCGAAGATGGTGGAAACAAAGTTATGTGTGCTGTGGAATGGAAGTGCATCGTGAACATTTCAGTGATACACATTTTGATGATGCACATCTTTCACATTGGACAGTGCGTTAAAAAATAGCTCATTGAGTGATCTTGAACATTTTCATGTGCAAACAACTGCTGTCACTCAAACAAACATCAAAAAACGCTGAATTATATACATTTTTTGAGAACCAACAAATAACGATAAGTGAACTGTTACAGAAGAGCTGGATGTAAATGTTGGAGTTGAGGAAATGATCAATTATTTTTACTCGGGATTCAATAAGTTCAGGACGAAGTTTAAACCTCAACCCTGGTTGAGGTCTCAACCCGGTGTTGACCAAGCGGTTCGGGTGGTGGCTCTGGATCCTCGGGTCCTGAGTTCAAGACCCATTTGCAGCTGAATTAACACCAGGGGGTTGAATCAGCCTCTCATCCTTCCGAGGTTGGCAAAATGAGTACCAGTGTAACAATCAAAAGGCTGCACACAAAGGGAAGGGGTATCGACGGATTGATTAAATCTGGTGTTGGTGTGGCGCAGGCATGGTGGGCGGAATGGCCTTCTCCTGTGCCTGAATTCTTTGTAAACTCTACCAGACTTCAAAGGGTGTAGGTAATCTTGCGATGATGGGTTGGGAAGTTAAAAATCATTCCCTATACACTCTAGATTGTCACCTTGTGATTTTCATCCCTCTGGATTGCTGAAAGAACATCTCCATGGAATTAAGTTTATGAACATAGAAGATGTCGAAGATGCACACCCGTCCCCACGATTTCTATGCAAGTGGTATCAAGGCACGACCACCTCAACGGCAAAAGTATATACTGTATGTGTAGCAAGGGAATACCTTGAAAATAACTTCCCAATACTTTAAAGTTTTCTTGGAAAAATGTCCACGTCGACAACTACAGTCGTTTTACATCTCCAACAGAGTATAACGGTGCCATATATTTTCTCCAAAGCCAAGAAGATACATAGGTTTGAGTATTTACCTTTGTCTGTAACAATCAATACGTACAGGGGTAAACCAAATCTGTAAATGTAAAATAAACGTTTTGTTTTCTTCCATCACAAGTGTTCATGCAGAGAGTGAGGAACATAGTGAGCTGTGTCCAGTCAACTCCTACACAGAATGGGACCCCCTTGAGGAGGTGATTGTGGGGTGTGCAGAAAATGCCTGTGTGCCACCATTTACTGTCGAGGTGAAGGTAAGCTCAACGGATTCACAAGTACCAAACTGCATTTGAAAATCAGCTTGTGGTTTGATGATGATCAAATGAAGTCACTTACATGATATTTGTATCACCTTATTGTAACCCCCTCTGCTTCATCTAATGTTCCTTTGAGTTAATCTCTCTCCCTAGGCTCATATCTCTCAGAATGACTGGAACTTCTTCAAAGAGAATGGTGGAAAACCATTCCCAAAAGAACACTTAAAGCTTGCAGTTGCTCAGATCTCTGAACTCTGTCGCGTGCTTGAGGGTGAGGGAGTGACGGTTCGCCGTCCTGACATCATAGACTGGAGCAAGCCCTACAGCACACCTGACTTCAAGTCCACTGGTGATTAAAAAATAAAAAAAACAGAAGCAATGAGTGGGACATATAGAAGTCGAAAGTGTATTTTGAACATATCAGGTGAGGTTTGATATATAGTATTCGACAAACAGAACAGCAAAACGCAAGAAACATATCATAATGGATAGACATGTTTCCTTTATATTTATAACTTACATGCAAAATAAGAGATTTCCTCAATGGATATTGCTTCCCAGTACAAGAACAGGTGAACAGGTGTCAACCTTGTGAAAACCACGTTTGGCTACTTTAATCAATATTGCAGTGAGGGACTCATTATAATTTTATAATAGTTGATAATTTGGACAGTCATCTCTGTTCTGCAGGCCTCTTTGCTGCTATGCCTCGAGACATCTTTCTTGTGGTTGGCGATGAGATCATCGAGGCCCCAATGGCATGGCGCTCACGCTTCTTTGAGTACCGTGCTTACCGCCCACTGCTTCGCGAGTACTTCCGCCGTGGTGCTCGTTGGACAACTGCACCAAAACCCCTCATGCAGGATGAACTCTATAATAATACTGTAATTATTTTTTGTACTGTAAATACTCCAATACTGTACTGCAAGTCGATTTTGGTGAAGATCCGAATCTGGATCTGGATACAAGGTTTATTCAATTTCTAAGATAATATTCACCATTAAGAGATTGGGCTAAAAACGATATATAGCATGATATTTCAAAAACTAATTGGGCCCGATATGTTCTCGTGGATCAGGCATTACGTGGCGCAGGTATGCGCTCTACCGGATGCCTTTCTCAATTTTTTAAGTGTCTACATCACAATACATTTCAACAAAGAATATACAAATAATTTAATGCTTCTTTTACAAAACATACTTTGTATTTGAATTGAAAAAAAAAAACATAATCCAATTTTCTGGCACATGATGTCACCACAGTCCACACTTTTAAGGGCGGACGTCCAGTTCAAGAGCCACACACTCAGAGCAGGAGTTATAGTTAGTTTATAGGAGAGTTATAGTTTTAGTTATAGTTTTAGAGAGTTATAGTTGGTTTTCTTGGACAACTGGATAATTATGAACACGAATGATGAAAAAACATTTGAGAAATGGCCTTCTGTCCTCGGGCTGTCATTGCTCGGACCCTAGTGTCAGCCACCTCAATCTGCAACTTACACTTGTAAATACTGTAAATAACACCTATACAGCTGTGTGCTGTGTTAAAGTTTACTTCTGTGTCGAACTCTTTTACAATGGTTCCCCAAATTTGTTTAGCACCAGCACCACAAAAGGTTAATCCAGCTCTGCATAACAAGGGTATGCTTCTGAATATTTCATTGGCTGTTGTATCATTTTGAATCTGACTTTGGCAGCTATTTTTACTAATATAACGAACTTAAACGAGGCACCTCTCTTAATTGCTTGCTTCTCTTTCCAAGTGGCTCGGCACGTGACTTGCAAAGTGGCTGATACGGAATGGCTGGGTTGGTAAGCGACATCAAGCTACTTGCTAAAGGAACACACCCCAGGATGGTGAAGCTTATGGAACAATTGTTTTTCATTAAGTTGAGAGGAGTCTCACATTTTCCACCAGTCTGACATGCTATTGTCCTCTGTTTTTAAACACAATTAGCTGCTTCATTTATATCACATATGTAACTAGAACGGCACTCAGTAGAACACATATCCCTCCACCAGGTTGAACAGTTTACGTTTTGTGTTCCCATTTATAGGCCGGATCTGCATCTGGACTTGAACCATATTTAACCGGCTTGTTCTTGTCACCTCCCCAACGCATCCACCAAGTTTTGTCATAACCCGTCCACAACCTTTTGAGATATCGTTCAATATATCGTTGTGGCATTGTCCCTCAATGGTGAAGAATCATTTACAAAATTATCGTATCCGCATTCGGATCAAGGTTTTCACTAACATCGACTCAATTTGTCCCCATCACACACCCAACCTTTCCACCAAGTTTCGTCCAAATCTGTTGTTTGTTGGGTCACCGAAAAAGGTGATACTGATTGTCAGTAATTCTGTCTGTTTGTTTGGATGTTTGTTCGTTTGTCATCAGCATAATTGGTAGTAAATTCGTGGGCGGATTTTGACCAAACTCGGGGGGTAGGTACATCTTATGACCTGGTGCTTTGGAAATTGTGATGGTTGCTCGGGACGCTTTGGTTCACTAGCAACAACCCAAAAACCTTCAAAATCAGTGCTGTTCATGCGAAATTAATTCCGAAAGCCATTATCCCACGTAGGGTTATGAAATTTCGCACGAATGATCTACAGGTGATGCTCTATTAAATATGTTCCGGTTTTGTGATATATATATATGGAATACTTTACCCTCAGTGCCCCCTACAATTAGGGTATGCGCGGAAATTGTCCAAAATTGAAGGCCGCCTAGCGACCAGGTGATTGTATCGATACGAATGAAACTTTGCAGGTTCATGGTACTCAATGAGAACTACAACTTTGCCTCAGAACATATTGACGGATTTCGCTTAGGTCAGGGGTCAAAGGTCAATTTGTGCAAAAATCGATAATATGAGAGAGCTGGAGGTGCCTTCGCGCCAAATGCTACTCCTCCTAGGGTTACGGTCGGATGGTCATGAAAATTTACACTAATCGTCTGGAATACAATGTGCACAAATGATCGAGCCGGATTTTCGATTTCGATCTTTGTTCACCCACAGCACCCTCGAGAACTTTGGGGATTTCCGATTTCAAACCGCATTTTCGGTACTTTTCATTCAAATGGATACCGAGTAGTTATCAGTCGATGGAACTGGATGAGATTTGATGTGCATAATCTACAGGTGATTCCCTATCCACTATATGACATCCATTTTGCTCTATATCTTATAGTTTCCATGCTAGGCGACCCATCGCCGCCTACCGGCTTTGTGTTTGTTTGTCCGTGGGTGAGCAGGATATCTGAAAAATTTGTGGACGGATTCAGACAAAACCTGGTGGAGAGGTTGAGAGTGTGACAAGAATGAAATGATTCGATTTTGGTGAAGATCTGGATACAGATACTCGAATTTTTAAGAGATTCTTCACCATTGAGAGATACAGTGAAAAACATGATACAGTGCAGCACGATATCTCAAAAAATTGGGGGCAGATTTGGAATAAACTTGGTGGACCGGTTGGTTGGGTGTGTGACGATGACAAATTGATTATATTTTTGGTGAAGATCTGAATCCTGATCTGAATACGAGTTTAAACAAGGACAAATATGTCCAAGAGCAGCGTCCTAAAGGCTTTATCGGCAAAAAAAACAAACAACAACTTCCGATATTTCGTCACGTGCCTTGATTAAGCCAATCGCAAGACCCGTCATGATGTATTTATGATATATAGTGTATTTACGAAATAAATAGTGTATTTACGAAATTACAATACGATAAATGGAATAATCTTTAAATAGTAACGTGAACTTTTCGAAACTTTAAAGCAAATGTCCGAATATATTTAAAAGTTCATGATAGACGCTCTCAAAAGGCACCGTCAATGTGAGGATGTGTACATGTGCTAAGTATTTAAGGAGATCCGGATCTTGTATATACAAGAGCTGAGTCCGAGAGGTTAAGGTTTTGTCTTCACAAGAAGAAGAGCAAAAGAAGAAGAAGAAGAAGAACAACAACAACAACAACAACGCCGAGCTCTCGATGAGCAGCATTCGCAAGGCGAGACGCTGCTAAAAAAATATTTTAGGGGAATCTCACCATTGAGATGTTCCACAGGTGAGAGAAAAGAGGAACAAATGAGTGGAGGTGAGCAGTGAACCTGGATTTTGAGAGTTTCACCAGAAGTGGATCAATAGCAGACCATCTCTGCACCCTACAGAAACCTGGGGATGACAAAGCACAGAAAAGGCAGAGGGTGCAAGACCAAAAAGGAGACAATAGAAAACAAAAAGGGCACCAAACTTTCTTTGATACCAGAGTAATAGCCCCAGAGATTCAGCTTCATCACAGGAGATTCCAATGACTGAGGGCCTTGCTTTCCATGGAAACAGATGCCAACTTGGATTTGTGCTTTGTCCAAGAAATATGGTGGCTGAAGGTAAGGCCCAAAGGTTTGAGTAACTGAACTTCAAGAGGTTTGTTAAGGAAATAGATGGAAGAATTCCCAGATTGTCCTTTCAGAAAGACAGAGTGAGAACATGGCACGTGTAAGGGTTCCCTTCCAAGGAACTTCAACGTAGTAATAATCGATTATGCCCATCTTTGCCTCAGAAATGGTGACCAACCGATGGTTGTTTGTCCCTGCTCTATCCCTTTAAATGCTGAACTTCAAACAAGGAAACAGCATGTACCATTTGGAAAGTCTTTGGTATGACTCAGCCTGGGTTCAAACCACCAACCACCCATACTCAGAGTGGATGCTCTAACCATTATGCCTGAGGTGACAATTCCCCTGAGTGCATTGGTTCTGATGATGGTGTTTCAACCAGAACAAAAGGAATCTCACTTGCATTCAAAACGCAATGAATCATTGAGAGATTGCGAGTGTTCACATGATTGCTTTATTACAAATTTTAGCAACAATACAAAGAAAATTGAATGAGTCACTACACATGCCATTGAAAGACATGTTCAAAAAGTGTTGGACCAACTCCTGATTTTATGAAGGTCTGCAGAGGGAAGAGACTGATGACTGCCTATATGAGGAATGGGTGAACCTTTGGCAGAGGATGGAGTAATCAGCAAAAATATAAGAAGGATTGTCCAGAGTATTGGAAACATAGTTGATGAAGATAAGAACAGGACTGGGCCCAAGACATAGCCTTGGAGCACTCCAGCTTCGACAGGGATAGGAAATGAGAGGATCCTATTGAGAGCCACACACTGACTTTGAGAGTAGAGGGAGTCAGCAAACGATGAGAAAAGGTGGCCTTGGATGCCGTAGGCTGTGTTTGGAGAGCAAAACGGGGAGCGAGACTGTGTCAAATGCCTGAGATCAAGGGCCACCATCCCTTGTTTGGAGAGCAGCATGTCCAGCGTGAACTGGCCTGATCTGTATCCAATCTGATGATCGTCTGCGATCATGTAGTTGGAGAAAAGGAATGATTTGTTGGCAACTGAAGTAATATTAGAAGTAAGCTAATGGTCCTGTAGTTAAGAGTATCTGCTTTTGCTCAGTCCAATCCTTCTCCACCCCAGAGACTGTGGTTTTATTCATGTTCATCAGCATAGAATCTGCAAAAAAGAAATCGCTGTACTGTATAATTAACCTCTGCCATCTTCGAAGATGGATGGAGGTTACTGTTTTCACTACTTTCTGTTTGTTTGTTTGTTTGTTTGTGAACAGTATTACGGAAAAACTCCTCGACGGATTTCGACGAAACTTGCTGGGGGGGTTAGGTATGGTCCAAGGATCATGCCATTAAATTTTGGACTTGGTCCCCCCCCCCCCCCCCCACGAAAAAATTGTTAGAGAAAATTTTTTTTTTTGCATTTCTACATGTTTTCAGTGATTTCCAACCCCCCCCAAATATTTTTTACCCTCGCCCCCACAAAAGAGAATTTTTTTTGCATTTCTACATGTTTTAAGTGATTTCCAACCCCCCCAAAAAATTGTTAGACAATTTTTTTTTTGCATTTCTACATGATTTAAGTGATTTCCACCCCCCCCCAAAAATTGTTACCCCCCACCAAAAAAAATAAAGAATTTTTTTTGCATTTCTACATGTTTTAAGTGATTTCCAACCCCCCCAAAAATTGTTACCCCCCCCCAAAAAAAAAAAACATTTTTTTTGCATTTCTACATGTTTTAAGTGATTTCCAACCCCCCTCCAAAAAAAAAATTGTTAGAGAAAAAAAAAATTTTGCAACTTTTTTTTCAACAAAAAAACAACTTTTTTTTTTTTTTTTTGCATTTATACATGTTTTAAGTGATTTCCAACCCCCCCCCCCCCCCAAAAAAAATGGAGAAAAGAACTATAACTCTGTCAGCACGGTTAACATCATATTTAATTAATAAGATATAAGGTTCACTTGAGTGACCCAGCAGTATTGGCAGCGGAGGTTTTGCACTCTCCCGAGTGCTCTTCCTCTACTTATCCTAGTTTTAATGTTTCACACATTTATGCTTGTTTGTGTCTCCATGCATTTCTCAGCCACCGAGACATTAAGTCTTTCTCCTACACTCTACCTAAGGACTATCCCGTGTTCTCCGTCGAGGATAGGAATGCACTCGTTGCAAAAGGCCACTTCGTTACAACGGAACACGAGCCCTGCTTTGACGCGGCAGATTTCATTCGAGCCGGAAGGGATATATTTGTGCAAAGAAGCCAGGTATGATGACGTAATTGCTTTTATTACATCGCCATTCATATCGATAATATAATCCTCATTTGTCAATCATTTCCTTCTCATTACCAGCATCCCAACAGTGAATGTCAGAAGTAATAAAGCTTGGCACCATTTCGCTGGATGTAGGATTTGTATCATACATTTATCATTGGTTACAGGTAACAAACAACTTCGGGATCGAGTGGATGCGACGACACCTTGGGCCACGGTTCCGCGTGCATAAATTGTCCTTCCGTGACCCAAACCCAATGCACATCGATTCGACCTTCAACATCATTGGACCAGGGTTGGTGATTTCAAACCCTGACAGACCTTGCAATCAGGTAAGATTAGAGATCCTGTGCATGATTTCAAGGATGTTCCATCGAGTAAGGAGCAGCGACAAAACCATCTCTGTCCGTCACTTATTATTGCAGATTGACATGTTCAAGAAGGCTGGATGGAGAACCATAACACCGCCAGATCCACTGATCCCACATGGTGAGGTTGTTTTCCTGGTGAAGTGTGAAGATGATTCCAAAACCTAATTGTCAAAATGTTTTTAACAGCTCAATTCAAATATTTTTCTCAATTAGATACAAATTTCAGAGAATATTTTCAATTCATCCCATATCCTCAAATTATATCACCTTCCAATTTTGTTCCTCTGTCATTTCTTTCTCATCCAACACAGACCACCCACTTTGGATGTCCTCTCGCTGGCTCTCTATAAATGTGCTGATGCTTGATGAACATCGAGTGATCGTTGAGAAAGAGGAACAAACGACACAGAAGATGTTTGAGAAACTTGGTAGGTTCTTCACACTCTCACGATGTCTCTCCGAAAGGACTGTTTGGAACCCCCCCCCCGTGCCGCCCCTCCCACCCCCCATCTACTTTCTCAACAATTCTCTGGAAGAAGTCTTTTCTTTCAATCTTTTGGGTCTCACGATCTGCCATGATCTTTCCTGGAAAAGCCACATTTCAAACCTGGCCTCCAAAGCCAGTCGCCGACTGGGAATCCTTCGTCGTGCAAAGTCCTTCCTCGGCCCACATGAGCTCCTGACCACTTACAAAGCTTTCGTCCGCAGCCTGATGGAGTACTGCTCTCCCCTCTGGGCTGGCGCTTCTGCCTCTCACCTTTCTCAGCTTCACACTGTGGAAACCAAGACATTTAGGATCATTAGTATCTCCCACGATAAGGCTGTCTTTGGGTCTCTCACTCTCTCACTGCAGGCAGGTCGGTGGTGTTTTTGTCTTCTCCCATCTCCTTTCCGGTCTCGCCCCCCCCCCCCGCAGCTCTCTATACGATTTGTCCCCACCATATTTCCGCAGGGCGCTCAGGTCCGTCAACAACCCCCTTCTGGTAAAACTACCAAAATCACGAATCACTGCTCACCTTCATTGTTTCATTCCTCTTTTTTTCTCACCTTTGGAATAAACTCCCTCTCTCTATTCAATCCCATTCTTCCCTCCAGGCCTTCAAAACAGCTGTTCACCACCACCTCTTACCACCCCCATCCAAATCCTCGATCTTTTCTACCTCGTTAACCCACCCCAAACCCACCTCCTTCAAATTCCCTGCTTTCCTTCCTGAAAGTCCATGTTGTGTCCATCTTGTATACCCAGTGTTCCCCACCCCATTCATCTCCCTTCCACAGATTTAATGTCTCTATTCCTCACTGTTTTATCCTTCCCACGCCCCTCTTCTTTCATGCCCCCCTTGCTGTGCGTTGTGTGGTAGCTATCATTTCTTGAAAGCGCGACTGTGTCGCTGATGCAGTGCCCCTCTTCCAGTGCACAGTGGTACTCATTTTGCCGACCTCGGAAGGATGACAAGCTGAGTCAAACCCCTGGTGCATTTATTGAGCGGCCATCGGGACTTGAACTCAGGACCCTAGGATCCCAAGCCGCCACCCTCACCACGAAGCCAACACCAAGCTTTGCATACGAGCCTTGACAAGGTGTACAGAAAACAAACAAACAAACAAAAAATCAGTGTCTGATATTGTCCTTTCCAAGATGGATCATGCGTTTTGTTGCATGACCTCTGCCATTTAAACGAGGATGCATCATTGTAGAAATTTTGCCAGATGCTGATCAATGATATTTTGGTATCACATAATTGGTACTCCCTCGTAGAGACATCAGGATAAATTTCATCCTCACGCTCACATCCTGATAAACCAACTGAGAACAGGCTTTCCAAAACATCGACATTAGTCTTGAGGAGTTTGAAATTAATTCCATTTTGAGAACTACTTGATCAATAATTTGGGTACACAGGTGGATTTATCAGAACTCCTTGCTGATCTATACGAGCAGCAACACTGCCACTAAACTTGCTGTAGTACACCAATTAAAGTTTTATAGCTTTGAATATTCGGTCTTCAGAAGAATTGAGGGGTCGCTATTCATTCTTTGGAAGAGCAGAAGGAGCATGTCCAGAGTTGAGTGGCAGGATCGGAATTCAAACTGATAATCAAAGATCAGGCAGTTTGAAAATGGCAGCCATGATGGCTTCCCATGATCTTACTTGTAATTGAAAGTAAGAACACACCTAAAGCATTTCGGTAAACCATTTACCAAAATGTTCATGCGAAATTCAATCATCTTGCATCTGAGAAATCGTCACGACAAGGTTTCAGTGTCGTCTGTATTTAAGATCACCGTGATGTCACCATCCCATCCCATCCCATCTCATCCCTTTCATGAACATTGACGATTTGCCTTTCACTCTTTTCCCATGATATTATACTTCTCAGAAGTCTCCCTCAAGCACTCATCATGTATCACACCAGCCCGATGAGTATAATGCCATTCATCATGTGTTTGATTAACAGCTGTGATTTGTACGATGGGGGAGTGGGGGGGGGGGGGAGTGTGACCAATGCTCTCTTTTCACCCATTCATCCCACAGGAATAACCCCAATCCCTGTGTCTATCTGCTTTGCCAACTCCCTCGGTGGCGGATTCCACTGCTGGACATGTGACATCCGCAGACGTGGGGGTTACGCTTCATACTTTGAATAGATGTTATTGTTTTTTAATCTTGACTATTTTTAGCCATTCTTTGTCAGGACGTAATTGCTTTCTTTAGTCACAAAATGTGATAACGTCATTGGATTTTTAATGATAATTATTTTCTTCATTGTGCTGTATCCCTCTTTTTCCTTCTGTTTGTGCCGAATTCCTCTCCCCATTCTGATAACATTTTTAACCTCCGCCATCTTTGAAGATGGATGGAGGTTACTGTTTTCACCCCTTTCTGTTTGTTTGTGAACAGGATTACGGAAAAACTCCTCGACGGATTTCGACGAAACTTAGTGGGGGGGTTAGGTATGGTTCAAGGATCATGCCATTAAATTTTGGACTTGGTCCCCCCCCCCCGCCCAAAAAAATTGTGAGAGAAAAATTTTTTTTTTTGCATTTCTACATGTTTTAAGTGATTTCCAACCCCCCCAATTTTTTTTTACCCCCCCCAAAAAAAATGTTAGAGAATTTTTTTTTTGCATTTCTACATGTTTTAAGTGATTTCCAACGCCCCCCCAAAAAAATTGTTAGAGAATTTTTTTTTTTTACATTTCTACATGTTTTAAGTGATTTCCAACCCCCCCCAAAAAAAAATTTAGAGAAAAAAAATTTTTTTTTTGCATTTCTACATGTTTTAAGTGATTTCCAACCCGCACCCCCCCCAAAAAAAATAGTTACCGACTGGGAATCTTTTGGGTCTTTTATACTATATACGATATATAGCACGATATTTCAACCCTAACCCTAACCCTAACAACCCTAACAGCTTGGTCCAAAGGACCCCCAAAAAAATTGTTAGAGAAATTTTTTTTTGCATTTCTAAATGTTTTAACTGATTTCCAACCCCTCCCAAAAAAATTGTTACCCCCCGCCCAAATTTTTTTTTGCATTGCTACATGTTTTCAGTGATTTCCAACCCCCCCCAAAAAAAACAATTTTTGCAACTTTTCTTCCAACAAAATTTCGATTTTTTTTTTGCATTTTTACATGTTTTAAGTGATTTCCAACCCCGCCCCCCCCCAAAATGTTGGAGAAAAGAACTAAAACTCTCAGCACTGTTGACATCATATTTAATGAATAAGATATAAGGTTGACTTGAGTGACCCAGCAGTATTGGCGGCGGAGGTTTTGCACTCTCCCGAGTGTTACCCCTCTAGTTATTACTCTGTTGTTACTCAAGATGGATTTTTCATAACTGCCTTTTGTCTCCCCATTATTTGTTATTGCATGTTATCTTCAAGGTGGATTGATCATGTTAATCGTACTTTTGAAAAAAAATAAGATCTTTGTTGAGAATAAATAGCAGGAGTCCACAATATACTTTATGTTTTCATGTAGGATGGGTGGTGGAAGGTGGTGTGGAGATTGTGGGAGGAGGGGAAGTTGGGGGCATGGAGTAAATTGGGGAAAGGAAGAGGTTAAAAGGAAGAAAAGTGTGGGGATCGGAAGGAAATGCAGATTGGAAGAGTGTAGGATATGTGAGAGGGAAGTGGCACGTCGGAGGCATACATCAATTGAAGAGGAAGGGGACAACACAAAGACTGGTTTTTACATGTTATAAAGAGATGTAAGCCTGTTGTTGACTTGGTGGTTTGGGTGGCCAGCTTGAGATCCTGGGGTCCTGAGTTCGAGCCCCGTTGGCTGCTGAATTAACACCAGGTGGGGTTGACTCAGCCTGTCATCCTTCCGAGGTCGGCGAAATGAGTACCGGTGTACTGGTCCCAGTGTGTGCCCCGGTGAGAAGAGATAAACCGTATCCCTGCGTGTCATAAGAGGCAACTCAATGGTTGGCGTCAGGAAGGACATCCAGCTACGAAAAAAAACATTACCTCAAAAGGGGAACCATGATTGTCATGGGGCCCACAAGGCTAACCCCTGCTCTAGCAGGGGAAAATAAAAGGTCTTAAAATAATTGTGTGTGTGTGTGTGTGTGTGTGTGTGTGTGTGTGTGTGTGTGTGTGTGTGTGTGTGTGTGTGTGTGTGTGTGTGTGTGTGTGTGTGTGTGTACGTTATAAAGAGATGACGACAAAGCAACATACCTCAACAGAAGACAATGACAAAATTATTACCTCCACCACTGAAGGTGGATGGAGGTTCTGTTTTCACCCCTGTCCATTTGTTTGTTTGTAAAGAAAATATCTCAAAGTTATCAACAGATTTGGACGAAATTTTGCAGAGAGCTTGGGTGTGTGACAAGGACGAAATTATTAGATTTTGGTGAAAATCAGAATGAGAATCTGGATCCGAGAAATTTAAAAGTGATTCTTCACCATTGAGTGATGGGGCGAAAACGACAAAGGATATCTCAAAAAGTTGTGGACTGATTCAGACGAAACTTGCTGGTCAAGTTGGGTGTGTAAAAAGGAAGAATTGATGAGATTTTGGTGAAGATCCAAATCCTAGAATCACCACCATTGAGTGATCAGGCTAAAACGATATAGAGCACGATATTTCAAGAAATTATATTCAACCGAGTAGACAGTGATAGGACCAGGGGCCATAGATTGAGAGTAAAGAAGAGGAGAGTTAAGACAGTAGCGATGCAGGGGACTTTTACTCAGAGAGTAGTTAATGCATGGAATTGTCTCCCTGGAAAGGTAGTAACAGCAGAAACAGTAGATTAACTTAAATTAGAATTAGATAGGTACCTGGAAGTTATGAAGGTAGAGGGGTATGGGGATGTTGGCAGGACTTTTAGGTAGGTTGAACACAGATGAGTGATTGTGTGCATGTGTATGGAATGCTGTTGGTGGGGGTCTCGTCAAGGGGTGTTGTGTAGTTGATGTGCGTTTTTTATCCAAGCCCACGCCCCCTCCCATGGGGGGAAACTACAAAAAAAACACAATTTAAATTAAAAAAAACATTTTCATTTTCTTCTTTTAATCTCGTGTTGATACATTGGTGTGGTGTTGATGTGGCACAGACATTATGGGCTGAATGGCCTCCATCTAATTTCCTTGTGCGTTTGCTTGATGAGAAAACAAATGCTTCACACATCTCAATTCGCTGTATTCCCATCTGAACTTCAGATTTCGCTCATTCAACTAACCATCTCACACCGTGGGGAAGAGTTCGGAAGGTTGGGTTAAGGGTTCGGAGAGTCCCCATTTATTTATTCTGTACAGGCTTGGAAGAGCGCTTATAAAAAAAAGGAAGAGTTGGAGAAGGATAAAGGGAGTATGGGAGGAAGCAGGAAAGAAGGAGGAAAAGTTTCTGCCATTTTAAGGATGTAAGAAATAGATATCTTTTCGGATAATGTCGGAGGGGGGCGAGTGTTTCAGGAGGGGGTGTGCCGTACACTTTTTTGTTTTTTTGTATTCCTTGTCGAGGCTCGTGTGAGAGCTAACACACATCGCACAGCAAGGGGGGCATGAGACAATAGGAGTGCGAGTAGGAAGGACAAAACAGTAGGGAACAGAGACATTAGGAGATCTGTGGAAGGGAGAGGGATGGGGTGGGGAACATGGGGAATACAAGATGGACATTACAGGGACTTTCAGGAAGGAAAGCAGGAAATTTGAAGGAGGTGGGCTTGGGTGCGAATTAACGGGGGTAGAAAAGATCGAGGATTTGGATGGGGAATAATAAGAGGTGGTGGTGAACAGCTGTTTTGAAGGCCTTGAGGGAAGAATGGGATTGAATAGAGTGAGGGAGTTTATTCCAAAGGCGGGAAAAAAGAGGAATGAAAGAGTGAAGGTGAGCAGTGAGTCGTGATTTTGGTAGTTTTACCAGAAGGGGGTTGTTGGCGGACCTTGAGCACCCTGCAGAAAGGTGATGGAGAGTGTTGGGTAAATTATTACTCTCGAGACAAGAAACCTTTGCCTCAGTCTGAGTAGGTCAAAGTGTTTGTTTTGTTCTCTCTACTGTTCTATTATTTAGTTGTTAAGGCCTATCACCTACTTATAATCTTGTCTTTCTTTGACACTTTGGACATTGTTTGGTTCTTTTGCGAGTACAAGGTGACCGGGCTGATAAGCTGTACATTCTGTTCTTTGCTATCAAAAGCCCACTCTGCTTTAAAATGGTATATATATATATATATATATATATATATATATATATATATATATATATATATATATATATATATATATATATATATATATATATATATATATTGTTGTGGTTGAGGAAATTCGCAAATCACCATTCAGGTCCTGTAGGTGAGATATCTCTGTAAGTACATGTGTAGTTAGCCCAAACCCGTTGTTTAGAGGGAATAAATGTGATTCATTCGGGCTGCGACCCTTTAAGATTTTCTGTTCTATCTTTATTTTGAACCAACCACGTCTCAACCGCCATCACACAACAACCACCAACCGCAACACCGCTTCACAACAACAACGCCAACAGCCACGGCCTTTACCTTCACAACTCGCTCTCGCAACCATCGCATCACCCCCATTCCAAGCGTCGCCATGGCCATCATCGCCACAATAAACCCTCCACCACCTTCACCTCTCCTCCTTCTGCCGCCATTCCCGCGCCGCTTGTGAACTCCGAGCGTCAGGCTGTCCTGGCCTCATGCAGGGCGCGCGCCGAGCAGCGGGTGCAAAGAGCGGCCTTTCCGAGGGGAAGTCGGATCAGGAATGATTCACGCCCACTTCCGATCCCTCCAATCATTAAGCGCGGGGCGATTTGGCCCCGCCTCCAGGCGCGTCGGAGTAGAATCGATATATGCAGATTCGCGGATCAGGAATGATTCACGCCCACTTTTCCTCCGTCCAATGGGCGAGCGTGGCTCCGCCCCCGAGCCCATCCTGATCCGAAAATCTGCATATGGGTTCTCCTGTCGCACCATAAAGCGCCGAGCGCGGGGCGAATTGAGTCAGTGGAGGTTTTTCTGTTTCGGGCTCGGGTGAGTTGTGGCGGTGGCGAAGTGTGGCAGCAGCAGTCAAGACGGGTCTGGAGGAGAGTCGGTCTGTCGGGGAGCTGCAGAGAGGAGAAGCCGGGAACGCGGTCGAGGGCGCAGTGGAGTCGCTCGTCGCGGGACCCAAGCAAGCCAGCTATCCTCTTTCCCCAGAGCATCAACAACCCCCCCGTTCCCCCCCCCCCGCGCTGAGATAGTGCAAAAAGGGGGCCCCGTTCCCACCCCATTCCAGGCAGTGCCAGCGAGGCCCGCGGAGTCGGGGGGCCGCCGCCATTTTGCGGCTCATCACAAGACGGGTAGGCTCTGCCCGGTCTCGCGCCCACAGACCATGTCTGCCCCCTTGTCGTAGAGGGTGGCCCTTTTTCTTTTGATTTTGAGTATATGTGTTGTCGGCGCCGTCTGTAAAGTAAAACTGTGTAAGTGTTGCCGTGTGCTCGCGTAGTCGGTAGTAGATCTGCATTGTGTTTCTTTTGTTGCAATTGCTTTTGGTGCATAATTGTTGTGTTTCTTTTACATTTGCTTTTGGTGCATAATTGTTGTAATTGTATATGTGTGCTATCCGTGTGCCGCGGAATAAATGTGCCTTATGTTGAACTGTTTTTCCCGTTTCGCTTCGTCTTTTCTTTAATTGAACCTCCATCTTACTTTAGGTAAAGGGTTGGTCGTGGGCTAAATACGCCCAATAATTAATCGGAACCGTCGAGGTTGACGATAACACCGCTCGGTTATCCCGATAGTAGGGAACGGGTCGCTTAAAGTGGCCCGTGTCCGAAGTCGACCTGCGGCGAGGTGCGATCGCCTGGTCTACCCTCCGTGTGGGTACTTAGGTAGGTCGAATTTGGCGAGCAACCCTATCCCATGCGGGGGGCCGATTGGCACGATCGTGGTGAGGCCGAAAGGCCCACCCGTGACTAATTCACGGCATTAGTCCGAGAGGGTCACGACGGAATTGTCCGTCCGGTGGGCGACGTGCCGCGATTCGAGTTACGTGGCCGCTCGCACGCCGGCGGGCGCGAATTCGCGACACTGGTGTCAGGTCGTGGGACACAAACTCATCCCCCTCCTCACGGCACTGGTGTCGGAGAGCGGGAAAACGGGCTCTCCTGTCTCCAGCTAAATTCACGGGAATCGGTCCAGGGGTGAGAGGAGCGACCCCCGATTCCCTCCAAATTACGAGCGATTTAAATTAACCCTTTACGAGAAATAAGATGGCGTCTCAAGGCGAGCGGGAGCCGGGGGTATTAGAAATGGATTTAGAATGTGTAGAATCCATGGTCCAGGATGAAATCCCCGTGCAGGAAATGTTGGTTGTGCAGGAACACGAACTCGCCCAACTGAACCCAGAGCCCGAAATAGGTGCGGCGGCGGCCGCGGTGTATGACACCTCCCCTCCCCCTCTCCACCAAAACCCTTCCCCGATCCCTGCCGAAACGGCTCACCCAAGCGCACCGGACATGGCCCAGCTATGCGCCATACTGGCGGCAATGAACAAGCAAATGGAACGAATGAGCAAGGAATGAAGGAAGAAATGAAACAACTGCGGGGTGAGATGCAGCGAATAGGCCGAAGCCTGCAGGCGGGCATGAAGGCTGTAACCGGGGAGCTCAAAATAGCGACTCCACGTGTGGAGCGAACGAGCTGGGAGGGAGTGCAACGGCTGTCGGGCCCGCGGTGGAGGCGGGTCAGGAGAAAATAATTCGGGGGACGTATTGGGCGAGAAGCGTGACGGTGACCGAGAGGGAAAAACTAATTGGGGTGACGGAGACGTGTACGAGGGAGATGAGAGACGTGGTGAAAGGAATTGCGAGGGAGAGAAAAGAACAATTAAGATGGAAAGCAAGGATGAGGTACTCGGAGATCGTGAAAGAGCAAGGATTGAAACAGAGGGAAGGACGGGAGCGACTTAAGGAGAAAGCAAGGTTGACCTACGTAAAGATCCTCTATTTCTCTTTGCCGATGACTCAACCCTCTGCCGTACCATCTGTCATCCCTCAGACCGGCAAGCAGCAGCTTCTTCGCTCACTGCAGATCTGGATAAAATCACAAACTGGTCCAACACGTGGAACATGTCTTTCAATCCAGACAAATCTCACACTCTCACTATGTCTCTTCGAAAGGACCGTTTACAAAACCCCCCCATCCACTTTCTCAACAATCCTCTGGAAGAAGTCTTTTCTTTCAAGCTTCTGGGTCTCACTATCTGCCATGACCTTTCCTGGGAAAGTCACATTTCCAACCTTTCCTCAAAAGCCAGTGGCCGACTGGGAATCCTCCGTCGTGCAAAGTCCTTCCTCGGCCCTCTTGAGCTCCTGACCACTTACAAAGCTTTTGTCCGTAGCCTGATGGAGTACTGCTCTCCCCTCTGGGCTGGTGCTCCTGCCTCCCACCTTTCTCGACTTCACGCTGTCGAAACCAGGGCTTTTAAGATCATTGGCATCTCCCGCAATGAAGCTGAGTCTTTGGGCCTCTCACTCAATCACCGCAGGTTGGTCGGTGGTCTTTCTGTCTTCTACCGACTCCTCTCCAGCCTTGCCCCCCCTGCTCTCTCTGCGATTTGTCCCAACCACATTTCCACAGGGCGCTCAAGGTCCGCCAACAACCCCCTTCTGGTAAAACTACCAAAATCACGAATCACTGCTCATCTTCACTCTTTCATTCCTCTTTTTTCCCGCCTTTGGAATAAACTTCCTCACTCTATTCTTTCCCATTCTTCCCTTCAGGCTTTCAAAACAGCTGTTCACCACCACCTCTTATCTTCCCCCATCCAAATCCTCGATCTTTTCTACCCCCGATAATCCACCCAAGCCCACTTCCTTCAATTCTCCTGCTTTCCTTCCTGAAAGTCCCTTTAATGTCCATCTTCCCCTCGCCATGTTCCCCGTCCCATCCCCATCCCTCTCCCTTCCACAGTTCACCTGTGTCTGTTCCCCAATGTTTTGTCCCTTCCACTCCCGCCCCTCTTGTCTCATGCCTCCTTGCTGTGAGTTGTGTGTTAGCTCTCATACGAGCCTCGACCAAGGTATAAAAAAAAAAAAAAAAAAAAAAAAAAAAAGATAAGGGAAAGACGCCAGAAAGAAGCAGAGACCAATAGACCAGAGGGGACAACAGAAACTAATAAATGTACAGAGACACGGGAGATGGGAACGATAGAGGGAAGACTACACGATGGAGACGGGGTTAGAGACGAACACACACACACACACACACACGGAGGTAGTGGAGGATAATGGGGGTGAGCTGGTGGACTGGTTAGAGACCCGGTGCGAGCAGCGAGATAGCCTCCTCCAGGAACGAGGGGAGGGAGTATGCCCCCTTGAGGCGAATCACGACCAGGTGGGTCCGGTCGTGCTTTGAGAGGTCGAGGGGAGGAGTGCTGTGGACAGGTGCACGGAGAGCTTGGGGGTATAGAGGCCCTGGAGACCCTTGTGGGGACACGAATCCCCAGTGTGGTTGTCCCGGTGTGTGTGGTGCAAGGTGTGAGTGCGCCCCCGTGTGTGGAAGCGACCCCGTGTGTGAGTGGTGTGGTGTCAAGTGTGCCGAGGAGCGTGCTTCCCAGCACGCCGTGTGTGGATGAGACACCGCGGGCGAGTGCCCCCGCGTGTGCGAGTGAGGCACGGTGTGTGAGAGAAATGGCACGAGTGAGTGGAAGGCCGCGAGTGAGTGGAGCCACGTGTGCGAGGGAGGTGGCATGCGTGAGTGATCGGCCGAGTGCAAGGGCGACACTGTGTTTGAGGTCGCTGTGTGTAATGGAGATGTCGGTCGGCATGCGGGAGCAAGCAGCCGCGTCTCCCGGGATGAATGTGATGGAGTGGAGAGTGAGCGTCGTAACACGCGGGAGTGCGTGGTTGGATTGGAGACGACGACTGCGACAGAGGGACAAAAGCCGAGTCGCGGCTGTAGATGTTTTGCGCACCGTGCCGGGTTCACCCAGCAGCGAGCGCGAGGTCCGTGCTGTGCAACGCACGAGGCCCCCACGTGCTCGCTTGCGGGAGTGAAGTCCCGGTCCGGAAACGCACGCGGTGGATTTGCCGATCCCGCGGACGGACAAAGTTTCGGCAGGATTTCGGATTTGGACCGGATGGGTTCTCCACGCGGGCGTGTGTGTTAAGCTCCAACGGGCAGAGCACATGTGTTCGCGTGGGGAACCCCTCGAGACGTGGGGCTTGTGTTTTTTTATGCGCACGGTGACGTCATGGCTGCACGTGGGGTTGGAATCCGGCAGGAGGTGTATCCCTGCAGGATGGTACCGTCCAAGGAGGGACGAGGTACACGTGCAGCTGCATGACGTCACGGGCAGGTGCAAAGTGCGCGAGCTGTGAGTTGCCGCGCTGGTGCTGCGCATGTGGGAAAAGGAAAAGCAAGCCTCACTTTCGGGTGCACAGAATTCCCGGGCAAGGGGTGGATGACCCCCTTACCTGGGCACAGGAGGAAACTAGTTAGGGGGAAGGGTTAGCAGAGTTAGACCGGCTCAATGGGGCAGGGGTAAGTCCTCATGGGGCCCGTGGAATGGATTAGTTAGAGGGGTTTTAGTTGAGATTTAGGTTGGGAAAATGATTTTTAATGAAATTATTTTGGAGGACAGTGACAGACAGTGAATGTGTAGAGGGGACATAGCTTAGCTACGTAGTGTTAAATGGCACGTGCTGTAGTTTAACGGACGACGTGGGAGCACGAGTTAGTTAGGGGATGTAGTTAGAAGGATGGCAGAGTTCAGCGGTGTGTGTGTTGAAGAGTTGGTGAGTTGAGTGGATACGTGTGCTTGTTGAGTGAGTGAGGCCAGCGGGTCTGTGTGAGTGGAGCGAATGGGGAATACATGGTGCGATGAGTGATTGGGGGGAGGAGTGACTCCCGCCCAAGGGACCCCCGGGGTCAGTGTAGAGTGAGTTAGGGGGTTAGTTAAATTGAAAAATGGAGGTCGTTTTGCTGTTGGTGGGAGTGTAGGCTCGAAACCCATTTGGAGGGGTGCAGGAGCCCTGTTGACAGGCTGGGAGTGTGGCTGCGAAAGGTGAGTATCGCTGAGTGGGTACCCCGGGCACCAGGCTAGTCGGCCGTGGTAGGCCAAGGGCCCATGGGGGGCCGGGATAGCATAGTGGGCACGGGTGCGCCTGCTTGGTGCGGGGGCCCGGGGCGCCATTAGCCGCGTGGGCAGTGTTGTGGGCTTGGGTGACCCTCGAAAAGGGGCCCGGGAAGCCAGCCTGCCACGTGTGCGTTTCAGGGGAGGTGCCATGGGGGGCACTCCCCGGTGTTTAGGGAGCTGGTAGGCTCGGAGGCAGTGTAGTGCACGGGGGTGCCATAGCTGGAGATTCGGCAGAGGGTAGTGCCTGCCAAGGGGAGCCACGCGTCCCAGCAATGAGACCATGTGAGGGCACGGAGTGAAAATTGGGGGGCGAGGCCCGAAATTTGAGAGGACACCAACACAGGCGACGGGAATCTGGGTTGTTAGAACCAATAGTTTAAGCAAGAGGCGCTTGTTGAAAGCCCCGGGGTAGTTTAACAGTTAAATGGATAGGGTAGAATAGGAAGTGTACCCCTCCGCACCATCCATCCCCTCGCTCTCGTTGTGGGCCGCTGGACCCACTTTGTGTTATAGATCGCTGAAGTCTGGGGAGGCCATTCTGGGGCTTCGTTGGGCCTCGGCACAGGACGCTAGCTGTCCCTTATTCCCCTCCGGGAAGGGAACGTAGGGGTTGGGAGTAGGCTAGGTGACAGGATAGGTTAGCCGAACAAGGACAGTAAAGGGGTTAGGGGATGATTTATAGTGGGGAAGTAAAATAAAAACAACAAAAAAAATAAGTTGGGGCTAAATTGGGTTTTACAAATTAACGGAGTGGGTATGGACAGTGATAGGCAAAGGCGATAGGTTGGGAGGTAGACCGTAGGGGAGGTCTGAGCCTGCCTTCCGAGTGGCCAGCACCACCGTACTCCCTCCACCAACCTCCACTGAACGGCAAAGGCTGGCCAGCTTCATCTGCCGGCTGTGTTGCTGCAAGGCCTGTGCTGGCTGGATCATCTGCAGCTGTTTACTGCAAGGCCTGTGCCGGCCAGTTCGTCTGACGGCTGTGTTTACCTGCAATGGCCTTGTTCTGCAGGCTGATGGTTACCATACCCAAGGAGTTGCTGTAGCTGTGTCCAATAATCTGACCCCAATGATAATTGAGGTAACACCGGTCAACGAGCATATTATGAGATTAAGGATTCGTCACTCCTTTGGTGTCATTTCCCTGGTCTCTGTTTATGCTCCGACTGAGGCGAGTGATCTCACCGTGAAGGATGCATTCTACGCCACACTCGAGTCTGTGGTTGATCAGTGCCCCAGACGAGATACACTTCTAGTCTTGGGGGATTTCAATGCATCGACTGGAACTGATAGGGATGGTTATGAGGTGTGTGTTGGTCCCCATGGGTCAGGAACTATGAACCAGAATAGCACTAAGTTCCTTGACTTTGCAAGAAGTCATGGACTTAGGGTGGCTGGTTCATGGTTTCAGCGCCCACAAGCTCATCGCTGGACTTGGTATTCCAACGCTGGTGGTGTGGCAAAGGAGATTGACCATGTCCTCATTGACGGTCGTTGGAGGATGATCCAGAACTGCAGGGTCGACCGGAGTGCTCAGTTCCTCAATACTGACCACAGGCTTGTTGTTGCAACTCGAAAGCTGCACCTCAAATCCTGGAGAATGGTACCATCCCAGCCTGGGCTGGATGTTGCAAAGCTCAGGGATGAGAGAGTAGCTGAGGAGTTTGCGAACAGGCTGAGTGGACACTTGGGGGGTCTGGGTGCTTTGCGGGGTCCTGAAGAGTTGTGGAGCGCCTTCAAGACCACCGTCCTTGATGTTGCCGGTGGATGTTTTGGAGCTCACTGCAGGGCAAAGAAGAATTTTGTCTCTCAAGGGACACTGGATACCATTGACCAGAGTCGCAGGGCCAGGCTGAATGGCAGAGCTGAGCTGTTCAGGGAGCTGAGGTGTAAAACTGTACGTGCACTGAGGGTGGACAAGGAGGCCTATGTGCGAGGAATCTGTGAGGGGGTAGAGCATCACCTGTGGACAGGTGATTCTCGTCCTGCTTACAGGGGAATTCGTGCATTACGTTCATCCAAGCCCGTCCCTCGGAGCACTGCAGTTCGAGCAGAGAGTGGTAAGCTCTTGACAGAGGAGTCTGAAGTGAAGGCTCGCTAGGCCGGTTACTTTGAGCGGTTGTACCAGGCTGATCCCCTAGCTGTCGAGTTGGACGTCAAGGGTGTTACAATCCCTGTTGCTGACCCTCGAATCAACTGTGGTCCACCTTCGCTTGTGGAAACACGGGCTGAGGTGAACCAGTTGAAACGGGGCAAAGCTCCAGGGATCTGTGGCATCCATGCTGAACTTCTCAAGGCTCAAGGCTGGTGGAAAAGGCACCCGTGTCGTTGCATGCAGTTTTGTGCTCTGCCTGGAACACAGGCATCATCCCAACTGACTGGAAGAGGGGCCTTGTTGTCCCTCTCTGGAAAGGGAAGGGTGATCGCCAAGACTGCAACAACTACCGAGGGGTGACGCTGCTCTCAATGCCGGGCAAGGTCTTTGCTCGCATAATTATTGATAGGGTTCACCACCATCTGCTTGAGCACCAGCGTCCAGAGCAGTCAGGCTTTACACCAAAGAGGTCAACGATTGACCGTATCCTTGCACTTCGTGTCCTCATCGAACGCAGACGAGAGTTTCGGCAGGGGCTGCTTGCAGCCTATGTTGATCTCTGTAAAGCGTTCGATTCAGTGAATCGGGATGTCCTCTGGAGGATTCTTGGTCTTTGTGGGGTGCCACCAAAACTGATCGATCTGATGTCTGAACTCTACTCTGGTACTGAGAGTGCTGTGAAGTGTGGTGGTACCATCTCTGACTTATTTCCAGTTGTTACTGGAGTTCGTCAGGGATGTGTACTTGCCCCCACACTTTTCAGCACTTGTATGGACTGGATTTTAGGGAGGATGTCGGAGAGATCAAGTTGCGGTGCATCGTTTGGGAATGTCAAGATCTCAGACCTTGATTTTGCAGATGATGCAGTCATCTTTGCGGAGACTTTAGACATCCTCTTGGGGGCCCTCGAGGTGCTGAATGAGGAGTCGGAGTCGTTGGGATTACGGGTTTCTTGGGTCAAAACTAAGATCCAGGCTTTCGGTGACATCTTAGATGCTGCTGTTCTGTCTGTGTCTGTTTGTGGTGAGGATGTTGAGGTCGTGGAGAGATTCACTTACCTTGGCAGTGATATTCATGTCTCCGCAGGTTGTGAGCCGGAGGTCAATAGACATCTGGGTCGGGCCTGGGGAGTCATGGATTCACTGGATCATGGGGTGTGGCGCTGCCGGTACCTGTGCAGGAGGACAAAAGTCCGAGTCTTCAGGTCCTTGGTACTTCCAGTCTTGCTCTATGGGTGCGAGACTTGGACTCTGACCAAGGATCTGAGACGGAGACTTAATTCCTTTGGTACCAGAGCTCTTCGGAGAATCCTTGGCTATCGCTGGTTGGATTTTGTGTCCAACGAGCGGTTGCTGAGAGAGACTCGGATGAGATTTGTTACCTGCATAGTCCGTGAGCGTCAGATGCGGCTGTATGGACATGTGGCTCGTTTTCCTGACGCTGATCCTGCTCACCAGATTCTCTCAGCGAGGGAGTCTCATGAGTGGAGGAGGCCAGTGGGCCGACCACGTGCCTCATGGTTGCAGCAGGTTGACCATCATCTCAAGGAGATGGGGATGGGCCTGGCATCTGCCTGGAGGATGGCCAGACGGAGGCCCCTGGAGTACCGGCAGAAAGTGGACGCAGCGACGCGCTGTTCTGGCACATGCTCCCATACGTGACCTGACCTGCAGGCTGTGGTTGCCTGCTCACCTTTGCCATGCCCACTGCCCATGTTCGCCAGCTCCCGTTCAATGTTGCTTTGCCCCCCCCCCCCTGTTCATTTCCATGTGCGCCAGGATCAAAGCAACAGTTTGCAAGCTGCAAGAACTGCCCTGTTGGCAGCTACAACACGGGCCTGCAGTGGCGGCCCGTGCACCGTGTTTGCATCCATCCATTCATACATTCATCCATCCATCCATCCATCCGTTGTGCTCATTGCGTGTGCCACTTGAGCTGGCATGGAGACTGCGTTTGTGCAGCCCATGCACCGTTGTGGTTCACTGGGTTCATTTTCAAAAGGGAAGGCCTTGGACTGCGTGTGAGCAGCCGGCCACGTTCCCTGTCACCTGCATTGTTTGAGCCAGAGACTGCATGCGAGCAGCCTGGCTCCCTGCTAACTGCTTTCTTTTTGCAGAGTCCATTGATCCTGGGCCATGGTTTAGTGTAAAATTTGTAAGTTAAGGTTAAGATGTACTGTACATATGAGTGTGCCCCCGGCATGTCTGTCTTAGCGCCGGCAATTTTATTTCAGTCGTCCGTGTGAGTGGGTTTGTTTAGTAGTTACTCAGCCCTCAGGTTATTTATTTTGGGGACACGAATACCATAAATGTCACACTCAAGGATCCATAGGTAAAACGTACTAGGGGAGAACTACACATGATGGCACACGAAAATTTGACGACTCGGGACGAGTCTGTAAAAAGGGGAGGGGGTAGTGTTGTGGTTGAGGAAATTCGCAAACCACCATTCAGGTCCTGTAGGTGAGATATCTCTGTAAGTGCATGTGTAGTTAGCCCAAACCCGTTGTTTAGAGGGAATAAATGTGATTCATTCGGGCTGCGACCCTTTAAGATAGCCGTTTTTCTGTTCTATCTTTATTTTGAACCAACCACGTCTCAACCGCCATCACACAACAACCACCAACCGCAATGCTGCTTCACAACAACAACAACGCCAACAGCCACGGCCTTTACCTTCACAACTCGCTCTCGCAACCATCGCATCACCGCCATTCCAAGCGTCGCCATGGCCATCATCGCCACATTAAACCCTCCACCACCTTCACCTCTCCTCCTTCTGCCGCCATTCCCACTCCGCTTGTGAACGCCGAGCTTCAGGATGTCCTGGCCTCGTGCGGGGCGCGCACCGAGCAGCGGGTGCAAAAAGCGGCCTTTCCGAGGGGAAGTCGGATCAGGAATGATTCACGCCAACTTCCGATCCCTCCAATCATTAAGCGCGGGGCTATTTGGCCCCGCCTCCAGGCGCGTCGGAGTAGAATCGATATATGCAGATTCCCGGATCAGGAATGATTCACGCCCACTTTTCCTCCGTCCAATGGGCGAGCGTGGCTCCGCCCCCGAGCCCATCCTGATCCGAAAATCTGCATATGGGTTCTCCTGTCGCACTATAAAGCGCCGAGCGCGGGGCGAATTGAGTCAGTGGAGGTTTTTCTGTTTCGGGCTCGGGCGAGTTGTGGCGGCGGCGAAGTGTGGCAGCAGCAGTCAAGACGGGTCTGGAGAAGAGTCGGTCTGTCGGGGAGCTGCAGAGAGGAGAAGCCGGGAACGTCGAGGGCGCAGTGGAGTCGCTCGTCGCGGGACCCAAGCAAGCCAGCTATCCTCTTTCCCCAGAGCATCAACAACACACCCGTTTCCCCCCCCCCCGCGCTGAGATAGTGCGAAAAGGGGGCCCCGTTCCCACCCCATTCCAGGCAGTGCCAGCGAGGCCCACGGAGGAGCGCGGAGTCGGGGCGCCGCCGCCATTTTGCGGCTCATCACAAGACGGGTAGGCTCTGCCCGGTCTCGCGCCCACAGACCATGTCTGCCCCCTTGTCGTAGAGGGTGGCCCTTTTTCTTTTGATTTTGAGTATATGTGTTGGCGGCGCCGTCTGTAAAGTAAAACTGTATAAGTGTTGCCGTGTGCTCACGTAGTCGGTAGTAGATCTGCATTGTGTTTCTTTTGTTGCAATTGCTTTTGGTGCATAATTGTTGTGTTTCTTTTACATTTGCTTTTGGTGCATAATTGTTGTAATTGTATATGTGTGCTCTCCGTGTGCCGCGGAATAAATGTGCCTTATGTTCAACTGTTTTTCCCATTTCGCTTCGTCTTTTCTTTAATTGAACCTCCATCTTACTTCACGTAAAGGGTTGGTCGTGGGCTAAATACGCCCAATAATTAATCGGAACCGTCGAGGTTGACGATAACGCGCTCGGTTATCCCGATAGTACGGAACGGGTCGCTTAAAGTGGCCCGTGTCCGAAGTCGACCTGCGGCTAGGTGCGATCGCCCGGTCTACCCTCCGTGTGGGTACTTAGGTAGGTCGAATTTGGCGAGCAACCCTATCCCACGCTGGGGGCCGATTGGCACGATCGTGGTGAGGCCGAAAGGCCCACCCGTGACTAGTTCCCGGCGTTAGTCCGAGAGGGTCACGACGGAATTGTCCGTCCGGTGGGCGACGTGCCGCGATTCGAGTTACGTGGCCGCTCGCACGCCGGCGGGCACGAATTCGCAACAATATATGTATGTATATATATATATATATATATATATATATATATATATATATATATATATATATATATATATATATATATATATATATATGGAGAGAGATGGGGGGGGGAAGGAGAGGATAGACAGCAAATAAATTGTACAAAAGAAAGAACTCCTTGTGGACATTGATTTTACTGGACTTCTGTGGTTTATTTTTCCCGATACATGCAACACTGAGTCGGCTAGACGTTGAATCCTCGAGGAGGACAAGATCCCTCAACAACCTAAAGAATCCTTTCGATCACGACGCGGTTCGAGGATGGAAATCTACGTCAGTTTTGGTGCCGTGACACGGATTCGAACTGGCGTTGTGCGGCGCTCGTGACCAGAGGTGCTTAATCTGCCGGAGGCAGTGCCTGGAGGAACGACAAGTGCTTGAGCAAAGGTAAGCAGGGAGGGTTCTCCGAGGGTGTGATTTATTTTATTCTGTGATTTTAGAGTGAATTTAGCGGTTGTGATCTGTGTGATTTTAGAGATGGGAAATAGAAATTGTAAAAGGAAGGAAATTGTGTATACCGAGGCAAATTGTATTCAAAAACCACGGAGAGGTACATGTGCAAGAATTATGTTTGATAAGTATGGGCCTGAAGCTGTGAGAGACATGGGGAAATGGTGCAATTGGACCAAAAATAGTGGATTACCCTTCCCTGAAAATGGTACATTCGATCACGAGTGTTTAGACAATTTAAGAAAAATACTGGAAGTGAAAAATAGTGACAAAAAGGTCCAGAAGCAGGTGAACTGGAGCGTTTATATAGATTGGATGAAGGAATGTCATGACAGAGATGAAAAGGCACGGTTGTTAAACCTGAAGGGTCAGCTGGACCAATTAACGAAGCAAATGCCGGTGAGACTTGAAAATAAAACCAAGAGACAGCGAGCAGTGGCTGTCAGATTTGAGGATGAAGAAGAAGACTCAGATACTTGGCCAGAGGGCACAGTTCCGATAGCACAACCGCTCGAGGACGAAGAAGCGGGAGAGACAGAGGGAGATGATGCCACATAGCAAGGAGAGGCTCAACGGGGAGCCAGGCGAGTAATTAAGAAAGAAACAAGAACACAAAGCAAAAATAAAGTTCCTCTTGCTGACGAGGGTAAAATACAAACTCAATCAAAAAAAATAATGTCAGAGACCGCGAAGGACAGAGATGATGAGGCACTCATACGCACATTTCCATTGCGAGATTACCCGGGTGCAAGGGAGGTACAAGCGATATATCATCCGTGGGGCTCTGAATTAAGAGCCATCGTAAATGAGATGCCGAAGATATGAGAGAACCCAAAAAAATTCCAGGCAGAACTACGCGTGGTGGTGGCATGCCATCAGACAACATATATGGACATGGATATGTTATTAAAATTAGTGGTACCAGAGGGGTTACTCTGACAATTGAAACAGGTAGCTGCATGGCCAGATGAAGCTCCTGGAGACAGGGAGGAGCTCAAAGAACATATCGACACCCTCATTGACGCTGTCACAGAGGTGGTAACACTTAAGACCGACTGGGCAAAAATACAGATGTGCAGGCAACGCGCTGGCGAGGACCCATTGGAGTTCTTAGAGCGTTTTCTGGGTGTATACCAATGTCACTCTGGACTGAAAGAAGAGGGAGTACCATTTGCTAATGTATACCTTAATGGTTTGACGGCCAAATTACAAAATGAAATAAAGCGAGTATGTATTGGTTGGGAATTAGAGGAAGTGAAAGACTTGATGGAATATGTAACGCATTGTAATTCATTGTTGAAACATCGTTCTGACGAGGAAAACGAATCAACATTAATGCTATCCCAGGTTCAAGGTCAAGGTGAATGCCCCGGGGGAAGGAATGTGAGATATAATGCACAAAAGCGAGGGCACACCTATTACCGTCAGAGACCAAAATACAGAGACCAGCGCAGAGATTTCTGTTATACATGCGGAAAACAAGGACACTGGGCTAACGAATGCCGAATTCGTAGAAACAGTCGAACTTATAGTACTATGAACCGGTAGAACAGAGACCAGCGGCACAATACAGAGATGAAACTCGCAGACACTCCACGCCTCCAGTGAATGAAAATCCATATTATAGACAACAGGAAAGATGGGGAACACAGTTTGAGCAAGCTGGATCATTTCAACCCACTGCACCTCAAACCGAATTCCCTCCTCCTCCTCCCCCAGCCTCGTTCCATCCTCCTCCACCCTCATTTCTACCTCCTCCATCTCAAGGTTCATTTCAAACCCAAAACCCATTCGTTTTATGACAAAGAAAAGAAGCGACTTCGTCTGAGTTACCCTTCCTTACTTTGAAACCATGTGACGAACCGAAATTGACTTTGAAAATTGAAGGCCAAGAGATTCCTTTCTTAGTCGACACAGGAGCAACCAAATCTGCGCTCAGAAGGAGCGATTTCCCAGATGCCCCGTTATCGCGAGAACGAGTAAAAGTAGTGGGAATGTCAGGAGTTGCTAGTACGATTCCACTGACAGAGCAGCTCCGGGTGGAAATTGGACCATTGTCTGCAAACCATGAATTTTTGATGGCAACTGATATACCAATTAATCTGTTGGGGAGAGATCTGTTATGCAAGCTGAATTGTACAGTTAAGTGTACCCCTGAGGGCGTATATTTAGAAATACCTCACGAATCGCACAAAACTATGATGAATTTATTACAGGAAAATACAGAAAATCTTGTATATCAATGGACTGTGATTAATTCTGAAGCATTTAACTATTTGCAGGAATATTTGAAAACGCAGGAATATTTGAAAAATTTGCAGGAGAGAAACGTACCCGAGGTGCTCGATTGGGTGAGTAAACACGGCATGGACAGACGGTACTTACAGACTCGACTACACTGCATTTCAGATTGCAACGTCAAAGGGAAAGATAACGTCTATGCGAGTGAAACACTCTCGAAATTACACCAGATCTTTGACTTAGTGTTGGGAACAATTTGGATTGGAAAGCAAGGGATTGGCCTGGAGGTGCATCTCACGCAGGAACAATTAAAATTGTGGAATTAACCGTCCAGTGTTACACCACATGTTACTTTAGCGATTGCAGAAGGTTACCAAGAAACGGACATTGGTCACATGGTAACCTCTTTGAAGAAAGCATCACAAGCGACTTTGATGGAATCGAGCCAAGTAAACGGACTTTGGAAGATCGGGGAACAGGGATACTGTTGGTCAGAATGTCGAGGATCGGCAAAAGCTGTGTTCGAGATGGTCGATGTCTCGGAATTAAATGGGTCAGGAAAATTACCTGAAATACTCGAACAAGTCCCGACTTGTCTGTGGGCAACACATGCCAACGATGTCGGCCAAATTAAAACTATGAATCCAATCAAGATCACTATAGATCCAGAAAAGAAACTGCCTCGAAAACTGCAATACCCTTTGTCTCCAGAAGCAGAGGTAGGAATTGCTCCCGTAGTGGAAGCGCTATTGAGACAAGGGATAACCATTCCCATCGTTAGTCAATGTAATACACCGATTCTACCTGTGAGAAAACCTGGGAAGCCAACGTGGAGATTCGTACATGATTTGAGGACAGTGAATGACGCGGTAATTCCAGCTTTTCCTGTAATTGCAAATCCAACTACCATTCTATCAAGCATCCCAAGTACTACTACCTATTTTAGTGTTGTGGATCTTTGTTCAGCTTTTTTTAGTATACCAATAGCCCAAGAAGTACAGTTTCTGTTTGCATTCACCTACCAGGGAAGACAATACACTTGGACTGTATTGCCCCAGGGGTATTGTGAAAGTCCAACATTATTCTCGAGGGCCCTCAAAGACGACTTGGATGATGTAGTTTTCCCTTGTGGATCCACACTGATTCAATATGTTGACGACCTACTGATCTGTTCAGCGTCAAAAGATGCATGCGAACGAGATACATTGACACTGTTGAGGGCCTTCGCCAGGAAAGGACACAAAGCATCGAGAGCTAAATTGCAGTTTTGCCAAGAAGAAGTGAAATATTTGGGCATATTCTGAAGGGAGATACAAGACGCATCTCCCCTGACGGTATAGTGGCAATATTAAACCTGCCCAAGCCAACTACTGCTAAACAGATGAGGTCTTTCCTCGGAGTGACCGGCTATTGCAGACAGTGGATACCAGATTATGCGGCCTTAGTGCGCCCCCTGGTGGACATTGGTTCGTCAAACGCACCAGCCCACTTGCATGGACACAAAATGCAGACAAGGCTTTTGTAACGTTAAAGCAAGCTCTTTCTTTGGCTCCCGCTCTGGGTTTACCAAACTATGAAAAACCTTTCCATTTGTACGCATGTGAGAGACAGGGGTTTGCACAATCTGTGCTGACACAGAAGCACGGAAATAAATTACGGCCTGTTGCATATTACAGTCCTAAATTGGATCCGGTAGCGCAAGGATTCCCCCCTTGTCTCAAGGCAGTAGTAGCCGCTTCGCTCGCGGTGCAGGTGACAGAAGCACTCGTCGCGGGAAACACTTTGATTCTCCTGGTACTGCATGCAGTCACAGCTGTACTGTTAAAACGAAAACACAGCATTTGTCGGCTTCAAGAGCAACGACATACGAACTCTCACTCACAGCACCCACGAACATTACGATTAGAAGATGCACACCGCAGAATCCTGCTAGTTTGTTGCCAGGAGTACAAGATGGTGATCCTCACAATTGTGAAGAGATAATCACCCACACGTGTCTACCCCGTCCTGACTTGAGAGACACACCAATCCAAAATTCTGAATTGGTTCTATATGTCGACGGCTCATCATCACGTGCACCTGATGGATATCTATTAACAGGCTACGCCGTTTGCTCTGATCACGAAGTAATCGAAAGTGGGAGATTGGCTGAGAGCTGCTCCGCACAGCAGGCAGAACTGTTCGCCCTCACTCGTGCATGCCATTTAGCCAAAGGCCAAATAGTGATAATCTACACTGACTCCGGCTATGCCTTTGGTGCTGTACATGAATTCGGAGCACTCTGGCGCGAAAGGGGGTTTATAACATCATCAGGTGCACGGGTGAGGAATGGAGCATGGATTGCGAATCTGCTGGAAGCAATACTTCTGCCTCACCAAATTTCAGTGGTTAAATGTGACGCCCACACCGGGAGATCTGACGACGTCTCACGGGGAAATGCCAGGGCAGATGCAGCTGCAAAATCTGCTGCCCACACCAGAGCTCTTTTAATATCACAATGTGTATTGAGACAAGAGGCAACGCCGACCATTGACGATATAAACACTTTGCAGACAGCTGTTAGTGCAAAAGAACGAGATTTGTAGATATTGGCTGGATGTGAATTCGAAAATGAATCCAAATTATGGAGATCATCTGATGGTCGTGTGGTGGCACCAAGAGCTCTATTACCTTGGCTCGCCCGATTGGCACATGGGGCCGGGCATACTAGCAAAGGGGGCATGAGTGCTTCAATTGGGAGACAGTGGTTTGCCCCGGGGTTTAGTCCAATTGCAGAACAGTATTGGAAGACATGTCATATTTGCCAAAAACATAACCCAGCAAGGGGGGTGGAGATGGCCCCAGGGGGTCATCCAATTCCATTTGGACCTTTTGTTCATATCCAGATGGATTTTGTCCAGTTACCAAAATGCTGCGGTTTTGAATTTGCGCTAGTCATCGTCGATTTGTTCACCAAGTGGGTTGAGGCTTACCCTTGTCGGAAAGCAGATGCCATTACTGTGGTAAAACTGTTGATGAAGGATTTCATCTGTAGGTTTGGAATACCTTGTAAGATCTCCAGTGACCAAGGTACTCATTTCACAGCCGAAGTGGTGAAAGAATTGTGTCGCGTATTGCAAATCAAGCAACATTTCGACTGCCCGTATCGTCCGCAATCTGTGGGGGCAGTAGAGAGGCAAAATGGATATCTAAAGAATAAACTGGCCAAGATTTGTGAACAAACTGGATTAAAATGGCCAGATGCTCTGCCAATTGCTCTCATGACTATGAGATCTCCCGCAAATCGAAACACTGGCTTATCTCTGCATGAGATTCTGATGGGAAGACCAATTAGATTACCGAACTCACCTCCTTTGACTATAAAAGACATGAACGTGCAGCAAATGGACGACACGTTGCTTACGTTCTGTGTCTCTCTGAATGATGCTGTAAGAACTTTTTATGCACAGGTGAAACAAGCTCTGCCAGAACCAGCCACATCTGATCATCACAACTTCAAACCCGGAGACTTTGTTTATGTGAAAATTTACAAAAGGAAGAACCCTCTTCAGGCACGTTGGTGTGGGCCGTTTCTAATACTGCTAACTACGCATACGGCTGTGAAGTGTAAAGGAAGAGCAACATGGATCCATGCCACACACTGCAAACTGGCACACGGCCAAAAAAGAACCCGAGGAGAACATTGCTTCCTGATAACTTTAATGATTCTTTCCATTGCATGATTATTTGTACTACTAAACACAGGTGGTACAATGTGTACTTGGTCTGTTAAACCGATAAGTACTGTCTGTGATCAACGTTATTTGCATGTTCTTTGGAGATGGGTCAGACTACCCACCAAACTAAGCCTAGGGCATTCAGAGACTGAAGAAGCTTAACGAGCAGAGTGGGTTCACCACATGGAATAAACACTTATCTGGCTCTTTCTCGTAAACACGCGAAGGCTTTTAATAAAACCAATTGCTGGGTTTGTACTTAGATACCTCATTCAGCAGTTACTGGAATACCTCTACTGGCAATACCATTCAATCTGAGTGAATGGTGTGGGTATTGGCAAAGGGTAAAAAACTGGAATAAACAAGATAATAACGTTGACGACCACATCGTTACCAATGGAAATGGAAATTGCCTCCGACAACAAAATTTCAGTAACTGGTTTTGGCCAAATTTTAATTTAAGTAAAATGCCTCCACATTTTATGGTTGAACAGGCGACAGAAAAACCTGAACTATGCTTGGTACAAGAGGCATGGGGAGAAAGAAGATTAGGGAATTCTGAATGCAGTCATTATGTTTATGAAAATCACACGATGGGACCACAAGTCGCTTTAAATAATACCTATTTCGTGTGTGGAAATCGAGCATACCCATGGCTTCCAGTTAATTGGAGTGGATCTTGTTTCTTGTCATATATTTTGCCACATATGCGCCTGTTATCTAAGTCACCTTTTGAGCATTTGAAACGGGGTAAACGGAGTTTCACGTCAACTGAATTGTTCTTCATGATTTTAATCCCTCACTACGGTGTAGGACAAACGTCTGTGGGATTGGCAGAGTTAGCTGCTTCGCTTGAATTATTGGCAAATAAAACTGCTCTAGGCATGATTGATATCAACTCGGAGGTCGTCGCCATACGTGCAGTTTCAATGCAAAACCGAGTTGCGCTCGACCTCATTCTCGCGGCTCAAGGAGGAACGTGTGCTGTAATTAACTCTGAGTGTTGTACTTACATCCCTGATAACTCGGAGAAAATCACAAACATAGCTGACAAGATTAAGCAAGAAGGAGTCAAGTATCACAATTATTTTACGAAAGATGGGCTTTATTCCTGGTTTGAAGGGATTTTTGGAGGCTGGGGAACTACCCTATTGCATTGGATTTCCGTTGGGTTATTGTGGATCATCATTGCAGTGGTGCTTGTTAGATGTGCAACAATTACAATGCCGGCATTGATTGTTTCTTGTCTAAAGAGGAATACTGCTAAAAAGGTGATTGTGGCCAAAGCACCACCCTCATATCCAGGTTTTGAGACTGAGTCCTACGACTCTTATGAGATAGAATCTGAACTTGGAAATCCATAAGTAGCGCACATGAATGTGTTCAATATTCACGGGAATTGTCAATCCACTCTTGCCCATCTGCTCTGTTCCCGAAATAGGTTGTTGAAAATCAACTGTGCAGCCCAACGGGTAGCCTTATCTTCTATCGGCCTAGGAGCCTACCGGAACCTCGACCAGGTCCAAAGCTGTACAACCACATGAAGCCATCTGGCTTGCGGGACAGGAAAGGCTTAGGGACTGAGCTCTACGATGTGAAAGAGGGGGGATGTGACAACCAAAGAAAATGGGCACACTCGAACACAAGAGAAAATGTATTTCCAAGTGAGAAAAAAAAAATCGTGAAACTTAACTTGTGTTGCCTTTTTAGGCAACAAGGGGGGAGTGCTGGGGAAATTATTACTCTCGAGACAAGAAACCATTGCCTCAGTCTGAGTAGGTCAAAGTGTTTGTTTTTTTCTCTCTACTGTTCTATTATTTAGTTATTAAGGCCTACCACCTACTTATAATCTTGTCTTTCTTTGACACTGGACATTGTTTGGTTCTTTTGCAAGTACAAGGTGACCGGGCTGATAAGCTGTACATTCTGTTCTTTGCTATCAAAAGCCCTCTCTGCTTTAAAATGGTGTATATATATATGTATATATATATATATATATATATATATATATATATATATATATATATATATATATATATATATATATATATATATATATATATGAAGGGAGAGAGATGGGGGGGGGAGGAGAGGATAGACAGCAAATAAATTGTACAAAAGAAAGAACTCCTTGTGGACATTGATTTTACTGGACTTCTGTGGTTTATTTATCCCGATACATGCAACACCGAGTCGGCTAGACGTTGAATCCTCGAGGAGGACAAGATCCCTTAACAACCGAAAGAATCCTTTCGATCACGATGCGGTTTGAGGATAGAAATCCACGTCAAGACAAATCGCAGACAGAGCGGGGGGGGGGGGGCTGGAGAGGAGACGGTAGAAGACAGAAAGACCACCGACTAGCCTGCGGTGAGAGAGTGAGATGCCCAAGGACTCAGCCTCATTGCAGGAGATGCCAATGATCCAAAATGCCTTGGTTTCCACAGCGTGAAGCCGAGAAAGGTGGTAGGCAGGAGCACCAGTCCAGAGGGGAGAGCAGTACTCCATCAAGCTGTGGACGAAAGCTTTGTAAGTGGTCAGGAGCTCAGGTGGGCTGAGGAAGGACTTTGAACGACGGAGGATTCCCAGTCAGCGACTGGCTTTGGAGGCGAGGTTTGAAATGTGGCTTTCCCAGGAAAGGTCATGGCAGATAGTGAGACACAGAAGCTTGAAAGAAAGGACTTCTTCCAGAGGATTGTTGAAAAAGTGGATGGGCGGGGGGGGGGGGTTCTAAACGGTCCTTTCGGAGAGACATAGTGAGAGTGTGAGATTTGTCCGGATTGAAAGACATGTTCCACGTGATGGACCAGTTTGTGGTTTTATCCAGATCTGCAGTGAGTGAAGAAGCTGCTGCTTGCTGGTCTGAGGGATGACCGATGGTACGGTAGAGGGTGGAGTCATCAGCAAAGAGATAAAGAGGATTTTCCAGAGTCGGAGAGATCATTGATGAAAACCACAAAAAGAACAAGGTCCAGAACGCTACCTTGAGGAACTCCAGCCTGGATAGGAAGAGGGGATGAAAGAACTCCATTTAGGGCCACACGCTAACTGCGACAGCAGAGGAAGTCTGCGAGCCATGAGTGGAGATGGCCTTGGATACCATAGGAAGAGAGTTTGGTGAGCAGGGCAGGGTGCCAGACTGTGTCAAAATCACGTGATATGTCCAGGGATACGGCTCGGATTTCCTGTCTGGCATTGAGGACCTCCATCCATTGTTGGAAGAGCAGAAGCAGCATATCCAGAGTAGAGTGACCTGGTCTGAAACCAAATTGATGATCGGAAATCAAGCCATTGGAGAAGAGGAAGGATTTAATGTCTGAAGCGATGATGGATTCCATAACCTTGCTGATGATTGGGAGAAGGCTGATTGGTCTGTAGTTGCAGGGCAGTGATGTTTGCTGATTTTCAAAGTTAATTAGTTAATTCTATTAATTTAGAACAGAACAATAGTTAACATTATTCTTTATTAATGGGTTCATTTGGGGTATTCCAAGTATCGGCAATAAGAAATTATACCTCTACAATTTATTTTGAATAAGTTAATTAGTTAATTTTATGAATTATGAGCAGAAAAATAGTTAACATCATTTTTCTTTATTAATTTCTGCAGAAGATATATTACTGATCTGCAGTTTATTTTGAATAAGTTAATTGGTTGATTTTATTAATTTTGTGTATTCAAGCATCATGCTATCTTGATATTATTGAAATGATCTGGGGTCTTTCAAGAAAGTGATTGAAAATTGTAGCTGGTCACTTAATTTTGAATAAGTTATGCTCGTTAACTTTATCACTGTGTACAATAAAATTTGTTACATGATTTATCTTTGTTATTGAAATGATCTTGGGAGATCCTTGAAAATTTTCTCATATGGAATCAGCATTACCGCCGGCTCTCATGCCATTGCAGATCCTTTGTGTCATTGCGATCACCTAAAAAGCATTCTTAGTACGGCTTTGAAATTTACGGATTCCAAATTTAGCATACATAATATATTATTGTCATTGCATTTGAAAATATTTATACAAATTTTGGGTGTCATAATGTAATAACCTAAGTAATAGGTTAAGTAGTTAACTTTATAACTAAGCTGAAAAAGGTTAGTTAACATACAGTAATAACATACTAACATGCTTACAGTTGCTAACTGTTGTTGTTTATTGTCTTTTCTAGATTTTGCTGTGTCAGTGCTACTTGTCTGCTGTTGTGCTGCTTGCGAGCTTTGTGGTATTAGCTTCTTTCCTTGGAGAACTCAAGTGAGATACAGCTGACAGCATTAATAATAATAATAATAAATATATTTCAGACTTTGGCTGATTGTTCTGTGTTTTGAGTGGCTCGAGGTGATAATATTGTTGTGGTTGAGGAAATTCGCAAACCACCATTCAGGTCTGTCTGTCAGGTCAGGTTTTCCAGATCAGGAATGATACACGCCCACTTCTGGTCCGTCCAATCAGCAAGCGCGGGGGCAGTTTGGCCCCGCCTCCAGGCGCGTCGGAGTCGAATCGATATATGCAAATTCGAGGATCAGGGGAGACTCACGCCCCTTTTTCTCCGTCCAATGGGCGAGCGTGGCTCCACCCCCGAGTTCGTTCTGATCCAGAAATTTGCATATGGGTTCTCCTGCCAGACTATAAAGTGCCGAGCGCGGGGCGAATTTAGTGAGTTTTTCAGTCAAGTGAGTTTTTGGAGAGCAGAGTGTGGCAGCGGCACACTCTGTTAGATAGCCTGGTGTTGGCGCAGTGGTTAGGGCAGTGGCTTGGGATCCAAGAGGTCCTGAGTTCAAGCCCCGTTGGGCCATTGAATTAATACACCAGGGGGTTGACTCAGCCTGTCATCCTTCCGAGGTCGATGAAATGAGTACCAGTATACTGGGCCGGTGTATACCCCGGTTAAAATAGGTGTACCTTATCCCTGTGTCGTAAGAGGCGACCAGGGTTGCGTCAGGAAGGGCATCCGGCGTAAAACATGTGCCAAATCACTATGCGGATCATACGGATGATCCGCTGTGGCGACCCCTCACGGGAGCAGCCGAAAGAAGAAGAAGAAGAAGTGTGGCAGCGGCAGAGTTTTTCGGTCGAGGCAGTTAAGTCGGGTCTGGAGAGGAGCAGTCTGTGGAGCCGTGACTCAAGTCGGGTCTGGAGAGTGGCAGTCTGTCAGGGTTCGGAGTCTGTCAGGGAGCTGCAGAGAGGGGAAGCCTGAAGCCTGGAGCGCGGTCGAGGTGGTTTGCTGCAGTCGGCTGAGGAGAATTGGGGAGGAGGTCGAATAGCTCGGGTCCAAGGCAAGGAAGACGGCGGTCGGCGACGAGCTCGCAGTGGAGTCGCTCGTCGTGGGACCCAAACAAGCCAGCTATCCTCTTTCCCCAGAGCATCAACAATTCCCCCCTTGCCCCCCCCCACGCTGAGATAGTGCGAAAAGGGGGCCCCGTTCCCACCCCATTCCAAGCAGTGCCAACGAAACCGCGAAGGAGCGTGGAGTCGGGGCGCCGCCACATTTGCGGCTCATCACAAGACATGGGTAGGATCCACCTGGTCTCACGGCCCACAGGCCCCGTCTGCCCCCTTGTCTTTGAGGGTGGCCCTTTTCTTTTGTTTTTGAGTAAATGTGTTGTCGGCGCCGTCTGTAAAGTAAAACTGTGTAAGTGTTGCCGTGTGCTCGCGTAGTCAGTAGTAGATCTGCATTGTTGTGTTTCTTTTGTTACATCCGCTTTTGGTGCATAATTGTTGTAATTGTATATGTGTGCTCTCCGTGTGCCGCGGAATAAATGTGCATTATGTTGAACTGTTTTTCCCGTTTCGCTTCGTCTTTTCTTTGATTGAATCTCCATCGTGCTTCACGTGAAGGGTTGGCAGTGGGCTTAATATGCCCGATAATTAATCGGAACCGTCGAGGCCGCCGATAACACCGCTCGGTTATCCCGATAGTATGGAACGGGTCGCTTAAGTGGCCCGTGTCCGGAGTTGACCTGCGGCGAGGTGCGATCGCCCGGTCTACCCTCTGCGTGGGTACTTAGGTAGGTCGAGTTTGGCGAACAACCCTATCCCACGCGGGGGGCCGATTGGCACGATCGTGGTGAGGCCGAAAGGCCCACCCGTGACTAGCTCCCGGCGTTAGTCCGAGAGGGTCACGACAGAATTGTCCGTCAGGTGGGCGACGTGCCACGATTCGAGTTACGTGGCCGCTCGCACGCCGGCGGGCACGAATTCGCAACAATATTATATTTTTCGCTCAATGGCTGAAATGCTTAGGAGCACATGACTTTTAATAATAATGGATCAGAGAAACAGTTAATCAGGATATACTGCATAATAAAGTATGAAAGTATTTTAACTTTTTGATGATTAAGTATTCTGTTGTACGTACAATGTTAAAAGTTTTTTTTTCTTTTTTCAGGATTTTGTTTTGGTGGAACACAGAAGCTTCATTCAAATCATTCATTCATTTTCATTCATTGAGGAAGGCAACCTCGTGAAAAAGGCAAAACCTTCATTACATCATAAAAGGGTGAATCTTTCATCTCAGAGGAAGGCAACCTCGTAAAAAAGGCAAAACCCTCATATATATATATATATATATATATATATATATATATATATATATATATATATATATATATATATATATATATATATATATATATATATATATATATATATATATATATATATATATATATATATATATATATATATATATCCGGGCGTACTGGCGTGCGCCTGTAATCCGGCTACTCGGAGGCTTGGGCTGGAGGATCGCTTGAGGACGGGTGCTCTGCATTGGGCCGCGCTATGAGAGGCTGTAGGGCAGTCCAGAGTCATTGCGAAACCCAATCCATATCCCTGTGTCGTAAGAGGTGACCAGGGTTGCGTCAGCTATAATGTGGTTTCCCAGAGGCCAGTCTCAAGTAGTATAAGGTACTGTTCCTTACAGCAAGTTTGTCGCCTAACCGCTAGTTCAAGTTTGTTGCCTTATGGCTAATTCAAGTAATGCAAGGTTAGGCTTGAGAATGCAGTTCTCTCGCTCAATTTGAGCTTTTTTTTTACGAGGTTGCCTTCCTTTGAATGAGTATCACGCCTTTTTATCTATATATATATATATATATATATATATATATATATATATATATATATATATATATATATATATATATATATATATTTTTTTTGTTGCGATTTCGCGCCCGCCGGCGTGCGATCGGCCGCTCAACTCGAATGGCGGCTGCCTCGCCCACCGGACGGACAATTCTGTCGTGACCCTCCGGGAACTATCGCCCGGAGCCAGTCACGGGTGGGCATTTCGACCTAACCACAATCGTGCCAATCGGCCACCTGCGTAGGATAAGGTTGTTCGCCAAACTCGACCTACCTAAGTACCCACGCGGATGGTAGACCGGGCGATCGTACCTCGCCGCAGGCCGACTCCGGACACGAACCGCTTAAGCGGTCCGTTCTGTGCTATCGGGATAACCGAGCAGTGTTATCATGGGCCGCGACGGCTCCGATTAATTATCGGGCATATTAAGCCCACTACGAACCCTTTACATGAAGCAAGATGGAGAGTCAAACGAAGGAAAGGACGCAGCGAAACGGGGAACAATTCAACACAATGCACTTTATTTACACGACATACGGAGAGCACACATAGAGCCAAACAGTCAGAATGCACATATATCAATTTAAAACAAAACAACAATGCAGAGCTACGACCAAATACGCGAACACACGGCAACACTTACACAGTTTTACTTCACAAGACACGGCGCCACAAGATCCATCCCAAAAAAACCCCGAAAAGAAAAAAGGTGACTTCCCTTATGGGCCGTCGAGTCCCTCTCCGACGTCCGTCGACGTGGTCCCGCCTGGCCGCGACTCCGTGCACGAGCGTGGTAGGCTAGGCCTCTCCGCGTGCCTCACGCCGGCATGTGTTGGCCGCTCGACGCCACGGACGAAGTTCTCGGCGCTATCCCAGCGCGGATAGAAAGGGGGGGGGACGTGGATGCCCGAGATCGGGAGGGGGGGATGGCGGACGCTCCTTCCCACCAGCGGGGCCTTGGAACCGCACCACAGCAGACCAGGCCAGCGGCCACTAGGAGGAGGAGAGGAGGAGCGAGCCGGAGGACAGGCAGAGGGCAAGAGCAACCACAAAACCGCTCCGCCCGTGTCCGACTTTTTGTATCCCGGCGCTCCGCCCTGTTGCTCCGCTCCGTTCTTTGCTCCACCCCCCTTCGAGGCGCTTCGAGAAAGGTCTCGAAGAGGGGCGTTCCTCCTCCCTGGCCGTGTCACACCGCGCATCCACCAATCGGGCGCCAGCTGCCGCACCCCGCTTCTCCTCCCTCACACCAAGCGCAGAGAAGAATTATGCGAAAAACAGGCGGGAAAAGCCCACCGAGCGTCCTCGTTGGTTTTTGTTTGAAATAAAAGATAGAAAAAGAAAAACGACTGACTCAAAGCGTCGCAGCCCGAACAAACCACATTAATTCCCTCTAAACAACGGGTTTGGGGCTAACTACACATGTACTTAAGAGATACCTCACCTACGGGACCTGGATGGTGGTTTGCGAATTTCCACAGCCGTAACAATATATATATATATATATATATATATATATATATATATATATGTATGTATATATATATATATATATGTATATATATATATGTATATATATATATATATATATATATATATATGTATATATATATATATATATATATATATATATATATATATATATATATATATATATATATATATATATATACAAAAGGCGTGATACTCATTCAAAGGAAGGCAACCTCGTAAAAAAAAAAAGCTCAAATTGAGCGAGAGAACTGCATTCTCAAGCTTAACCTTGCATTACTTGAATTAGCCATAAGGCAACAAACTTGAACTAGCGGTTAGGCGACAAACTTGCTGTAAGGAACAGTACCTTATACTACTCGAGACTGGCCTCTGGGAAACCACATTATTGCTGTTGTACTATTTGAACTGTTGAATAAAGTGATAGAGTTTGCATTGACTAATAATTGACAAGTGTTCTTTTTGATATTTTAATATATTGTTGCGGATTCGCGCCCGCCGGCGTGCTGACGGCCACGTAACTCGAATCGCGGCACGTCGCCCACCGGACGGACAATCCAGTCGTGACCCTCTCGGACTAACGCCGGGAACCAGTCACGGGTGGACCTTTCGGTCTCACCGCGATCGTGCCAATCGGCCCCCGCGTGGGATAGGGTTGCTCGCCAAATTCGACCTACCTAAGTACCCACACGGAGGGTAGACCGGGCGATCGCACCTCGCCGCAGGTCGACTTCGGACACGGGCCACTTAAGCGACCCGTTCCGTACTATCGGGATAACCGAGCGGTGTTATTCGTCGGCCTCGACGGTTCGATTAATTATCGGGCGTCTTAGCCCACGACCAACCCTTTACGTGAAGCAAGATGGGGATTCAATGAAAGAAATGACGAAGCGAAGCGGGAAAACAGTTCAACAATAAGCACATTTATTTCGCGATGAACGGAAAGCACACATATACAATTCCACCAAAAGCACATGTAAAAGAAGAAGACAAAAAGCAAATGCAACAATGCAGATCTATCCGACTACCGGGCACTCGGCAACACTTATACAATTTTACTTCACAGACGGGGCCGACAAACATATTCCCAAAGCAAAAGAAAAGAGAACCACCCTCCAGGATGAGGGGGGTAGGCGGGCCTGGGGCCGAGACCGTGTCGGGCCTACCCGTCTGATGATGAGACGCGAAGTGGCGGTGGTGCCTCAACTCCGCGGGCCTGCGGACAGTGTCTGGTAGGGGGTGGAAAGGGGGCCCCCTTTTGTCGCACTATCTCAGCGCGGGGGGAAACAGGAGGGGGTTGCTGATGCTCGGGGAAAGGAGGATTTCACAAAATCTCGGGTCCCGCGACGAGCGTCTCCACCACGACCTCGCTCGCGCCGCCGGCCTCTCCCTCCGCAGTTCCCCGAATCCGACGCGAGCACCCCCTCAACCGCCTTCGCCGCCGCCGCCTCTCCACAGCTCCGTCCTCTTCACTCCGACTCCGCGAACTCCCAACTGCGAACTGCCCTCTTCTGACGAACGCAGTCGTTTTTATAAGCCCCGTGGCTTCGCTCTTTCACCCTTGACCCTTTGCCTCCGACCCTTCACCTGGCTCCCCAATGGCCCGAGGAAAAGTGGGCGTGAATGCTTTTTGATGCATGAATTTGCATATAGTGACCGCCCTCCAACGCCCTGGAGGCGGGGCCAAATCGCCCCTCGCTCACCGATTGGACGGAACAAAAGTGGGCGTGAGTCGTTTTTGATCCGTTTTTCTGCGGAAAGTCTGTGATGTTTTTGAACACGCTGCTCGGTGCGCGCCCCGCACGAGTCCAGCATCGGTGCCCACGAGTGGCGCGAGATGACGGTGATGCGATGGTGGCGAGTTGTGACGGTAAAGGTCGTGGCGGTTGTGGTGAAGCGGCGTTGTGGTTGGTGGTTGTTGTTGTGATGGCCGCGTTGTGGTTGGTGGTTGTTGTGTGATGGCTGTTGAGACGTGGTTGGTGGTGGTAATAATGGCGGCTGGTCCAAAATAAAGATAGTAAAAGAAAAACGGCTATCCTGAAGAGTCGCAGCCCGCATGAATGACATTTATTCCCTCTAGACAACGGGTTTGGGCCTAACTACACATATACTTACAGAGATATCTCACCTAAGGGACCTGAATGGTGGTTTGTGAATTTCGTCAACCACAACAATATTTTTTAAACTGCTGAAAATATTGAATAGCTTCTGCATTTACTAATTAGTGAAATACAGATACAATCCAGAAGCTGCTATTTGGCAGAAGTATTATATACACTAATTAGTTATAGATATAGAGAAGACGTGTTAATCCTCGATACTTATAATTACAATAAAAAATATCACCACTCGTTGTAGATTGCTTTGTGTGCTTCATTCAGTGAATGTTGTGACTGTTACAAATCAATTCTAATAAGCTATTGTCTGACATCAGATAACTTATATTTGTGTGTTGTATCCCAAACTTTTTTTTAAACTATTTAAAAAATCTTTTGAGATAGCATTTAAAAGAAGTTGTGCAGCTGCCGGTACTAATTTAAGGTGTCTTAGCAGTTGTATATATTATTGCATTTGTGATATTCGTATAGTACTGCAGTTGAGAAAATGGGATGAAGGAAATATGCTTCAAAAAAGCGAAATGAAATGAAATTGAAAATGTGTGAATTGCGTAAAAATAAAACCACAGCACGAAGAATAAGCGACTTGAAACTGTCAAGAGGTCAATGAAGGAATTGAGAAATAATGAGACACCTGAAAAGAGAACGAAGCGAGTTGAAACTGTTAAGAGGTCTATGAGTGAATCAAGGAATAATGAGACTCCTGAAAAGAGAAGCAAGCGACTTGAAGCTGACAAGCACACAAAGATTGATTCAAGAAACAAGGAGACACCTGAAAAGAGAACTAAGCGACTTGAAACTAATAATACATAATTGAAAGAATCAAGAAAAAATGAAACTGTATATGAAAAATAACATAGACATGGAAAAGATAGAGCACATCATGGAAATTAACGATTACTGGAAACATCAGAAGACCAGAATATACGCAGAAAAATAACAAACTTAGTCAAACAAAGAACAGAATCGATGAAACAGCATTGAAAAGAATACAAAGGACACGAAAGAATGCAGCGTCAATGAAAAATAGACGACGAAATAGGCGTGTTGACATACCATCACATAATGCTGTTTTTGAACAGTTCTTGAAGATAGTTAGAGATTCCGCTGATTATGTTTGTTGTTCATGTCATCGTCTCATGTACAGAATGTCCGTGGTACAGTTAAAAGAAAACAAATACACAAAAGCTTCTATCTAAAGAGTTGTTAGATAATGTGCTGGCTTTCAGAGTGAAGTCGTATGATAATCGTGAATTGATTTATAGAACATGTGATGATACTTTGAAGAGAGGAAAGATGCCAGCACAAGCAAAATCTAACAATCTCTTTTTACAAGAACAACCAGTGGAATTGAAAGACCTGAATGCTCTGGAACTTAGGTTCATATGCCAAAGAGTACCTTTTATGAAAATGGATGGTTTGCCAAGGGGGAAACAGCATGGCATTCATGGTCCTGCTATTAATGTACCTACCAACATAGATGAAGTATGCAAAGTTTTGCCACGGTTGCCATCGGAATCACAGATAGTGCCAATAAAATTCAAAAGAAGTTTGAAACATTCATCACATTATATGTACTAGTGCGGGCCCGTAGGTGCGTGCCCGTAGGTCCGTGCCAGTATGTGCAGCTTCGTTCCTTCGCTCTCGTAAACGACGACTGGATTGGGACATTTTTTTCATTAGACTGGACCAACCGTATCATAAATGGCCATAACTTGGGAAACACCTGGGAAACATACTCAGGTCCCCAGCGTCAATTGTTAGGTCATATCAAACGAATAATAAGAAGAATTGTTACGCCCCTCTCTCTTGCCCCCCCTCTCTCCCCCCTCGCCTCGCCACCTCTCTCTCGCCCACACTCTCTCGCCCACACTCTCTCGCCCCTCTCTTGAATTGTGACGCCCCCTCTCTCTCACCCACCCTCTCTTGCCCCCCTCTCTCGCCCCCCTCTCTCGCCCCCTCTCTCGCCCCCCTCTCTCGCCCCCCTCTCTTGCCCCCCTCTCTCGCCCTCCTCTCTGTAAATGTATTCACAAATGTCTACCAAGCACAACAATTAATTCAAACCTTGGGAAAAAACAGCTTTCAAACCCTTGGGAAACAGATGTTTCCCTCGGGAAAATTCAAACCTTGGGATTAATTAATAATTTGAACAAGTAATTCAAACCTTGGGAAACACTTGGGAAACAGCTGAAGATGAAGAACAATATCAAACCTTGAAAAGGCACATACTCAGGTCCCAGCGTCGATTGTGATGTCATACCAAACGAAGAAGGAGAAGAATTCTGACGTCAATCGTGCAAAAAAAAAAAATAAACATTACTTGTAACGTCATTTGTGACGTCATAGCACCGTGTCCTGTCATTCGTTGACAGAAGTTATTGGTCATTAATGGTTGACAGACAATATATAGGTCGTTCTTGGTTGACAGACATTGGTCATTGTATCACGTTATTCTTTTTATTACTGCCAATTATTGTGTTATATTATTATTATTAATATGCTGTTATCATTATTCTGAGATATCCTTGCGAAAAAATGGCATGATAAAGTGGAACGACACTTCAGCTGCGATATATACACCTTTCCAACACTGAAAAAAGCAATAAAATGGCCGTAACTTGGAAACCGCTCGTCCGATTAATATCAAACCTTGAAAAGGCAAATCCGCGGGTCCCCGGCAATATTCGTGGCAAGTTTCAATCAGATCAGACTGGCGGTTGTCGAGAAACTGCGGTCGCAGACAGACACACACACACACACATTGCTGGAATTATAGATAGATGAGTACGTTGATAAGGATAGAGTATTTGCTGCATTGAAGAAGTTGAAGGATATCAATCCACATGATGCATCACTTGAGATAAACGAGAACTGGACTGATGACGCTGCTGGCGATGATCCAGAAATTTTTGAAGCAATGATCTGCAGTAGAAATATGACATCTGAAACAAAATGTTGGGCAACTAGAAAGGATATATCTTTAGACAAAGAAACTGTAGCACAGATATCTCAGAAAAAGGAAGAAATGGTTAATAGAACAACTGAACTGCAATGCTGCTCCAGTGAAATTCATTTACATTCAAATGATAGTGTTGCATCGAACACAGCGGATGATGACAAAGAAGGTGAAAGTACAAGATCTGAAGGACAATCCTCATCAACTGAAGTGTATTCGTATTCGAGTGATGGTCGAGAAAAGTAGATCAAGATGGTAAAGAAGCTGTTTGTGGTGCACCTGTGTTTGATATTGTGTCTGTTTCGGAATTTCCTGAAAAGGGTCAGACAGATTATGCAAAGCTTTCATCTATGGCAAGAAAAGCTTGCATGAATGTCATTGATGTTCCTGGAGATGGGAATTGTATGTTTTACTCTGTGTGCTATCACCTTGACAGACTTGGTGTACACACACACACACACACACACACACACACACACACACACACACACACACACACACACACACACACACACACACACACACACACACACACACACACACACACACACACACACACACAAGCATTTAAAGGACATTTTCCCCGCAAAAGCAGGGGTTAGCCTTGTGGGCCCCATGACAATCTTCTCCACTTTACCCTGTTTTCTGCATCTCCCCTTCTTAATCCCATTGCCCACATTTCCTCTTCCACCACATTTAGCCAAGTTTTTCTCGGTCTTCCCCGTCCTCTACTTCCGACTACACTCATTTCCAACACTCCTCTCACCCAGTCACTTTCATCCTTCCTCAACACATGACCCAACCATCTCAACCTGTTTCTCTTCACAACCTCTATCACAGACTCTATTCCCATCATCTTCCGCAAGTCATCATTTGTCTTCCTCTCTCTCAACGATACTCCACACATCCACCGAACCATTCGCATTTCCACCCTTTCCAGCCTTTGTTGCTGCTCCATGTTCAGTACTCACGTCTCACTCCCATAAATCATCGTACTCCTCACACATGTAGCATACACCTTTCCCTTCAGCTTCAACGACACTCCCCTCTTTGTCAGCACGCCACTCAGTTCCCGAAACTTCTTCCATGCACATCTCACTCTAGCAACCGTCGAAGAGTCTGATCCACCTTCTCCATTCAGCATGTCTCCGAGATAGCAAAATGTTTTCACCCCTTCCAGCTTCACACCATCTCCAAGATCCAACTCAACAATTCCTTCATCTGCTGCTCCCTCGATGCACACCTTACACTTGAATGTAGCTGCCACACTGGTTAATGACCCTCTCACCCCACGACATTTTCGATGGACCCATTCAGCACACATTGTACACTGAATGGAGTTCACTCCGACACCCTTCCTGCACACAGCACACGGCCACTTCCCAGTCCTTTCCACCTCACCACATGCTTTACCACTTGCCATCACCTTCGTCTTTCCGATATTCACCTTCAAACCTTTTGCCTCCATACATTCCTTCCACTTGTTCATCTTCTCCTTCAGTCCATCCATACTCTCTGCAATCAACACCAGATCATCTGCATACAGCAGCTCCCACGGTAAACCCTCCTTTACCCTCCGAGCCAGCACCTCCATCACAACTACAAATAGAAGTGGACTTAGTACCGACCCCTGGTGCACTCCTACCCTCACCTCAAACTCACCACTGTTCCCATCCTTCGTCCTTACAGCTGTGCGTGCTCTCTCGTACATGGCCATCACTACTCTGATCAACCATTCCTCCACTTCTAACTTCCTCAATGCCCATGCCATTACTTCGCGTGGGACCCTATCAAATGCTTTCTCCAGATCAACAAACCCAAAAAACAACTTCTTCCTCTTCTCCATGTACTTCTCCTGCAACTGCCTTCCAATAAAAATTGCATCTGTCGTTCCTCTTCCTGGCATAAATCCAAACTGCATTTTGTCAATCTTTACCTTCTTCCTTATCCTCTTCTCCAACACCCTTTCCAATACCTTCATTCCATGCTCCAATAACTTTATTGCTCTATAGGAGCCACAGTCCAGAGGGTCACCTTTCCCCTTGTACAGAGGGATGAGGGTACTCAGTTCCCAATCCACTGGAATGCGGCCTTCTTTCACCACCAGATTACAGATCTCTGTCATTCTCTTCACACCCCAACTTCCCGCTGCCTTCAACATATCTCCCACAACTCCCGTCGGCCCTCCTGCTTTTCTACTCTTCATTGCTCTTATAGCTTCCTCAACTTCCTTCTCAGTTATCTTCTCTGCTGGTCCTAAAACCGGGTTACTCTCGATGTTTCTATCCCATTCATTTTCTACATTCAACAGCCTTTCCATATATCTCTTCCATCTTCCTTTAATTCCATCTGAATCCACAACAATTTGTCCCACTTCATCCTTCAAGCAACTCACCCCCGTCACATCAAACCTCTCTCGCTATCTGCTTTGCAATCCTGAATACCGCTCTCTTACCCTCCTCTGAATCCAAACGTTCTCCGAACATGTTCCTATGGGCCTCCTGCGCCTTTGCAACCTCTTTCTTTGCAGCCTTCTTGGCTTCCTTATAACTTTCATGTGCTGCCTCTTCTTCCACCGTATCCTTTGCCTTTTTGCCATTCCTTGAACTTCTTCCTCTTCTCTTTAATCGTCTTTCCAACTTCATCACCCCACCACCATGTTTCCGAGTGCCTCGGTGGTCCTTTTGTCCATCCACATACCTCACCAACGGCTCCCAATAGACTATCTTTCATTGACATCCAACCACTTTCAAGCTCAACCACATCATCTTCAACCATACTCAGCCTCTCTCTTAATGCTTCCTTCACTGTCGCCTCTTTCAACCTCCACACCTTCATCCTCGGTTGGTACTTCACCCGCCGAATTCTCCGCGCACCTTTCACCCTTATATCGCAGACAACCAGGTGGTGCTGCGAAACAGTCTCCTCCCCTGGGATCACCTTTGTGTCCCGGAGGTTTCCCCTATCTCGCTGACACACCATCAGGTAGTCAATGGTTGTCGTCAACCCACCTGACGTGTATGTAATAAGCTTATTATTCGCTTTCTGGAATTGAGTATTACAAAGCAACAAATCAGCTCCATCAGCAAACTCCAAGATCCTTTCACCTTCTCCATTTCTCACACCATATCCATAACCCCCATGGACTCCCTCAAAACCGTCTGGAGTCCTTCCCACATGTCCATTCAAGTCTCCTCCAACCACAACAACTTCCTCATCTTTCACATTTTCCATCAACTTCTCCATCGCACACCAGAACATGTTCTTCTCTTCATCGCTTCGACCGACCTGCGGGGCATATCCTGAGATGGCGTTCACCAAGAGATTTCCGATCACAATTCTCACCATCATCAACCTTTCACTCACTCTAGTCACACTCACTACACTGTCTACAAACTCCTCAGAAAACATTACACCAACACCATGCACGCCTTCCGGGCACCCTTGCCACATAAACTTGTACTTCTGCCCCTGCCTTCACTTCACCATTCTCACACCACTTCCCTTCCACCGTGTCTCCTGCACACAACATTTGTCCACTCTTCTTCTGACCAATGTTTCAACCACTTCTCCAGATCTCCCTGTCATTGTCCCTACATTCCATGTACCAAACCTCAGAAACCGATCTCCACGTGGGGCATCAGACGATTGGTCATCATAAATGGAAAAATTTCCTCCCTTGCTTCGATCGGGTTCCCCACCTTGAGTTTTAACGAGAGGGGGTGAGGACCCCCACGGGGTACTTCGGGCTGTACCCTGCCCATCAGTTGTACTCATCATGGTTTCCTTTTGAGGCGATGTTTTTATGGCCGGATGCCCTTCCTGACGCCAACCCTTTTAGTCGCCTTTTACGACACGCAGGGATACGGTGTACCTATTCTGACCGGGGTACACACCGGGAAGATCATCCCATCCCACTTGGTGTGACAACTTTAAATGATATTTCTTTACGAAGACGATTGGGTGATTTCATGAGCGAAAATGCTGAATGTTATCGAGATTTTGTCGCTGCTGGAATAGCAACTGAAGACTTATGAAATGCTGAAACTGAAAAACCATCGTCGCAAGATATGGTTATCAATCGTATAGATGATATTGATACAAGAAAATAACTACAGTGGTTGACATATTTAGATGAACTGCAGGTGCTATGCAGGTGCCATTGGGCTAACCAAATACCAAAACTCCTGCCAGATTCGACAAACCCCCAAGGAGAAGATGGATTTTTACGTCAAAATTCGCAATTTTCTAACTTCGTGACCTTGTGACCTTGAGCTTGGGACGAAAATGAAAAATCGAGCTCCGTGGGACTACGCAGGTGCTATTGGGCTAACCAAATACTGAAACCCCTGCCAGATTCGACAAACCCCCTCGGAGAAGATGGATTTTTATGTCAAAATTCGCAATTTTCAAAGTTCGTGACCTTGGGACGAAAATGAAAAATCGAGCTCCGTGGGGCTATGCAGGTGCCATTGGGCTAACCAAATACCAAAACCCCTGCCAGATTCGACAAATCCCCTCAGAGAAGATGCCCATTGAAATTGGCTACCCCCTAAAAACACGTTTTTTGGGCGTGGCTACGTCCATAATGGGCACACCACGCCCATTCTCAGGAAAACACAACGAGATCATGATATAAACCTCCCACCAAAATTTTATCAGGATCGGATCAAAACCCACGGAGCTATGCTCGGGACAGTTGGACAGACAGACAGACAGACCAAATAACGAATATAGTGGTCACTTACTTTTTCGTGAACCAATTACAGGATGTAAGGGGTAATTTTGGAGCGTGTCACGCAGGAGAAGGATTTGGCGGTGGTAATAGATATGGGAGATAAGCAGGCAGCACAATGCCAGGCAGCTATAGGTAAAGCAAATAGGGTTTTCGGTTGTATGAGGAGGGGGATGAATTATTAATCAAAAGAGGTGGTATGAACATTGTGCAGGGATTTAGTGAGGGTCACATCTCGAATATTGTGTGCAGTTCTGATCACCATAACTTAGGAAGGATATAGATACCACAGAGAGGGTTCAGCGCAGGACTACTAGATTGATTCCGGGCATAGTTAGACTCAGCCATGAGGAGCGGATGAAGGAGACAGGGCTTTATACAGTAGAAAGGAGGCGGTTACGAGGAGGCATGATAGAGATGTTTAAGATCATGAAAGGTCGAGATAAAATAAGTGAAGATGAATTATTTAACAGAGTCGACAGTGCTCGGACCAGGGGCCATAGCCTGAGAGTAAAGAAGAGGAGAGTTAAGAAGGTTGTAAGGTAGGGGACATTTACTGAGAGAGTAGTTAATGCAAGGAATGGTCTCTCTGGAAAGGTAGTGGCAACAGAAAAAGTAGATACGTTTAAATTAGAATGAGATAGGGACCTGGAAGTTATGGAGATGGAGGGGTATGGGGATGTTGATAAGTCTTTTAGGTCGTTTGAGCATTGATGGACGATTGTGTACGGAGTGTTGTTGGTGTGGGTCTTGCCAAGGGGGGGGTTGTGTGGTTGATGTTGTGTGTCTTAAACCAAGCCCATGACCCCTTCCCTGAGGGGAAGAAAAAAAATGCTAAAACTTCCACCAAAAAATAAAGTAAATAAAACAAACGTATACAATGAGAGAGAAATGCCGAATTTTGTTCCCGTTTTGCGACGTCAAATCAGGAAGTATCCTGTTGAAAATAGGCAGATATTGAAGGTGCTATCAGCAAGGTGGCTAGATGTACTTTTCGTGATGAACTCACTATTATCAATTGTGAATTTTGGGGGTGAAAATTGGCAGGACACACCCAATGCGCTAAAGAAGGAAGTAAACCTGTTACCACTTTCATTGAATAAGAAAGTCAAACGCCAAAATCGGTATGGAAAAATTAATCGTATGGAAGATGCAGTTCCTGAAATTGGACAGCAGGCGGACGTTTCAGCTTTGAGCAAAAACGTGTGTAAGATGCGTCACAACAGCTCCATCAATCATGTTCCGAGGTACATTCGTGCTGCATAGCTAATGCGGTGCACATTAACGATGGAAAACCACAATAATTAATCGTTCTCTCGGCTCTCATTTGCTTATTATTGATCGTAGAAATACAACTGAGCACTTTTTGAACTCAGCGCATCATGCCGCACACGGTGATATCTATTTTGCATTCGATCCAATCACTTATCGATCCTATATTGATGTTAGTACGTGGTACCCTCTTAAAACGCAAAGTCTTCGGAAATTATTCATCGTCCTGTTGATTTTTTGTGAACCAAGTAACCCACTCGCACTCTGGAATGATCATAAAGCTGTGTTAGCAGAGGATTTTTTCCAGCCACAACGTTCATGTTGACGAAGACCGCGCAGGCGAAATGTACAATCTTTGCTTGATGGAAATAGAAGACCACATCCTCGCACACGGAGGTAAAACTCTGGATTACTACAACCTTCCTGTGGGAATCCTGTCATTGACTGTACAACGGCGAGCGACGTACTTCGCATGAGCAAGCCATCTGATCATGAATGGGCATGGCGATACAGGTAAAAGAAAATGAACAGGCAGCCAGCACGGCAGCTATACACTTCGAACAACAGCAAGCCATCTGATCTTGAATAGGTGTGGGGATACTGGATATAGCATGTGGACAGCCAGCGAGCTCGACAGCAAATTACTTCGAACACCAGTAAGCCATGTGTGGCTGCTGGTTGCATCATTGGTTGGGACGCGGCTATGCCGCTGATGCAGTGTCCCCCTTGCCAGTACACTGGTGCTCATTTTGCCGACCTTGGAAGGATGACAGGCTGAGTCAACCTCCTGGTGTATTTTAATTCAACGGCCCAACGGGGCTTAAACTCAGGACCCTAGGATCCCAAGCCACCACCGTAACCACGAAGCCAACACCAGGCTATATTTCTGAGAAGTGACGTCCTTGTTTCACTTCCCACAAACAAGTTCCTTTCTCAAACTGTAGAGGACATTCAATGTTTTGTATGTGAACGAAGCAATCATTTACAAAAGCATGTTTTCACTGCGGATGAATAGGCTGTCAGATAAAGACATGGTAGTGCTCACAAATGGCAGACACCCAGATTTATTAATGGGGTTATTGTTCCATGGAGAATCATTTACAGGCACAACTAATGGACACATTTTTTCTTTCACATGTACTTTGTGTAGGAATGTTGACCTGATGATGCATATTTGGTGATTGGGTTCGAAAAACGAGTGGCAATAAGAGTTTATTAACTTATAGCTGGTTGCAGTTCTATTTTGTACACATTAATAACGGCCCCCTGTACACCATAAACATAATATTTTTCACCACAGTTTAAACATTCCTCATTGTTGTCGTTCTATTTTGAAGAACATAAATCATCAACCTGTTATGTCCTTTTCTGAACAGGACGAGATGAACTTTTGGAGGGGATTCAAAGTTTCAAACCAGAAGCTGAGAATATAAAAGCTGCCACATTCCTTATGCTGGGGCATATCGGATCGGGCGAATTCAGCTTCGTGAACTCAATAAACACGGTTTTTGCAGGACGCCTTCGCCTGAGTGTCCTCTCTTTCTGGAGAGCAGGAAGTTTCACCTTGAAGGTAGTGTTCTGATTCAATCCAATGTGTATTGATCTCCTATCTCAGAATGCAATGTACCACGAAGCAGTTGCAGTCTTCCCACTGCTATTCTCACGTTATTACCCCCACCGCCGAAGATGGGCAAAAGTTATGTTTTCACCCCAGTCTGTTTGTCGATCAGCAGGATATCTCAAAAGGTTGTTGAGGGATTCGGCCGAAATTTGGTTGACAGGTTGGGTGTGTGACGAGGATGAATTCGTTGGATTTTGGTGAAGATCTGGATCCGTTTCGGACACGACAATTTCGAAGAGATTCATCACCATTGAGAGATTGGGTCAAAAACGATATATAACAAGTCTGGAGACAGCAATGGTTCACGAGCGGTATTTGACGATGTAGATTGTTTCAGAAGTCAAGGATGAGACAATGTGATAATTTTTGACCAAGTTATAAAAATGATCAACATGATGTGGTACGGGTGACAGGTTTTTCACTGCAAAATGTCGAAAACCCGGTTTCGTTCAACAACTTTCAAAATTTGACCTTTGCATAACCTTTACAGGTCACAAAACAATGTTGTAGACATTAAAATAAGGAAACAGGATACGTGCTCTAGCTTATTGGAGTTTGTTCGTCGAAGAAGGTCGAAAACCCGGTTGGATTCCCACAACTTTGAAAATTTGACCTTTGTGAACTTTAAAGGTCAAAGGTCAAGGATTATGATCTTTGGTGCAAAACTTCCTCTGGAACATTCCAGAAACAATATAACGTCATATAGGCGATATGGCATTTCGCACTCTTCGGATTATCCATACTTTGATGAAATCAGCGTAAAAACAAACTTGAAAGGGGCACCATGGGCAAGGTGTTCGAGATTGAGCAAAATGGTTTTGAGACTTTAGATGGAGAATGACCTCAAGATTATGCATAAAAAATATTGTCATCCCCGCTCTCAAAGTTTTGGCGGTCGTATTATTTTTATGTCAAAATTTGCAATTTTCTAAGTTTGTGACATTGGGATGAAAATGAAAAATCGAGCTCGGTGGGGCTATGCAGGTGCCATTGGACTAACCAAATACCGAAAACCCCTGCCAGATTCGACAAACCCCCTCAGAGTAGATGGATTTTTATGTCAAATTTCGCAATTTTCTAACTCTGTGACCTTGTGACCTTGACCTTGGGACGAAAATGAAAAATTGAGCTCCGTGGGGCTATGCAGGTGCCATTGGGCTAACCACATTCCGAAACCCCAGCCAGATTCGACAAACCCCCTTGGAGAAGATGGATTTTTACGTCAAATTTCACAATTTTCTAAGTTCGTGACCTTGTGACCTTGCCTTGGGGCAAAAATGAAAAATCAGCTCCGTGGGGCTATGCAGGTGCCATTGAGCTAACCAAATACCGAAACCCCTGCCAGATTCTACAAACGCCCTCGGAGAAGATGGATTTTTATGTAAAAATTCGCAATTCTCTAAGTTCGTGACCTTGTGACCTTGACCTTGGGACGAAAATGAAAAATCGAGCTCTGTGGGTCTATGCAGGTGTCATTGGGCAAACCAAGTACCGAAACTCCTGCCAGATTCGACAAACCCCCTCGGAGAAGATGCAATTTGAAATCGGCTACCCCTAAAAACACATGCTTTTTGGGCGTGGCTCCGCCCATAATGGGCGGACCACGCCCATTCTCAGGTAAACACAACGAGATCATGTTATAAACCTCCCACCAAAATTTTATCAGGATCAGATCAAAACCCACGGAGCTATGCTCGGGACAGTTAGACAGACAGACAGACAGACAGACAGACACACACCAATAACGAATATAGTGGTCACTTACTGACTCGTGAACCAATTAAAATCAATGCAAATCAAATGAAAACCTAACCAAAGCTGTTAGGGCAGAAGTAACCCTAACAGCTTGGTACAGTCCTGCATTGGAGTAATCAGAAGGAACCCGAACAAGCAAAAAGCAAAGATGAAGTCATCAGGAGGAACCTGGATAGGATTCACATTTCAGCTGCTACTCCTCTCCCCTCAAACTCATCCAGGCACAGCCAAGTGAGCCTCATTTTTTAAAAAAATCAAAAATTAAATAATTCTGGTTGCCAGACCATGTGGCCGATCAAGTTGAAATTTAAAACATGCATTCTCCATCACGAGTGGATCATAATTGTGAAGTTTCACATCGATTACTTAAGCGGTTCCAGAGAAAACATTAAAAAAAATATTTTTCTTCAATCAATTATTCCTGTAAAAACTTGTACACTGAAGGCTTGGGGAACATTTATGTGAAGTTTCCCCTCGATCTGTCCAGCCTTTCTGGAGAAGAAGATTTTATAGGTTTTACGGTATATCCAACATGGCTACCAACCCATGTGACCAATGACATCATGTGTAAACATTTTGTTCCTCATGGGTAGGCAGTCATACATGTAAAGTTTCGGCTCGATCTATTCAGCCACTTCAGAGAAGAGGATTTTTGAAGGTTTTTTGTTGTTTTTCAAAAAACAATATGGCTGCTAAATCATGTGACCGATGATGTCATCAAAAACTTTTATGTGGAACATTTTATCCTGAGATGGCCCTCAAAAATTTTCATACTGATCAGATGTAATGTTCTCCACATGCAATTATGACGTCATCAAAAAAATCATGCTTCTTCCCCGTGAGGAGGACTTACCTTGTGCCAAGTTTCAAGTTTTTTTTCCCTTCGTGCTGTTTCAGAGATACAGAAGTCCAAAGTTTTTCCATTTTTCCAACATGGCTGCCACACCCCATGACCTATGACATCATAATTATCATTAAAACATTTTACATGAGTCATCACACCGATGGTGAAAATTTCGTTTCAATCTGACAAGCAGTTGCAGAGAAAAACAATAAAATTATGTGTGGGCAGACAGACAGACAGACTAACAAACACGAAAAAGACTTTTCAGATTGAAATTGATTTTAGAAGTTTGAACTTTTGTTGGCCTTTGACCTCTTGACATTAAAAATAGTTGTATTCCAAATTCAGTGATGCACTATGCAATTGCTGCCTAATTTTCAGGTTAATCGGATAAAAATTTACGATTTTTCAGATGAAAATTGATTATTTTCGAAGTTTCACCTTGAGTTGACCTTTTGACCTCAAATACTTGCTTTCCCAATTCAGTGATAGACAATGCAATTGATGTTTAATCCCCAAGTTAATAGAATGTACAATGATGATTTTTCAGTTGAAAATTGATTATTTTAGATGTTTGCCCTCGAGTTGACCTTTTGATCTCAAAAATAGTTCATTTCCCAATTTAGTGACGCACTATAAAATTGATGTTTAATTTTCAAGTTAATAGGATGTAAAATGATGATTTTAGAAAATAGACCTGAAGATGATCTTTGACCTCAAAATCAATGGGCTTCTCGGTTGAGACAACTTCTGCAACTAGGTAAAGTTTCGTGATGATTGGTTTAGAATTGTGACCTGTAGGCGATTGACAGACAGACAGACAGACAGAACAAAATCGACTGACCAATGTACTTGGAAAATCTTCCATTTTGCAAGTAACAAACGGACCCAAATGCAATATCCTCCCCTTCGTCAAGGGTAACAAGACTGAGAATTGTTTTGCAATACCTATCCCCTACCAACGTGATATTTACGAAGTCAAAAAAGGGAAAAACTGAAAAATTGATGAAACTCTCTGAAACTCAAACTTTTTCTGTAACTTATCATAATAAAGCCATGTACCAAGTATCAGTTGAATATGTTAAAGGGTGTGGGGAAAAGGTCGAAAAAAATCACAGGTGGGACGGACAGATGGACAGACGGAGAGCAAACCTATAGTCCCCTCCGGTGAAACTGGTAGGGGACTAATAAGTACAAACTTCACAAACAGCAATGCAGCTATCCATTAACTCATGACTCTCAACATGGGAAATCGGTTCACACATTAAACCCAGCCGGTTCTCACTGGGTGAAAGGTTGGCAGCGAACGCCATTGGTCTTGTCAAAGTCCGGAGGGTGCACTCAAATAGTGAAACCGACACAGGCAGTCGTACCATAGTCCTCAGAATGTGAATCCCTGAATCATCGAAGCATAGAGGAGAACTGATTCGGCTGTGAGAGCCATACCACTGGAAATGAAGATGGGAATGGGTAAGATAAGAAAATAGAGATTACGTGATCCAAGGAGCAATCTTGGATCGTGTCACACAGTAGAAGGATTTGGGGTGGTTATTGATACAGGGGTAAACAGAGAGGGCAGTACCCAATGGCCAAGGCAACAAGCAGCAACACATCAACCTGTACGTACACCTCGTATTGTGGGAGTGGCAGTAGAAACGAGCACAGTTATGATGGGTACACAGACCATTAACCAACCCAGATAGCAGAACGACATTGGGCCATATGTGGGCTAACGTTGGCAATAGATCGGAAAGGTAGGAACGGTCACAAGCGGATTTCAAACATCAGTCCAACGTTGGCAATGAGGTGTAAAAGCCATCCGACGTTGGCCCAACGTCGGTGTACCATTTGGGAAGTGACCAATGTTATGGTCTTGTAACGTGACCGTCATGTTATGGGCAACCACTGAACTAAGTGACCACTACACATGGAAAGAAAAACACAACTGCCCGGTTTGACGTCCCTATTCTATAGCGTGCTTCTGGATGTATCGCATTGCCCCCTGCTGGCATTTTCATCATGGAATCTCCCATCAGGAATCAAATTCAGTGTGAACAGCTCAGTGCAGCAAGTCAATACAACCGAGGCTATCCTGCCCCTACCTCCAAGTATGCCACAAATAATCCAATGCCTGAGATTATGAGATTTGATTGGAAATACAGATCAGAATACTCATACAAATGGACAAAGCAACGATCAATAACCGAGATGATGAACAAAATGATTATGCTGCGTTTTACTATTTTCGATTTTGTAATGTTTTACCTTAACAACACAACTTCTGCCGTACACCTCCATAGGGTCACCATGCTCCGTGTGTGCTGCTTCCGTGGAGGTAGTCGTGGTGCAGAGTCTGCACACTACTTTGCTCAGGTCAGTCAACGCTTTGTAAGGAACTATCAAACATGACTGAACATCAAACATCAGTGAAATTCAAAGCCATTCAAGATCTAAAAACGATAAAGATTGAAGACATGAATGTATAACATCCAACATATTGAAAACAGCTGAGAACCAACCAGTCCCTGAGATCTGTTTCAGCCTGACATGGTATACATAGCAGACAGACATGAACATAAAATATAACCTGATTAATAAGTAATTATAATTCCTGCCATCTTCCTCATCCCTGTCTGCACTACTGCAGCAACACATCTCAACCACTTCCCTTCATCGCTTCCTCTGCTCACTCACCCAAAGAGCTCGTCACCTGAATCCGCCACAATATCATCCCTTCTCATTTGCACCCAGGGGTGGCTTTTTCACCAATCAAAATTCCCACATTTCTGCCACAATTTCTGCCAAACGTCGGCTTTCGTCCATCACTCCGCCTCACCAAACGTCCACCCAGTCCGAAATGGGCCCTGATGTCGAGAGCAAGCTTGACATGCTCATTGAGAGAAAAAGAGATAACAGGTAATACAAGGAAAAAATATTAATTATCATTACAATGATTTTTGTAATCACCATACCTCATATGCAAACCACAATGTCAAACTCGGTGATGCCAATGATAGTTCTTGTTCTGTTAAGTTAAATAATTGTTGGATGTTCAGTGGAGTGTACTTTCCCTCTGAGCAAAAATTTAAATGCAGTTACCAATTCTATAAAATGTAAGGTAATTATCAATTTTTGTTTCCAAACATTCAGATGTCACAAATCTGTGAGGATAGCTCAAGGTTGATATGAACTTTATTTATTGTAGAAACGTGTTGAAAATCAAGGCTGGAGAGTTCATTGAACACCTTACCCTGTGCAGTTTTGAGAAACATACACAAGGAGGCGCCTGCGAGTGGCAAATTTGATTGGTTGTGATGATATAAAATTCCGTAATATTTTGTCGAAGGACAGCAAAACAGCAGGACTTTGAAAAAGTATCAAAAAGTCGATTTGGGTTCGAGTGTTCAAATCTATAATTCCATTGAAATAAAATAACATTTTAAAAAGCTGTGGAAATATAAAATGAGGAAGTTTACCGCCGTTGAGGCAGCTTCTTTTACACTACCTTATTTAACACGTTACATTAGGTATTTGTGCCTGTTGTTTGTGTCCTTTGTGACATCTTTAAAAACAGTAAATTTCCTGTTTGGAATGATTTTCAATTTGGTTTCACTGTGAGGCAGACATAGTTTATATATATATATATATACATATATATATATATATATATATATATATATATATATATATATATATATATATATATATACATACATATACATATAATCTCACTTCTCTGTGCATGGACGATCAGGAAAAATTCAGCGCCATAGTAGTGCAAAACTACATGTTTGTATTCCGATTCATGTTCAAAATACAACATTCAATTAAAATGAAGCTGTTCCTCAATCATAAACTGACGTTTGTAGACAGACAGACAGAAGTGAACCAATTGCTTATAACCCCGCTTTTCACTTCGCATGCGTGGGGTAACAATAGTCAAATGCTGAAATTTTGTGCAAAGATATTGTCTACCTGGAGCGAGTTATGTCGGAAGTGACATCAATGAGTCAAAATAATTATGGGGGGGAGGAGGAAAACCCCGAAGATGGTGGAAACAACGTTATGTGTGCTGTGGAATGGAAGTGCATCGTGAACATTTCAGTGATACACATTTTGATGATGCACATCTTTCACAGTTAGTTGTGCATTCATTTGAAATTGGACAGTGCGTTAAAAAATAGCTCAGTGAGTGATCTTGAACATTTTCATGTGCAACCAACTGCTGTCACTCAAACATCAAAAAACGCTGAATTATATACATTTTTTGAGAACCAACAAATAACGATAAGTGAACTGTGACAGAAGAGCTGGATGTAAATGTGGCAGTGGAGGAAATGATCAATTACTTTTTACTCTGGGATTCAATAAGTTCAGTACTAAGTTTCGACCTCAACTCGACCAGACGTCAAAGGGTGTAGGTAATCTTGCGATGATGGGTTGGGAAGTTAAAAATCATTCCCCAGACACTCTAGATTGTCACCTTGTGATTTTCATCTCTCTGGATTGTTGAAAGAACATCTCCATGGAATTAAGTAAATGAACATAGAAGATGTCGAAGATGCACACCCGTCCCAACGATTTCTATGCAAGTGGTTTCAAGACACGACCACCTCCACAGCACAAGTATATACTGTATGTGTAGCAAGGGAATACCTTGAAATTAACTTCCCAATACTTTAAAGTTTTCTTGGAAAAATGTCCACGTCGACAACTACAGTCGTTTTATATCTCCAACAGAGTATAACGGTGCCATATATTTTCTCCAAAGCCAAGAAGGTACATCGGTTTGAGTATCTACCTCTGTCTGTAACAATCAATACGTACAGGGGTAAACCAAATCTGTAAATGTAAAATAAACGTTTTGTTTTCTTCCATCACAAGTGTTCATGCAGAGAGTGAGGAGCATAGTGAGCTGTGTCCAGTCAACTCCTACACAGAATGGGACCCCCTTGAGGAGGTGATTGTGGGGTGTGCAGAAAATGCCTGTGTGCCACCATTTACTGTCGAGGTGAAGGTAAGCTCAACGGATTCACAAGTACCAAACTGCATTTCAAAATCAGCTTGTGGTTTGATGATGATCAAATGCGGTCACTTACATGATATTTGTATCACCTTATTTTAACCCCCTCTGCTTCATCTAATGTTCCTTTGAGTTAATCTCTCTCCCAAGGCGAATACCTCTCAGAATGACTGGAACTTCTTCAAAGAGAATGGTGGAAAACCATTCCCAAAAGAACACTTAAAGTTTGTAGTTGCTCAGATCTCTGAACTCTGTCGCGTGCTTGAGGGTGAGGGAGTGACGGTTCGCCGTCCTGACATCATAGACTGGAGCAAGCCCTACAGCACACCTGACTTCAAGTCCACTGGTGATTAAAAAATAAAAAACAGAAGCAATGAGTGGGACATATAGAAGTCGAAAGTGTATTTTGAACAAATCAGGTGAGGTTTGATATATAGTATTCGACAAACAGAACAGCAAAACGCAAGAAACATATCATAATGGATAGACATGTTTCCTTTATAACTTGCATGTAAAATAAGAGATTTCCTCAATGGATATTGCTTCCCAGTGCAAGAACAGGTGAACAGGTGTCAACCTTGTGAAAACCCCGTTTGGCTACTTTCAGCAATATTGCAGTGAGGGACTCATTGTAATTTTATAATAGTTGATAATTTGGACAATGTCATCTCTGTTCTGCAGGCCTCTATGCTGCTATGCCTCGAGACATCTTGCTTGTGGTTGGCGATGAGATCATCGAGGCCCCAATGGCATGGCGCTCACGCTTCTTTGAGTACCGTGCTTACCGCCCACTGCTTCGCGAGTACTTCCGCCGTGGTGCTCGTTGGACAACTGCACCAAAACCCCTCATGCAGGATGAACTCTATAATAATACTGTAATTATTTTTTGTACTGTAAATACTCCAATACTGTACTGCAAGTCGATTTTGGTGAAGATCCGAATCTGGATCTGGATACAAGGTTTATTCAATTTCTAAGTTAATATTCACCATTAAGAGATTGGGCTAAAAACGATATATAGCATGATATTTCAAAAATTAATTGGGCCCGATATGTTCTCGTGGATCAGGCATTACGTGGCGCAGGTATGCGCTCTACCAGATGCCTTTCTCAATTTTTTAAGTGTCTACATCACAATACATTTCAACAAAGAATATACAAATAATTTAATGCTTCTTTTACAAAACATACTTTGTATTTGAATTGAAAAAAAAAAACATATTACAATTTTCTGGCACATGATGTCACCACAGTCCACACTTTTAAGGGCGGACGTCCAGTTCAAGAGCCACACACTCAGAGCAGGAGAGTTATAGTTAGTTTATAGGAGAGTTATAGTTTTAGTTATAGTTTTAGAGAGTTATAGTTGGTTTTCTTGGACAACTGGATAATTATGAACACAAATGATGAAAAAATATTTGAGAAATGGCCTTCTGTCCTCGGGCTGTCATTGCTCGTACCCGAGTGGCAGCCACCTCAATCTGCAACTTAAACTTGTAAATACTGTAAATAACACCTATGCAGCTGTGTGCTGTGTCAATGATTACTTCTGTGTCGATCTGTCTTTTGCAATGGTTCCCCAAATTTGTTTAGCACCAGCACCACAAAAGGTTAATCTAGCTCTGTGTAACAAGGGTATGCTTCTGAACATTTCATTGGCTGTTGTATCATTTTGAATCTGACTTTGGCAGCTATTTTTACTAATATAACGAACTTAAACGAGGCACCTCTCTTAATTGCTTGCTTCTCTTTCCAAGTGGCTTGGCACGTGACTTGCAAAGTGGCTGATACGGAATGGCTGGGTTGGTAAGCGACAGCAAGCTACTTGCTAAAGGAACACACCCCAGGATGGTGAAGCTTATGGAACAATTGTTTTTCATTAAGTTGAGAGGAGTCTCACATTTTCCACCAGTCTGACATGCTATTGTCCTCTGTTTTTAAACACAATTAGTTGCTTCATTTATTTCACATATGTAACTAGAACGGCACTCAGTAGAACACATATACCTCCACCAGGTTGAACAGTTTACGTTTTGTGTTCCCATTTATAGGCCGGATCTGCATCTGGACTTGAACCATATTTAACCGGCTTGTTCTTGTCACCTCCCCAACGCATCCACCAAGTTTTGTCATAACCCGGCCACAACCTTTTGAGATATCGTTCAATATATCGTTGCGGCATTGTCCCTCAATGGTGAAGAATCATTTACAAAATTATCGTATCCGCATTCGGATCAAGGTTTTCACTAACATCGACTCAATTTGTCCCCATCACACACCCAACCTTTCCACCAAGTTTCGTCCGAATCTGGTGTTTGTTGGGTCACCGAAATAGGTGACCCTGATTGTCAGTAATTCTGTCTGTTTGTTTGGATGTTTGTTCGTTTGTCATCAGCATAATTGGTAGTAAATTCGTGGGCGGATTTTGACCAAACTCGGTTGGTAGGTACATCTTATGACCTCGTGCTTTGGAAATTGTGATGGTTGCTAGGGACGCTTTGGTTCCCCAGCAACAACTGAAAAACCATCAAAATCGGTTCCGTTCATGCGAAATCAATTCCAAAAGCCATTATCCCACGTAGGGTTATGAAATTTGGCACGAATGATGTACTGGTGATGCTCTATTAAATATGTTCCGGTTTTGTGATATATGGAATACTTTACCCGCAGCGCCCCCTACAATTAGGGTATGCGTGGAAAATGTCCAAAATTGAAGTCCCCCTAGCGACCAGGTGATTGTATCGATACGAATGAAACTTTGCAGGTTCATGGTACTCAATGAGTACTACAACTTTGTCTCAGGACATATTGACCGATTTTGCTTTGGTCAGGGGATCAAAGGTCAATTAGTGCAAAAATCGATAATATGAGAGAGCTGGAGGTGCCTTCGCGCCAAATGCTACTCCTCCTAGGGTTACTGTCGGATGGTCATGAAAATTTACACTAATCATCTGGAATACATTGTGCACAAATGATCGAGCCGGATTTTCGATTTAGATCTTTGTTCACCCACAGCACCCCCTCGAACTTTGGGGATTTCCGATTTCAAACCGCATTTTCAGTACTTTTCATTCAAATGGATACCGAGTAGTTATCAGGAGATGGAACTGGATGAGATTTGATGTGCATAATCTTCAGGTGATTCCCTATCCGCTATATGACATCCATTTTGCTCTATATCTTATAGTTTCCATGCTGGGCGACCCATCACCGCCTACCAGCTTTGTGTTTGTTTGTCTGTCTGTGAGCAGGATATCTGAAAAATTTGTGGACGGATTCAGACAAAACCTGGTGGAGAGGTTGAGAGTGTGACAAGAATGAAATGATTCGATTTTGGTGAAGATCTGGATATGGATACTCGAATTTTTAAGAGATTCTTCACCATTGAGAGATACGGTTAAAAACATTATTCAGTGCAGCACCATATCTCAAAAAATTGGGGGCGGATTTGGAATAAACTTGGTGGACCGGTTGGTTGGGTGTGTGACGAGGACAAATTGATTATATTTTTGGTGAAGATCTGAATCCTGATCTGGATACGAGTTTAAACAAGGACAAATGTGTCCAAGAGCAGCGTCCTTAAGGTTTTATCGGCTAAAAAAAAAAACAACTTCCGATATTTCGTCACGTGCCTTGATGAAGCCAATCGCGGGACCCGTCATAATGTATTTACGTATTTACGATATATAGTGTATTTACGAAATTACAATACGATAAATGTAATAACTTTTAAATATTAACGAGAACTTTTCGAAACATTAAAGCAAATGTCCGAATATATTTAAAAGTTCATGATAGACACTCTCAAAAGGCACCGTCAATGTTTGGGAGCAAGACTGTGTCAAATGCCTGAGATCAAGGGCCACCATCCCTTGTTTGGAGAGCAGCATGTCCAGCATGAACTGGCCTGATCTGTATCCAAACTGATGATCGTCTGCGATCATGCAGTTGGAGAAAATGAATGATTTGTTGTCAACTGAAGTAATATTGGAAGTAAGCTAATGGTCCTGTAGTTTAGAGTATCTGCTTTTGCTCCGTCCAATCCTTCTCCACCCCAGAGACTGTGGTTTTATTCATGTTCATCAGCATAGAATCTGCAAAAAAGAAATCGCTGTACTGTATAATTATCCTAGTTTTAATGTTTCACACATTTATGCTTGTTTGTGTCTCCATGGATTTCTCAGCCACCGAGACATTTAGTCTTTCTCCTCCACTCCACCTAAGGACTATCCCGTGTTCTCCGTCGAGGATAAGAATGCACTCATTGCAAAAGGCCACTTCGTTACAACGGAACACGAGCCCTGCTTTGACGCGGCAGATTTCATTCGAGCTGGAAGGGATATATTTGTGCAAAGAAGCCAGGTATGATGACGTAATTGCTTTTATTACATCACCATTCATATTGATAATGTAATCCTCATTTGTCAATCATTTCCTTCTCATTACCAACATCCCAACAGTGAATGTCAGAAGTAATAAAGCTTGGCACCATTTCGCTGGATGTAGGATTTGTATCATACATTTATCATTGGTTACAGGTCACAAACAACTCCGGGATCGAGTGGATGCGACGACACCTTGGGCCACGGTTCCGCGTGCATAAATTGTCCTTCCGTGACCCAAACCCAATGCACATCGATGCGACCTTCAACATCATTGGACCAGGGTTGGTGATTTCAAACCCTGATACACCTTGCAATCAGGTAAGATTAGAGATCCTGTGCATGATTTCAAGGATGTTCCATAGAGTATAGAGCAGCGACAAAACCATCTCTGTCCGTCACTTATTATTGCAGATTGACATGTTCAAGAAGGCTGGATGGAGAATCATAACACCTCCGGATCCACTGATCCCACATGGTGAGGTTGTTTTCCTGGTGAAGTGTCAAGATGATTCCAAAACCTAATTGTCAAAATGTTTTTAACAGCTCAATTCAAATATTTTTCTCAATTAGATACAAATTTCAGAGAATATTTTCAATTCATCCCATATCCTCAAATTATATCACCTTCCGATTGTGTTCCTCTGTCATTTCTTTCTCATCCAACACAGACCACCCACTTTGGATGTCCTCTCGCTGGCTCTCTATAAATGTGCTGATGCTTGATGAACATCGAGTGATCGTTGAGAAAGAGGAACAAACGACACAGAAGATGTTTGAGAAACTTGGTAGGTTCCTCACACTCTCACGATGTCTCTCCGAAAGGACTGTTTGGAACCCCATCCCCCATCTACTTTCTCAACAATTCTCTGGAAGAAGTCTTTTCTTTCAATCTTTTGGGTCTCACTATCTGCCATGACCTTTCCTGGGAAAGCCACATTTCAAACCTGGCCTCCAAAGCCAGTCGCCGACTGGGAATCCTTCGTCGTGCAAAGTCCTTCCTCGACCCACCTGAGCTCCTGACCACTTACAAAGCTTTCGTCCACAGCTTGATGGAGTACTGCTCTCCCCTCTGGGCTGGCGCTTCTGCCTCTCATGTTTCTCAGCTTCACACTGTGGAAACCAAGGCATTTAGGATCATTGGTATCTCCCACGATAAGGCTGAGTCTTTGGGCCTCTCACTCTCTCACTGCAGGCAGGTCGGTGGTCTTTTTGTCTTCTCCCGTCTCCTCTCCAATCTCGCCCCCCCACCACTGCTCTCTGTACAATTTGTCCCCACCATATTTCCGCAGGGCGCTCAGGTCCGTCAACAACCCCCTTCTGGTAAAACTACCAAAATCACGAATCACTGCTCACCTTCACTCTTTCATTCCTCTTTTTTCTCAACTTTGGAATAAACTCCCTCTCTCTATTCAATCCCATTCTTCCCTCCAGGCCTTCAAAACAGCTGTTCACCACCACGTCTTACCACCCCCATTCAAATCCTCGATCTTTTCTACCTCGTTAACCCACCCCAAACCCACCTCCTTCAAATTCCCTGTTTTCCTTCCTGAAAGTCCATGTTGTGTCCATCTTGTATACCCCATGTTCCCAACCCCATTCATCTCCCTTCCACAGATTTAATGTCTCTATACCTCACTGTTTTATCCTTCCAATGCCCCTCTTATTTCATTCCCTCCTTGCTGTGCGTTGTGTGGTATCTATCATTTCTTGAAAGCGCGACTGTGTCGCTGATGCAGTGCCCCTCTTCCAGTGCACACTGGTACTCATTTTGCCGACCTCGGAAGGATGACAAGCTGAGTCAACCCCCTGGTGCATTTATTGAGCAGCCAACGGGACTTGAACTCAGGACCCTAGGATCCCAAGCCGCCACCCTCACCACGAAGCCAACACCAGGCTTTGCATACGAGTCTTGACAAGGTGTACAAAAAACAAACAAACAAACAAAAAATCAGTGTCTGATATTGTCCTTTCCAAGACTAATCATGCGTTTTGCTGCATGACCTCTGCCATTCAAACGAGGATGCACCATGGTAGAAATTTTGCCAGATGCTGATCAATTATATTTTGGTATCACATAATTGGTACTCCCTCGTAGAGACATCAGGATTAATTTCATCCTCACAGCCAACTGAGAACAGGCTTTCCAAAACATCGACATTAGTCTTGAGGAGTTTGAATATAATTCCATTTTGAGAACTAATTGATTAATAATTTTGGAACACAGGTGGATTTATCAGAACTCCTTGCTGATCTATACGAGCAGCAACACCACCACTAAACTTGCTGTAGTACACCAATTAAAGTTTTATAGCTTTGAATATTCGGTCTTCAGAAGAATTGAGGGGTCGGCATTCATTCTTTGGAAGAGCAGAAGCAGCATGTCCAGAGTTGAGTGGCAGGATCGGAATTCAAACTGATAATCAAAGATCAGGCAGTTTGAAAACAAGAAATATTGAAAATGGCAGCCATGATGGCTTCCATGATCTTACTTGTAATTGAAAGTAAGAACACACCTAAAGCATTTCGGTAAACCATTTCGGTTCAGTAAACCATCTAACCAAATGTTCATGCCAAATTCAATCATCTTGCATCTGAGAAATCGTCACGACAAGGTTTCAGTGTCATCTGTATTTAAGATCACCGTGATGTCACCATCCCATCCCATCCCAACCCCATCCCTTTCATGAACGTTGACCATTTGCCTTTCACTCTTTTCCCATGATATTATACTTCTCAGAAATCTCCCTCAAGCACTCATCATGTATCACACCAGTCCGATGAGTATAATGCCATTCATCATGTGTTTGATTAACAGCTGTGATTTGTACGATGGGGGAGTGGGGGGGGGGGAGTGTGACCAATGCTCTCTTTTCACCCATTCATCCCACAGGAATAACCCCAATCCCTGTGTCTATCCGCTTTGCCAACTCCCTCGGTGGCGGATTCCACTGCTGGACATGTGACATCCGCAGGCGTGGGGGTTACGCTTCATACTTTGAATAAATGTTATTGTTTTTTTAATCTTGACTATTTTTAGCCATTCTTTGTCAGGACGTAATTGTTTTCTTTAGTCACAAAATGTGATAACGTCATTGGATTTTTAATGATAATTATTTTCATCATTGTGCTGTATCCCTCTTTTTCCTTCTGTTTGTGCCGAATCCATCTTCCCATTCTGATAACATTTTTATTACTCTGTTGTTACTCAAGATGGATTTTTCATAACTGCCTTTTGCCTCCCCATTATTTGTTATTGCATGTTATCTTCAAGGTGGATTGATCATGTTAATCGTACCTTTGAAAAAAAAAAGATCTTTGTTGGGAATAAATAGCAGGAGTCCACAATATACTTTATGTTTTCATGCAGGATGGGTGGTGGAAAGTGGTGTGGGGATTGTGGGAGGAGGGGAAGTTGGGGGCATGGAGTAAATTGGGGAAGGAAGAGAAGTGTGGGGATCGGAAGGAAATGCAGATTGGAAGAGTGTAGGATATGTGAGAGGGAAGTGGCACGTCGGAGGCATACATCAATTGAAGAGGAAGGGGACAACACAAAGTCCGGTTTTTACATGTTATAAAGAGATGTAAGCCTGGTGTTGACTTGGTTGTTTGGGTGGCTTGCTTGAGATCCTGGGGTCCTGAGTTCGAGCCCCGTTTGCTGCTGAATTAACACCAGGTGGGGTTGACTCAGCCTGTCATCCTTCCGAGGTCGGCGAAATGAGTACCGGTGTACTGGTCCCAGTGTGTGCCCCGGTGAGAAGAGGTAAACCGCATCCCTACGCGTCATAAGAGACGACTCAATGGTTGGCGTCAGGAAGGACATCCAGCTATAAAAAATGTATTACCTCAAAAGGGGAACCATGATTGTCATGGGGCCCACAAGGCTCACCCCTGTTCTCGCAGAGAAAAAATGGTCTTAAATTACGTGTGTGTGTGTGTGTGTGTGTGTGTGTGTGTGTGTGTGTGTGTGTGTGTGTGTGTGTGTGTGTGTGTGTGTGTGTGTGTGTGTGTTCACGTTATAAAGAGATGATGACAAAGCAACATACCTCAACAGAAGACAATGACAAAATTATTACCTCCACCACTGAAGGTGGATGAAGGTTCTGTTTTCACCCCTGTCCATTTGTTTGTTTGTTAAGAAAATATCTCAAAGTTATCAACAGATTTGGACGAAATTTTGCAGAGAGCTTGGGTATGTGACAAGGACGAAATTATTAGATTTTGGTGAAAATCAGAATGAGAATCTGGATCCGAGAATTTTAAAAGTGATTCTTCACCATTGAGTGATGGGGCAAAAACGACAAAGGATATCTCAAAAAGTTGTGGACTGATTCAGACGAAACTTGCTGGTCAAGTTGGGTGTGTAAAAAGGAAGAATTGATTCGATTTTGGTGAAGATCCAAATCCTAGAATCTCTACCATTGAGTGATCGGGCTAAAACGATATATAGCACGATATTTCAATAAATTATATTCAACAGAGTAGATAGTGATAGGACCAGGGGCCATAGATTGAGAGTAAAGAAGAGGAGAGTTAAGACGGTAGCAAGGCAGGGGACTTTTACTCAGAGAGTAGTGAATGCATGGAATTGTCTCCCTGGAAAGGTAGTGGTAGCAGAAACAGAAGATTAGCTTAAATTAGAATTAAATAGGTACCTGGAACTTATGAAGGTAGAGGGGTATGGGGATGTTGGCAGGACTTTTAGGTAGTTTCAACACTGATGAGTGATTGTGTGCATGTGTATGGAGTGCTGTTGGTGGGGGTCTCGTCAAGAGGTGTTGTGTAGTTGATGTGCGTTTTTTATCCAAGCCCACGCCCCCTCCCATGGGGGGAAAATACAAAAAAAAAACACTAAATTTAAATTTTAAAAAACATTTTCATTTTCTTCTTTTGATCTAGTGTTGATAGATTGGTGTGGTGTTGATGTGGCACAGACATGATGGGCTGAATGGCCTCCATTTGTGTCTAATTGCCCTCCACCTGTGTCTAATCTCCTTGTGTGTTTGCTTGATAAGAAAACAAATGCTTCACACATCTCAATTCGCTGTATTCCCATCTGAACTTCAGATTTCACTCATTCAACTCACTATCTCACACCGTGGGGAAGAGTTCGGAAGTTTGGGTTGAGGGTTCGGAGAGTCTCCATTTATTTATTCTGTACAGGCTTAGAAGAGGGCTTTAAAAATAAAAGGAAGAGTTGGAGAAGGATAAAGGGAGTATGGGAGGAAGCAGGAAAGAAGGAGGAAAAGTTTCTGCCATTTTAAGGATGTAAGAAATAGATATCTTTTCTTATCAACCCTTTCATATGCAAATACACGAGTCCTCGGGACACAAAACCATCAAACTGATCCGACCCACTTCCATGGTCAGCTTTGTTTTCCATCAACAGATGCCAAAGGAAGACATTATTCAGAAGATTTTAAAAAAGAAAAAAAAGAGCCACTTGGCCGAGACCTCCATGTGCAGGCACGCACGCACGCACGCACGCACGCACGCACACTTGGGGATATAAAAATAGCTGGCTGTAACAAAAATTTGCCAAACAATGACAATCTGTCAGTAAATTACTAAAGGGACACAAACCCATCGTAGGCTGAGGACGAAGTCTGTGCGGCCACAACGAGCAGCCAGAATGTGTGCTGAAAAGGATAATGACTGCACCTTCTCCAGTGAGAAAGGGGATCCCTGCCTCACGAGAGGACTGAGCTCTACAACAAAGCTAAAAAGGTGTCACCTGTTCTTCAACCAACAACTACTAAGCTTCAGACAAATCGGCAAAGATTATCTCTCTCTTGCTTTCCATAAATCTAATTCGTTCACTTTGAATGCAAAGAGCATCAACAATCAGCACTCGTCCTTTTGAGTTCTGGGTTACTGACTCCCATTTCATGCTTCACCATTTGCACCTCTCTTTGCATAGTGCACTACATCCTCTACTCCGTTTTTCTTTCTCCCCCCTCCCCTCTCTTTTGTTGGGACCAATGTAAGCCTGCTGCCTTGCGTCAGCGAAAGACGACGAGGCTGACCCTATGCCTCCAAATAATATATCTATATATCTATCTCTCTCTCTCTCTCTCTCTCTCTCTCTCTCTCTCTCTCTCTCTCTCTCTCTCTCTCTCTCTCTCTCTCTCTCTCTCTCTCTCTCTCTCTCTCTCTCTCTCTCTCTCTCTCCCTCTCCCTCTCCCTCCCCCTCTCTCTCTCTCTCTCTCTCTCCCTCTCCCTCTCCCTCTCCCTCTCCCTCTCTCTCCTTTCCTCATTGCCTCGGAATCAATGGGGCACCTGTGTTTGTAGTTCCTGTGATAAAGTGTCTGAGACTTGGTTTCTTTGCTCGGAGTTAGAGCTTTGTTTTGTGACTGTTTCCTTTGTATAAATGATCCTTTTTGAGAAATGTTGGAAACCGTTTTCCAAACTGCACGATCATCTTCTTCCATTGGTTAAACATCGTTTGTGATTCGTGGCAGGGAGTTCAGCTATGCCCTTTCATTATGGTTAGATATGAGCCAACATTCCACTAACGGTATCGCTTGGCGTTTTGACTGATGGCAGTGGTGCGTTGGGAAGCACGGTCCTTATCTGGGGTGATTACTTTGCCGGTAAGGTAAAGTGGGATTTGGATGCTGGATCCTACTTCCATTAAGTGTCTCAAACGGCGTCTGTGATTGCACAGTAACCCGTCGCTCCATGGAGTTACACAGGGTCCATCAGCTTCAGGGTCATCGGCTGGGAAGTGGGTCTGAGAACTCCCTCGCAACCCCCACCAACCGTGAACCCGGAACAATACATTTGTGATTTTCTTTGCCTTGTACAGATACAGTTGTACAGTATTTTTTCACAACTGCAAAGTTGCAAGCATTGAGAGAATAAAAAGCAGAAAGACAGAAAGGTTCTGTGGTGAGAGCGAGCGAAGCGACTGATGGGGCAGGATGTGGGAGGGGGAATGGTGTTTGTCGGAGAGGGGCGAGTGTTTTAGGAGGGGGTGTCCCGTACACTTTTTTTTGTATACCTTGTCGAGGCTCGTGTGAGAGCTAACTCACAACGTACAGCAAGGGGTCATGAGACAAGAGGGGCAGGAGTGGGAAGGACAAAACATTGGGGAACAGAGACATTAGATCTGTGGAAGGGAGAGGGATGGGGTGGGGAACATGGGGAATACAAGATGGACATTACAGGGACTTTCAGGAAGGAAAGCAGGAAATTTGAAGGAGGTGGGCTTGGGTGGATTAACGGGGGTAGAAAAGATTGAGGATTTGGATGGGGAATGATAAAAGGTGGTGAACAGCTGTTTTGAAGGCCTGGAGGGAAGAATGGGATTGAATAGAGTGCGGGAGTTTATTCCAAAGGCGGGGAAAAAGAGGATTGAAAAAGTGAAGGTGAGCAGTGATTCGTGATTTTGGTAGTTTTACCAGAAGGGGGTTGTTGGCAGACCTTGAGCGCCCAGCAGAAATGTGGTGGAGACAAATCGCAGAGAGAGCGGGGGGGGGGGCTGGAGAGGAGATGGTAAAAGACAGAAAGACCACCGACCAACCTGTGGTGAGAGAGTGAGATGCCCAAGGACTCAGCCTTATTGCGGGAGATGCCAATGATCCGAAATGCCTTGGTTTCCACAGCGTGACGCCGAGAAAGGTGGGAGGCAGGAGCACCAGCCCAGAGGGGAGAGCAGTACTCCATAAAGCTGTGGACGAAAGCTTTGTAAGTGGTCAGAAGCTCAGGTGGGCTGAGGAAGGACTTTGAACGACGGAGGATTCCCAGTCAGCGACTGGCTTTGGAGGCGAGGTTTGAAATGTGGCTTTCCCAGGAAAGGTCATGGCACAAAGAGACACAGAAGCTTGAAAGAAAGGACTTCTTCCAGAGGATTGTTGAGAAAGTGGATGGGGGGGGGGTTCTAAACGGTCCTTTCAGAGACACATAGTGAGAGTGTGAGATTTGTCCTTTTTCAAACACATGTTCCACGTGTTGGACCAGTTTGTGGTTTTATCCAAGCTGTGAGCGAAGAAGCTGCTGCATGCCGGTCTGAGGGATGACCGATGGTACAGCAGAGGGTGGAGTCATCAGCAAAGAGATAAAGAGGATTTTCCAGAGTCGGAGAGATCATTGATGAAAACCAGAAAAAGAACAGGGCCCAGAATGCTACCTTGAGGAACTCCAGCCTGTACAGGAAGAGGGGATGAAAACTCCATTTCGGGCCATACGGTGACTGCGACAGGAGAAAGGTCTGCGAGCCATGAGTGGAGATGGCCTTGGATTCCATAGGAAGAGAGTTTGGTGAGCAGGGCAGGGTGCCAGACTGTGTCAAAAGCACGTGATATGTCCAGGGATACGGCTCGGATTTCCTGTCTGGCATTGAGGACCTCCATCCATTGATGGGAGAGCAGAAGCAGCATATCCAGGGTAGAGTGACCTGGTCTGAAACCAAATTGATGATCGGAAATTAAGCCATTGGAGAAGAGGAAGGATTTAATGTCTGAAGCGCTGATGGATTCCATAACCTTGCTGATGATTGGGAGAAGGCTGATTGGTCTGTAGTTGCAGGGATCTGTTATTGCACCTTTTTATGCAGGCCAGTGATGTTTGCTGATTTTCAAAGTTAATTTGTTAATTATATTAATTTAGACCAGAACAATAGTTAACATTATTTTTCTTTATTAATGGGTTCATTTGGGGTATTCCATCTATCGTCAATAAGAAATTATACCTCTACAATTTATTTCGAATAACTTGATTAGTTAATTTTATGAATTCTGAGCAGAAAAATAGTTAACATTATTTTTCTTTATTAATTTCTGCAGAAGATATATAACTGATCTACAGTTTATTTTGAATAAGTTAATTGGTTAATTTTATTAATTTCGAGTTAATTTTGTGTATTCAAGCATCATGCTATCTTGTTATTATTGAAATGATCTGGGGTCTTTCAAGAAAGTGATTGAAAATTGTAGCTGGTCACTTAATTTTGAATAAGTTATGCTCGTTAACTTTATTACTGTGTACAATAAAATTTGTTAACGTGATTTATCTTTGTGATTGAAATGATCTTGGGAGATCCTTGAAAATTTTCATGGATGGAATCAGCATCACCGCAGGCTCTCATGCCGTTGCAGATCCTTTGTGTCATTGCAATCACCTAAAAAACATTCTTAATTCGGCTTTGAAATTTGGCATACATAATATATTATTGTCATTGCATTGGAAAATATTTCTACAAATTTTGGGTGTCATAATGTAACAACCTAAGTAATAGGTTAAGTCGTTAACTTTATAACTAAGCTGAAAAAGGTTAGTTTACATTCAGTAATAACATACTAACATGCTTACAGTTGCTAACTGTTGTTGTTTATTGTCTTTTTTAGATTTTACTGTGTCAGTGCTTCCTGTCTGCCTTCGTGTCAGTGCTACTTGTCTGCTGTTGTGCTACTTGCGAGCTTTGTGGTATTAGCTTCTTTCCTTGGAGAGCTCAGGTGAGATACACCTTACAGCATTAATAATAATAATAAATATATTTCAGACTTTGGCTGATTGTTCTGTGTTTTGAGTGGCTCCAGGTGATAATATTATATTTTTCGCTCAATGGCTGAAATGCTTCGGAGCACATGACTTTTAATAATAATGGATCAGAGAAACAGTTAATCAGGATATACTCTATAATAAAGTATTTAAGGATTTTAACTTTTTGATGATTAAATATTCTGTTATACATACAATGTTAAAAGTTTTTTTTTCTTTTTTTCAGGATTTTGTGTTGGTCTAACACAGAAGCTTCATTCATATCATTCATTCATTAGTTTTCCATTCATTGAGGAAGGCAACCTCGTGAAAAAGGCAAAACCTTCATTACATCATAAAAGGGTGAATTTTTCATCTCAGAGGAAGGCAACCTCGTGAAAAAGGCAAAACCTTCATATTCAAGGAAGCCCACCTCCAGATATAAAAAAGGTGTGACACTCATTCAAAGGAAGGCAACCTCATAAAAAGCTCAAATTGAGTGAGAGAACTGCACTCTCGAGCCTAACCTTGCATTACTTGAATTAGCCATAAGGCGACAAACTTAAACTAGCCGTAAGGCAACAAATTTCAACTAGCGGTAAGGCAACAAACTTGCTGTAAGGAACAGTACCTTATACTACTCGAGACTGGCCTCTGGGAAACCACGTTATAGCTGTTGTACTATTTGAACTGTTGAATAAAGTGATAGAGTTTGCATTGACTAATAATTGACAAGTGTTCTTTTTGATACATTTGATATTTTAATATATTTTTTAAACTGCTGAAAATATTGAATAGCTTCTGCATTTACTAGTTAGTGAAATACTGATACAATCCAGAAGCTGCTATTTGACATAAGTATTATATACACTAATTAGTCATAGATATAGAGAAGACACGTTAATCCTCGATACTTCGAATTACAATTTACCGTATTGAAAGTTCAATAAGAAAAATCACTACTCGTTGCAGATTGCTTTGTGTGCTTCATTCAGTGTATGTTGTGACTGTTATAAATCAATTCTATAAGCTATTGTCTGATATCAGATAACTTATATTTGTGTGTTGTATCCCAAACTCTTTTTTTTTAACTATTTAAAAAATCTTTTGAGATAGCATTTACAAGTTGTGCAGCTGCAGGTACTAATTTAAGGTGTCTTAACAGTTGTATATATTATTGCATTTGTGATATTCGTATAGTACTGCAGTTGAGAAAATGTGACGAAGGAAATATGCTTCAAAAAAGCGAAATTAAATGAAATTGAAAATGCGTGAATTGCGTAAAAATAAAACCACAGCACAAAGAATAAGCGACTTGAAACTGTCAAGAGGTCAATGAAGGAATTGAGAAATAATGAGACACCTGAAAAGAGAACGAAGCGAGTTGAAACTGTTAAGAGGTCTATGAGTGAATCTAGGAATAATGAGACTCCTGAAAAGAGAAGTAAGCGACTTGAAACAGTAAAGAGGTCAATGAGTGGATCAAGGAATAATGAGACTCCTGAAAAGAGAAGCAAGCGACTTGAAACTGACAAGCATGCAAAGATTGACACAAGAAAGAAGGCGACACCTGAAAAGAGAACAAAGCGACTTGAAACTAATAATAGATGATTGAAAGAATCGAGAAAAAAATGAAACTGTAGATGAGAAATAACATAGACATGGAAAAGATAGAGCACATCATGGAAATTAACGATTTCTGGAAACTTCAGAAGACCAGAATATACGCAGAAAAAAAAATAACAAACTTAGTCAAACAAAGAACAGAATCGATGAAACAGCATTGAAAAGAATATAAAGGACACGAAAGAATGCAGCGTCAATGAAAAATAGACGACGAAATAGGCGTGTTGACAATCCATCACATAATGCTGTTTTTGAACAGTTCTTGAAGAAAGTTGGAGATTCCGCTGATTATGTTTGTTGTTCATGTCATCGTCTCATGTATAGAATGTCCGTGGTACAGTTGAAAGAAAACAAATACACAAAACCTTCCAAAGAGTTGTTAGATAATGTGCTGGCTTTCAGAGTGAAGTCGTATGATAATCGTGAATTGATTTATAGAACATGTGATGATACTTTGAAGAGAGGAAAGATGCCAGCACAAGCAAAATCTAACAATCTCTTTTTACAAGAACAACCAGTGGAATTGAAAGACCTGAATGCTCTGGAACTTAGGTTCATATGCCAAAGAGTACCTTTTATGAAAATGGATGGTTTGCCAAGGGGGAAACAGCATGGCATTCATGGTCCTGCTATTAATGTACCTACCAACATAGATGAAGTATGCAAAGTTTTGCCACGGTTGCCATCGGAATCACAGATAGTGCCAATAAAATTCAAAACAAGTTTGAAACATTCATCACATTATATGTACTAGTGCGGGCCCGTAGGTGCATGCCAGTATGTGCAGCTTCGTTCCTTCGCTCTCGTAAACGAGGACTGGATTGGGGCATTTTTTCAATTAGATCGGACCAACCGCATTATAAATGGCCATAACTTGGGAAACATACTCAGGTCCCCAGCGTCAATTGTGATGTCATATCAAACGAAGAAGAAGAAGAATTGTGACGCCCCTCTCTCTCGCCCCCCCCTCTCTCCCCCCTAGTCTCGCCCCTCCTCTCTCTCGCCCCCCCTCTCTCTTGAATTGTGACGCCCCTTCTCTCTCACCCCCCTCTCTCGCCCTCCTCTCTTGCCCCTCTCTCTCTAAATGTATTCACAAATGTCTACCAAGCACAACAATTAATTCAAACCTTGGGAAAAAACAGCTTTCAAACCCTTGGGAAACAGCTGTTTCCCGTGGGAAAATTCAAACCTTGGGATTAATTAATAATTTGAGCAATTAATTCAAACCTTGGGGAAAAAAGCTTTCAAACCTTGGGAAACACTTGGGAAACAGCTGAAGATGAAGAAGAATATCAATCCTTGAAAAGGCACATACTCAGGTCCCCAGCGTCTATTGTGACGTCATACCAAATGAAGAAGAAGAAGAATTCTGACGTCAATCGTGCAAAAAAAAACAAACAAAAAAAAAAACAATACTTGTGACGTCATAGCACTGTGTCCTGTCATTGGTTTACAGACGTTATTGGTCATTATTGGTTGACAGACAATATATAGGTCGTTATTGGTTGACAGACATTGGTCATTGTATCATGTTATTCTTTTTATTACTGCCAATTATTGTGCTATTATTATTATTATTAATATTCTGTTATCATTATTCTGAGATATCTTTGTGAAAAAATGGCATAAGGTGGAACGACACTTCAGCTGCGATATATATATATATATATATACCTTTCCAACACTGAAAAAAGCAATAAAATGGCCGTAACTTGGGAACCGCTCGTCCGATTAATATCAAACCTTGAAAAGGCACATCCGCGGGTCCCCGGCAATATTCCTGGCAAGTTTCAATCAGATCGGACTGGCGGTTGTCAAGAAACGGCGGTCGCAGACAGACAGACAGACACACACACACACACACACACACACACACACACACACACACACACACACACACACACACACACACACACACACACACACACACACATTGCTGGAATTATAGATAGACTAGTACGTGCCCGTAAAAAATAAAAAATAAAAATAAAAAAATAATAATAATAAATAAATAAACCACACGGGCCGTTTCTTCGCTCTCACGTGCCCGTACGTGCGTAACCCGGAAGTTCGATATTATTCGCAATTTATTTTTAATACCCAATTATTCAATTAGCGCTAACGTATTTTACCTTTTCGCAATGTTGTGGCAAGGAAAAACAAAAAGAGAAGAGAAGAGAGAGAGAAAAATTTACTTCCTGGTTCGGAGCATACGAGCACTCTGATGTTCCCGAAATTTATACACCGTCTAATGTGAAAACGATCATAACTTGGGCCATTTGTTTTTCTATAAATGCGCATAAGAAATCGAGAAATTATTAGAATACACGAAGTCATCACTCTCCGGAAGTCCGTACGTTGTAACCCGTAATGGGGAACGCGGCTGAGCTTCCCTTTCCCATCGGCCATGCCCACGCAACAACGTGTCTTGCCATTGTTTGGTGAATAAATGGCCATAACTTGGGAAGCACTTGTCCGATTAATATCAAACCTTGGAAAGGCACATCCACAGGTCCCCAGCAATATACCTGGCAAGTTTCAATTATATCGGACCAGAGGTTGTCGAGAAACAGCGGTCACACACACACACACACACACACACACACACACACACACACACACACACACACACACACACACACACACACTGCTGGAAGTAGATAGATGAGTACGTTGATAAGGATAGAGTATTTGCTGCATTGAAGAAGTTGAAGGATATCAATCCACATTATGCATCACTTGAGAGAAACGAGAACTGGACTGATGACGCTGCTGGCGATGATCCAGAAATTTTTGAAGCAATGATCTGCAGTAGAAATATGACATCTGAAACAAAATGTTGGGCAACTAGAAAGGATATATCTTTAGACAAAGAAACTGTAGCACAGATATCTCAGGAAAAGGAAGAAATGGTTAATAGAACAACTGAACTGCAATGCTGCTCCAGTGAAATTCATTTACATTCAAATGATAGTGTTGCATCGAACACAGCGGATGATGACAAAGAAGGTGAAAGTACAAGATCTGAAGGACAATCCTCATCAACTGAAGTGTATTCATATTCGAGTGATGGTCGAGAAAAGTAGATCAAGATGGTAAAGAAGCTGTTTGTAGTGAGTGCACCTGTGTTTGATATTGTGTCTGTTTCGGAATTTCCTGAAAGGGGTCAGACAGATTATGCAAAGCTTTCATCTATGGCAAGAAAAGCTTGCATGAATGTCATTTATGTTCCTGGAGATGAGAATTGTATGTTTTATTTTGTGTGCTATCAACTTGACAGACTTGGTGTGACAACTTTAAATGCTATTTCTTTACGAAGACGATTGGGTGATTTCATGAGCGAAAATGCTGAACATTATCGAGATTTTGTCGCTGCTGGAATAGCAACTGAAGACCTATGAAATGCTGATACTGAAAAACCATCGTCGCAAGATATGGTTATCAGTCGTATAGATGATGTTGATACAAGAAAATAACTACAGTGGTTGACATATTTGGATGAACTGCAATATGGCACTCTTTGGGGTGATCACATTTCACTTCAAGCATTGGCAGATATGTTTTCATTGAAAATACATGTGCATTCTGCATTGACTGGCACTGTGAATATTGTACCATATAGAAACCAAACAGATTGTGAGTTTCACCTTGGCCTGATAGGTCAGTCACGCTATGTCATGTTTGAGCCACATTCAAGATATGTTCAGGAAGATAATGATACTTTGTCTCTCTTCAAAATTCGAAGAAAATGTAAACAATGGCGATGAGAATGCAGATGAGGAACTATATGCCGAAGATGAATTTGTTTTTGAGGTCTCTGAAGTTCATGATTTGCCATATGAAACAAGTAGGATGAAAGAAAATCCCACGTCTATAGTCAGTATTGCACCAGGAGAATCAGAAAAACCGAAACTACTTTTGTGTGATCCATACTTTGAAGAACTATCTAATCCTGACAAATATCCAGATGGTACAAATGCACTAACAGCTGAACGACCAATCAAATTACATGCAAAAAGGTACTTCAACCAAAGACTGCAAGATGTCGATGGTCGGTTTGCAAAATCAATCGAATATCGTCTGAGTGCTCAGTATGCAACTGAAAGTAAACAAGTTCAAAGCGATATAAACCACTTTGTTTTTCGCAGAGTGAGTGGAAAGCATTTTCAAGGAAACAGGTTTACAGCTGGAACAGTTAAGAATGTTGAGCTGATGAATAATATGATTAAATCAGATCGGGCATATAGAATTTTGAAAAATGTCAGAGGAACATCTGCATATTTCCAAACTGTATTCTATGATGTCTTGGCTATGGTTAGACAGCTTGGTATTCCCACGTGTCTGCAGCAGATATGCAATCACCTGATGTTACACAAACAATTGCTCGACAGTATGGTACGATTCTGAGTGACGATGACGTCAAAAAGATGTCATTTGCAGATAGATCTATGTGGTTGAGGTTGAATCCTGTCACTGCTGCTCGTCAGTTTCATTACAGACTTGATCTTTTGGTCAAAGATGTTTTAAAATCGAAGTTATCCTTTAGGAGAAATCATGGACTATGTAATCCGTATTGAATTTCAAGGTTCTCCACATGCACATCCACTCCTTTAGGTGAAATATGCTCCAAAATTAGGTGTTGATACTAATGAGGATGTCATGTCATTTATAATAATGTCAAACACGTGTCATGTGCCTTGCCAGAAGATGATTCTGTCTTGCTTCCACTTGTAGAAAAGTTGCAAGTTCACAGTCATTCATTGTACTGTCGAAAAAACAAGAAATCATGCAGATTTTCATTATCAAAACCACCAAGTCCAAGTACAATTGTTGCAAAAGAACCTGAGGATACATAAACATCATCACAAATCAAAACTGATGCAAAAGCTATTCTTGGCAAAGTTAGGGAAATTATGGAAGAGAAAGACTCAGCATGTGATCTAACTTTTGCTGAACTGTTGAAAGAGGCAAATGTTACAGTCGAGCAGTTCTTGCACGCTTTGACCGTATGTGACAAAGCAAGAAGCATAGTCACCAAAAGGACACCATCCGAAGAGTTTGTTAACTAGTATAATCCAACTGTGTTGAAAGCATGGCAAGCAAATATTGATATTCAGTTTATCATCGATGCTTATGCTTGTATCATGTACATTGCAGCCGACATGACAAAAAACGAAAAGGGTATTGGAGAGCTGTTAAAGCAGATATGTAAGGAATGCAAAGAAACAGATATTTACACAATGCTGAAACGTGTTTGTTCTTGTTGGCTAAATCACCGAGAAGTAAGTGCACAGGAAAGTGTCAATCGAATTTTGTCTATACCTATGAAAAAATTCAGCAGACAAGTAGTCTTCATAAATACAGATCCACCGTCTGAGAGAGCAGCTGTATTGAAACCAAAGAAAGTACTAGAAGACATGGATGATGCAGATGAAGATATCTTTCAAAGTAATATTGCAGTGAGATACGAATTAAGACCAAATTGTCAATAAAGTATGTGTCTTGCAGAATTTGTAGCAAATTACACAGTAAGTCATTCTCACCAAGATGATGACATTGATGACAGCATGCCAGTTGTCTTCGACGAAACCGATGAACAGCAATCGGACAGAGATCAATTGACAAAGTACATAGAATTGAAGAACAGCAAAGGAATTACGCACAAGCGTAAACGAGAAGTTGTCATTGGCTTTTGAAAATTCAGTGCTGAAAAAGAATCTAGTAACTTCTATAGAGCAAAACGGATGTATTTTCCATGGAGAAATGAGCATATGGACCTAAAAGGAGGGTACAATGATTATGCTTCACATTATTTTGCTGTGGCAGACAATATATTTGACAATGGGAGCAAAAATTCACAGAAAATTTGGAACTTATTGAGGAAGCTATAGAAACTCGTGACGGTCCTCCTGAACATGCATGGGCAAATATTGCTCCAGTGTCTGAACACCACAATCTGCAAGATATGAATGAGGGAGTTCAAATTGAGCGAGATATAGACGGTGAAGACCTTCTCGCAAATGCAGAAATGATAGAGTCAGCAAAATGCAACCCAGGCTCCGAACTTCTTCCTCGGTATCAAGTAGAAACAAACAGAGAATTGTTATAACCGTCAGAATATCGCAGAATGATGCGAAAATTGAATGTGAAACAAGCAGAAATTGCATTGTATCACCGGCAATGGTGTGAGGAAGCAATTGTCGCACGAAAATAAGGCAAACTGATCAAGCCTTACAAAATCTTCTTAAGTGGTGCTGGTGGAGCTGGCAAATCGCACATAATAAAACTTATTCATAATGACACTAGGAAGTTGCTGAGCCTGTCACGTACAGTAAAACCGACGGAAATCACCGTTCTGTTGACAGCAACTACTGGAGATGTGGCTTTCAATATCAGTGGAATGACGACACGCTCGGCATTGCTGCTTCAAACACGAAAGTATGGAAATCAGGCTGATCAATTGACTTTTGACAAACTCAATTCTCTTCGATCAAAATTGGAACACTTGCATGTGTCGATTATTGATGAAGTTTCTATGGTGGGATCAGATATGTTGGTGAGTATCCACAAACGGTTAGAAGATATTAAAGGAATGTCAGGAGATTGTCACATTTGGTAATGTCTGCATTCTTGCTGTTGGCGATTTATATCAGCGTCCTCCTGTGAAACAGTCACCAATATATGCTCCTGTGCGTGATCCCGTGGAACATCTGAATGGAAACTTGTGTAAAGATGAGTTCATTTTGCATGAATTGGACCAAGTGATGCGTCAAAAGGACGATGTTTAATTTGCAGAATTGCTTTGTCGTCTGAGAGTTGGTAAAACAGACAAAATCTGATTTGAAAGTTCTGAATTCCAGAGAAATTAGTTGTGATGATGCTCATTACCCACACAATGCACTTCATGTTTATGCAACAAACTATGATGTGGATGAAAGAAATAGGCAAAAGCTTGAAGAATTGGTACGAAAGCCTGAAGAACAAATATACATTCATGCTTCAGATGACAAAACAGATAGCACAGGTCAACTAAACATGAACAAAATATCAACTTCAGAGAAACGATTTGAAACTGCTGGATTGCATACTGTTCTTGTCTTGGCAATAGGAGCTCGTGTTATGCTAACATGTAACGTTGATACGGCTGATGGTCTAGTTAATGGTGTGATAGGAACTGTTCAAGATGTCATTAAAAATGCTACAGGTACTGTGACAACAGTTCTAGTGCAATTTGATAATCAAGAGGTGGGTAAGCATGCTATTTTCACAAGTCAGTGGAAAAACCGTTACCGAAACGCAGTTCCGATCAAACTATTTCAATGAAAATTTGAAAAAGCAAACAAAAGAGCTGCACAAATCTGTGGAAGACAGTTTCCACTTACTCTAGCTTGGGCAATAACTATTCACAAATGACAAGGGCTTACAGGAGATGAAATTGTGGTTTCTATGAAAGGTGCAAAACGTTTTGGAAAAGGATAGGCATATGCAGCTTTCAGCCGAGTAAAGACTCTGAGTGGTTTGCATATCCTAGATTTTAATCCTGCTGGCATCAAAGTTAATCAAACAATTGAAGATGAAATGAATGGCATGCGAAGTAGCAGATTGGCTGGAGAAACTCCACGTTTTCTAAGCATGGCAAGAGATGAAAATATAACAGTAGGGCACCTGAACGTCCATTACTTCCTCGAGAAACTACCAGATCTTCTGTCTGACAGAGAAAGTGAGATTTTATCACAGATGGACGTAATGTGTTTTACAGAAACTTACTTGACAGATGATTGTTGCATCGATACATTTGCCGAGGAAATATGAATACGAAATATTCAGACAAAATGTTCCAAACACCGTTCAACATAGTGGAATGCATGGACTAATGATATGTGCCAATAGTAGGTTCAGTCCCAAGGATTTGGATTTGATGTCAATGAAGGGATTAGAGTGTAAAGTGGTCATACTGCAAACACAGAAATCAGGCTTGATGGTCGTTGTCATAAACAGAGCACCATCAATTGGAATGAAAACATTTGTGGAACGTCTGACTTGCTTGCTTGATATGATGCCTCTACATGTACTGACTAAGCCTGGTGTTGGCGTGCGTTGATGCAGAGATGATCATCCAGCAGAGATGACGCAACACGTGCGAAGCAGAGATGACGCAACACATGAGGCAAGACGTGGGTGGAACATAAATATACATTTTACATTCAGAGTTGGTTAAATCACACTCCTCACCTGGTTTTTATATAAACCACGAGCCTGGTGTTGGCTTAGTGGTTGGAGTGGCGGCTTGGGATCCTAGGGTCCTGAGTTCAAGCCCCGTTGGCCACTGAATTAATACACCATGGGGTTGACTCAGCCTGTCATCCTTCCAAGGTCGGCAAAATGAGTACCAGTGCACTGGTAAGGGGAACAATGCATCAGCGGCATAGCCGCGTCCCAACCAATGATGCAACCAGCAGCCACAAGCTGCACTCGATAGAGAGAGATGTACCGACTATCATCCATAGTGATTTCAACGATGACTTAGCTGAACTAACACTGATTATGGGGAGGTTTGGTTTCAAGAAATTTGTGTCTAAGCCAACTACAGACTGGGGAGCCACAATATATCATGTGTATTGCAATGTAGATGATAGTAACACTCATATTGATGTACATGATACATATTATTCTGACCACGATATGGTATTCTTTACAGCAAACCACTTCTAAAATAGAGATATGAGTAAAACATGGAAGTCAAGTACAATAAATTAATTATTAATGATAATGAGTTGGAGATAAATGAATTGATAAATGGTGTTTTCCACAACTTTGTAATGCTCAAATATTTTACTTCTGATATATACAACATGATTCTGATATATATCAGGCACTTTACACAAACCAGTCATGAAATATTGTCAGAGGCCAAGCAAGCACTGGTAAGTTATAAGTAGAGCAGATTTGCTGTGTATATAACTTACTAACGCAACAATCACGGTGAATGATAAGTACAGCATTTTGTGATATTTAGTCTATTATATACTTATTATTTGTGATAGTTTGTCTCTATTATTGTACACTTATTATTCTGTCTGTGATAATGATATTACTCAATACATATCTGAAATAGAGTCCAATATCTCTCATACAGTCCTAGTCTATTTATAGACTGTGTCTGATTTTTATCTTGCTTTTTACCATTCAGTATTGTCTGTGATAATGCAACATTTACAATTTGTGTGTGCAAAATTTGTTGTTAGAGTGGTGCAGTTAGGGTTAGCTTAGTCCTTCCAAGCTGTTAGTTAATTCTGATATATATTCAACATAGTGATAATAATTCTGATATATATTCAATTTGGGGAGCAACAAAATACATCTAATGGATGTAGAAAACAAAAAATTTATAGTGTATGGGCCACCACCCAAAACATAACGGCGAACAAAAAGGACATTGTATTTAATGATTCAGATGTATAAACAACAATATTGCAAAAATGCAAATAACAATGAAATAATACAAACAAAATCCATATTACTGATTTAAATAAATTAAATATAAATATAATGTTATGACAGAAAGTTATCACGGAAATAACCAATCTTGCAGAAAACAGTAACAGCTTGGATGCAATAAAAAAAATACATCCACGTAAACAGAAAGGGGTGAAAACAGAAACCTCCATCCATCTTCGATGGCGGAGGTTAAAAATACAAAACATAAAAAAAACCAATGTATCTTGCCAAAAGGTGACCACGTGTGACTTCTTTAAGGTCACACTGAGGTGAACAGAGCTGCTATCCACCAGGACCGACTACTTGAGGAATATCTGCCTACGAGAGATTCCGATGAGAATCGTTCTACAGAGTAACCAAGAAAAATATGCTTTTGCCTCATAACGTCACCAAATGACGTCATAATATCTCAAGCTTGACATATCTAGAAAGCACTCATCGAGGTGTTCAATTTGAGGTACTACACGATATGGTTCCTAAAACTTGAAAATTTGACCTTGGGGTCAAATATGTTTGACCTTCGGTGCTAACCATGAAGGTCAAGGCCAATCGCCACCAAAAATTAATCAGCTGAGCGCCAGATCATGAACTATATTCCCATGAAGTTTGAAGACGATCCGATCAAAATTACTCAAAAAATAAGGGTTTCGTTGACTCCCCTGATTTGCGCCAAAGTGACCTTGACCTTCAAAATTTTATGCGCTGAAAGGGACCTCTATAGGCCTCTGATATGCGAAGTTACAAAAATTTCCAATGATAACTGTGCTCTGCAGAATTTTTTTTATACGTGATTACAGACAAACAAACAAAAAAAAACAAACAAAAAAAAACATACAAGCTGACTAACATATCTTGCAAAAACTTCGTTTTGGCAAGATAAAAATACAAAAAACGGATCGTTTCAACGCCGCCTTCCATCATGCAATCGTCTGCGCTTGGACTGTTCGCAAAACACGGAATGGATCTCACACGCAGCATCCCGCGGAGCGATCGTTTCAGCGCCGCCTTCCATCATGCAATCGTCCGCGCTTGGACTGTTTGCAAAACACGGAACGGATCTCACATGCAGCGTCCCGTCCCGAGCCGGCGCGATTGCCGAAATAATTCCGTCCGTCTCATTTGGCTCATTAATGAAATAGACTTCTCACCTTCGTCTGCACAGTAAAAAGGCCTAAAGGTGTCCGTTTTTGGATCTGATCTTCCATCCAAACATGCAGCAATTTCTCCATTTCGTGGATGGGCCCGGTCCGTTGCCGTTCTTTATCTTCCAAAACCGTCGACACAGTCGAATGAGATAACTTAAGATCACGAACGATCGCATTCACTTTCATTCCTCCTGCGTACTGTTTGATCACCTGCATTTTCGTGGAGAGATCAATGGCCTTTCTTTCTTTCTTGGCAGGTTGAGGAGTAGACAACGATAATTTCCTCTTGGTAGACATCTTGGGGGTTTGAAGTAAAACTTTTAAGACTAAAGGATACGGATAAACTGCGCTATACCGAGACCACGCTAACACGCCAGCAATGGCGGGCGCTGGGGCGGAGACGCGGAGCATTCTGGTCGTAAAGTGGTCGTGGTCGTGGTCGTAAAGTGGTCGATCAGTCGTAAGTCGCATCGGTCGTAAGTCCACGACATACTGTACTTGAAAAATGTTCGATTTTGCAATTAACAAACAGACATAGAGGGGTGAAAAACAACACCTCCTTCACCTTCGGTGGTGGAGGTTATCAGGTAGGAAAGGTAAGCCTCCCTAATATTGCATTGTGTTTCAAAAAATTTAAATGTAAAATCTGCATTGATTACATTGAAGAAAAAGCTTGAGGTGTTTAATTTACCTAAACCCCCAAAGGTGAAGGAGGTGTTGTTTTTCCCCCTCTCTGTCTGTATGTTCCTTGTAAAATCAAACATTTTATAAGTCGATATGTCGGTCGATTTTGTTATTCCGTCTGTTTGTTTGTCAATTGCCTACAATTCACAATTCTCAACCAATCATAATGAAACCTTACCAAGTTGTAGAGGTCGTCTCAACTGAAAATCCCATTGATTTTGAGGTCAAAGGTCAAAGGTCATCTCTAGGTCAAATTTCTAAAATTGTCATTTTTCATCTGATTGACTTGAAAGTTGAACAGGATTTTCATATGAACTTCCTGAATTCAATCACCAATTATTTTTGAGGTCAAATTTGTTTTATGGATTTTGCAAGTATCATGCTCTGCACGACGTCTTCTTGTCTGTCTGTCTGTCTGTCGCCACATAACTTTTGTGTTTTTCTCCACAACCGCTTGTCGGATTGAGACGAAATTTTCACCATTGGTGCGAAGACTCATGTTGAATGTTATAATAATAATTATGACGACATAGATCACGTGGTATGGCAGTCATATTGGGAAAACGGAAAAAAAAACTTTGGACCTCCATCTCTGAAACCGCACCAAGGGAAAAATTGAAACTTGGCACGTCATAATTACTTCTGTAGAATAAGGGTTGTTTAAATGATGTCATAGGTACACTCGTAATGACATCATAGTTGCATGCGTATAACTCCACATCCGATCAGAATGAAATTTTTTGAGGGTCATCTTGGGATAAAATGGTCCACAGAAAAAAAAATTAATGATGTCATCAGTCACGTGATTCGGCAACCACTGTTTTTTAAAAAAATAACCTTCAAAAATCTTCTCTGAAGTGGCTGAACAGATCGAGGCGAAACTTTATACGTGTGACCGCCTGTCCGCGAGGAACAAAAGGTTCACACACATGTCATTGGTCACATGTTTCTGCAGCCATAATGGATTTACCCGAAAACTTATAAAAATCTTCTTCTCCAGAATGGCTGGCCAAATCAAGGCTGCCTGGGAAAACAAATTACTTCCAACTTTACCAACAAAGGTAAAGTCCATCAACAACTTTTTCAGATATCCTGTTCACAGACAAACAGATTGTTGTTCAAAAAGTTAAAGTGTGTGGAAAGCCTGTCTTTTGGGAGTTCAACTCAAAGGGAAGACTGTGTGTGTCTGAAGATTTGGTGGGTTGGGGGAGGGGGTACCTTGGAGGGTTGAGAGAAAATTTGAGCTGAAGCTGAGGAGAGGAGGTTAAAAAAAACCGACACCTGTGTGCGATGTGAGAACAACACGTCTTGTGCTTTGGTGTCATCGTTTCAATAAGTTCAGAACTTTATATTGCACAAAATTCAGGAGAAATTAAAAAGAAACAAAACAGATTACACTGAACAACAAAATTTTTTTACTGGAGATGTGTAAAGTGATTTAGACTAATTTGGGTACGCTGATTTCAAAAATCATAACCGTTTTGCTGTATCACGTCAGGATTTTCAGTAACAGAAATATTCCCATTGCCTAGAAGTCAGGATTTCAATGAAATTTACAAAAATTCATTTATTCATTTATTTCATCATGAATGCTTCAAAATTATAGAAATTACAGAAAAACTCCACTAGAATGTAATTAAAAATGCTTTAGGCATTTGGCTTTGCGTTTGTGCTGCTCTGTGTCAGTTTCACGATGCAGGAACCAGCAGAAATCGCCCATCATGTTCGGGTTGTGCCGCCCTTGGTAACGCGTCTCCATGAGTGAAATCTCTTGGTGGAATCGCTCGCCGTGCTCGTCCGAGACTGCTCCCAAGTTGTCAGGGAAGAAGTTCAGGTGCTGGTGTAGGAAATGGATTTTCAGGGACATCCTGGAGCCAAGTTTCCTGAAGGACTCCAGCAGCTGCTGCACTATTTCTTCATAGTTGTCCGCGCGCTCGTTCCCCAAGAAGTTGTCCGTCACAGCTTTGAAGCTCCTCCATGCTGCCAGCTCTTTGGGGTTTAGAGTTGTCGGAAAAGTTTCGTCCTTCATAATCTGTCGGATTTGCGGTCCAACAAAGACACCAGCCTTGATCTTGGCCTCCGACAAGGTGTTGCCAAACTTTTCCTTGAGGTATAAAAACCCACGCCCATTCAGATCCATTGCCCGTACAAAACTTTTCATCAAGCCGAGCTTTATGTGGAGTGGTGGAAGGAAAACCTTGGCTGGGTCGACAAGGGCGACATGCTTCACGTTGTGTCGACCAGGTACATGCTCTTTTCGCTCTTCCCAATCTTTCTTCGTCCAGTGATTCTTGTCGTCTCTGCTATCCCAGAGACAAAGGAAGCACATGTATTTCGTGTAGCCTGACTGCAGCCCTAACAACAGCGCCACCACTTTCAAGTCTCCGCAGATGTGCCAGTTGAAGTCATTGTACTTGATGGAATCAAGCAGCTGCCGCATAGTCTCATAGGTCTCTGTCATGCCGAACGCGTGAGCCAGTGGGACTGATGGTTTCTCGTTGCCATTGTGGAGCAAAACAGCCTTCAAGCTGTTCTTCCCCGAGTCGATGAAGAGGCGCCAGTCTGCAGGATCGTGATCACACCCAAGTTCTTTCAACAGACCGTTGATGTCACTGCAGAATGTCATCGTGTCTTCCATCTCAAAGAACTCAGCCATGTCTCTGTGACGTGCTCTGAACAAGGATATCTTGGTGTTAGGTTCAAGTAGATTCCACTGCTGCAGCCTTGATCCAAGCAGCTCTGCCTTCGCCTTTGACAGCGAGAGATCTCTTACAAGATCATTTAAGTCTCCCTGGTTCAGAAGGTGTGATTCTTGAGTGTCGGGTTCAAAAGGTTCATCATCACCATCCTCTTCACCACTGCTTACAGCTATGTTCTGATCAGCTGGAGGTGTTGGAACGGGGTTCTCGTCATCATGAGGCACAGGTTTACGAGCAGAGACGCAGTCAGCGTACTTGATGTGACCTTTATTCTTCTTGTTGAAGCCGGCGATGCTTGTGCAGCAGAAATAACAATCATCATGATGATTCTGCGGCTCACGCCATATCATGGGCACCGCAAATGGCATGCTCGCGCGCTTGCCCACCAACCACTGAGTCAAGGTTGTGTGACAGATTGTGCAGCAGATGTGTGGTGCCCAGCTCTGTTCTTGGTCCCCCACCTTACACCCGAAGTAGTGAAAGTAGGCGGCCTTCATTTTCACTGCTGTAGATATACTTCGCTGTTGATCTTTTTTGGTATACCGACCACAGACATAACAGAAGTTGTCAGGATGATTGGTACAGGAACGCCTACTCATCTTTATCTGAAAGAAAGAAATATAACACAAGTTAACAACAATTGTACGAAATAGACATGTGAAAGACATATGTAAATTTCATTGAAATCCTGACTTCTAGGCAATGGGAATATTTCTGTTACTGAAAATCCTGACGTGATACAGCAAAACGGTTATGATTTTTGAAATCAGCGTACCCAAATTAGTCTTAATCACTTTACACATCTCCAGTAAAAAAATTTTTGAAATTTGTTGTTCAGTGTAATGGTCTCTTTGTAGAAGCCTATCCCTTACAAACTCAGCTACTTATTTCGGTGCCTCATATTTTACACTAATTAATTATCCATGTCTTATTTATCTCATTTGATGCTTTTATTTCACTGTGCATTGCATTTGATTCAGTTGATTTATTTGCATGACGAGCAGGGTTAGCCGGCATCCGGTGGAGGAGGTAGTGAGAAGTGGGAGAAGCAGAAGAGCCGGCAGGACTGAGAATGGGGCAAGTGGATCGGGGGCAGGAGAACCGATGAGGTGAGGTGGTGGTGGTGGTGGGGGGACTGTGTAGGGGGGAAGGGGGTAGGAGAGCCAGAACACTAGTGGCTAAAGGGATCTTAAGGGAACACCAGTGGGTAAAGGGGTCAAAAGGGTCTTTGAAGTCTTAAGGGTTTTTGGGGTCTTGTGGGCCTTCGAGGTCTTCAGGCTATAAGGGGTCATCAAAAGACTTAAGGGTCTTAGGATTCTTCAAGAGTCTAAGGGATCTTAACCGTCTTTGGGGTCCAACGGGTCTTTGGGTTATTCGGGGTTTTAAAGTGTCTTAATTGTGTTCAGGGAATTCAATGGTCTTAAGGATCTTTCGGTGTTCAGGATCTTCAGGGGTCTTATCTCCCAAGCAAATAGTAAGTCTTCTCTAAAGCATGTAGAAAGCCTTCTCTCAAGCATGTAAAAAAGGTCTTATGGTTCTTTTGGGTCTTTAAAGGTTCACTCTCTATCGAGTGCAGCCCGTGGCTGCTGGTTGCATCATTGGTTGGGACGTGGCTATGCCGCTGTACACTGGTACTCATTTTGCCGACCTCGGAAGGATGACAGGCTGAGTCAACCTCCAGGTGTATTTTTAATTCAGCAGCCAACAAGGCTTGAACTCAGGACCCTAGGATCCCAAGCCACCATTCTAACCACTAAGCCAACACCAGGCTCTTTAAAGGCTGAGGCTCTACGATAAACTTACTTCATTCAGACAGAACCAGGCTTATCTACAACTCGCTTAATGGACCCATTAGCCTTCCAGATCATAATGTAGTTATATCTTCATGATTGAGATGGAGGGAGATATTTTTGATTGGGATGGAGGGCGTGGATATTTGTTCGAGTAGGATTTCTGGTTCTTACCTGAATTATTAATCACAGAGGTAACCATATATGCTGAATGAGAAAAGAAGAAAGGAGGCATTCATTATTGATTTGACATCTGGAGTCATCCCCCGTCCCAAGGTTAGATCAACAATACATGAACAACTAGAAGAGCACTCGATAGAGCGCACACCTCTGCCTCGTAATGCCTGATCCACGAGAATATATCGGGCCCATTACATGTTTGAAATATCATGCTATACAGTACAACATCGTTTTTGGCCTCATCTCTCAATGGTAGAGTCACTTTAAAATGAAATAATTTTCCTTATATTACCAGATCCGGATTCAGATCTTCACCAAAATCTAATCAATTCAGCCTTGCCACACACCCAATCTGTCCGTCTGAATCAGTGCACAACTTTTTGAGATATCGTGCTACATATTAGCTTATCCCTACCTCTCAATGGTGAAGAATCACTTCAAAAATTATGAGCTCCGGATCCGATTTGGATCTGCACCAAAATCGAATCAATTCATCATGGTCACACATGCAACCTGTCCATTAAGTTTCATCTGAATCCATCCACAACTTCTGCACACATATTCTGCACAGGAAATATCCTGCACACAAACAGACAGACAAACAAGAAAAAGATGTGCAAAACACGATACTTGCAAAACACCCCCCCCCCCCCTCTCCAAAGGTTGCCATAGACACATCAAATTGTCCTTTTCATTGAAATTAAAATTGACAATTTTAATCAAAGCTCAGGTCAATTGGATGAAAATTGAATATTTTTCAGATTGAAAGACATGATTTTAGAAGTTTGACCTTGAGTTGACCTTTGACCTTATGACATCAAAAATAGTTGGCCTCCCAATTCAGTGATGCAATATGCAAATCTTGTTCAAATTTCAAGTCAATCGGATGAAAAATTCAGAAATTTGACATCATGATGACCTTTGACCTTTGACCTTTGACCTCAAAATCAATACACTTCTGAATTGACACTACCTCGACATCTTGGTAAAGTTTCATGACGATTAGTTTGGAATTGTGACCTGTAGGTGATAAACAGACAGACAGAATAACAAAATCGACGGACCAATATACTTGAAACATCTTCGACATTCAGAGAAGGGTGAGAACGTCACCTCCTTCACCTTCAGCGGTGGAGGTAACAATATATTACTCTATTAAATATGGCAATTCTCTTTATGTAGGTGTATACGTGTTTGTGTGTTTACATCCGAAAAATCATCGAAGAAAAAAAACCAGGGATGGCCAGATCTCCACCAAATATTGCAAACATTCCCATCTAATCCCACTCTTCAAAACAGCTCTTCCCCAGCATCTCCTATCTTCCCCCATCCAAAACCATGATCTTTTCTACCCCCACTAATCCACCCCAAACCCACCTCCTTCAAATTCCCTGCATTCCTTCCTGAAAGTCCTTGAAGTGTAAGGACCTGAAAGTCCCTGTAGTGTCCATCTTGTTTACCCTGTGTACCCCGCCCCATCCCTCTCGCTTCCACACATCTCCTGTCTGTTTTCCCTAATGTTTTGTGCTTCCCTCTCCCACCTCTCTTTGTTATACGTTATTGAATGTTGGCTCTTACACAAGCCTCGACATTGGATACGAAAAACAAACAAACTCACATTACGAATTGTTTACACATTGATCTAATCCATCTGGTTTTACTGCTCATGAAGTCCATCATCAGGTTACTCAGATCTTATGTTTCATGCAAAATTAAGCCCCCCTGCGGAAATATTTACTCTTTGAAGAGTTATTCCCCATTGTATGTTCTTAACTTGTCACTAGCCTAAAGCTTTAGTCTTTTCTCCTTTTATCGTGCAGGCTCAAAGACCCGCTCTTCTCAATTGCCTAAAAGCTTTTCTTCCTCTGAGGGACTCTGGACCCTCACAACTATAACAGGACTCTAACCTGCGATCACAGGAGTCGAACCTGCACTTACAGGACTCTAACCTGCACCCCTGACTTCACTCGGACGTTCCTTGTCCTCTGACCCAAACCAGTCACCTGAATCCAGCCTAATAGCCACTATGCTCCTCCAACAAACCGCATTCGACTTTCCTCATTTACCGTAACCAACCCGTGCAGACCCCGAGGCTATGCTCGACGGAGATCCCTCCGGATCGCGGCGTCAGCTGCGCTCAACGGAGATCCCTCCGGATCACGGCGTTCAGGACCTGACAGTGTCCCATCTGGGGTGCCAGCTGTGATGAAGACCCTCACCAATCCTGGCCAAGAATTGAGGGGAGTCAACTGAGGATTCTCGAATATACGGTTTATTGAAGTTGCACAGCACTTGCAAGCGGAGGTGGCACAGGGACCAACCACAGCAGTCAGACCCTGTACCACACTAAAGGTTACACTCTAAAAGTTTCATATATAAAACCTATTCCTCGGCGGAGAAAGCAAGCAAAGAAAGAAACAAAGATGCAAGTGGGCTTTTCCCCCCTCCCTGCGGCCCTCGGGGAGAATTAGCAGTAAACAGCTTCTTTCTCACGCTTCAAACAGCGAGAGAGTGCTGGCACATATTCATAAACAGGAGCAAATCCTTTGGAGTTCTCCAAGATTGTTGACACTCCACTGAAATTCATAACAGCCTACAGAAACAAGGCTGGCAAGGACACAGGCTGGCTTGTTGGTATACATCGTGTAAAACGAAGACAAAGGCTTGGAAACACAATTTGAAGCAGCCAGGACAAGGGTTTGAATCCAGACACCTGATTAATGCAATTGATGAATGTTTAAATAAGTCAAATGTACAAATATGGGCCAATGGGGCCATCACATGATATATCATAACATATACCAACGAACATCGACACCGACCGGTTTACTTGTCTACCAAGGGACATCGACACCAACCAGTTAACTTGCCCACCAAAGGACATCGACACTGACCGGTTTACTTGTCTACCAAGGGACATCGACACCGACCGGTTTACTTGACTACCAACGGACATCGACACCGACCGGTTTACTTGTCTAGCAAGGGACATCGACACCGACCGGTTTACTTGACTACCAACGGACATCGACACCGACCGGTTTAGTTGTCTACCAAGGGACATCGACACCGACCGGTTTACTTGTATACCAACGGACGTCGACACCGACCAGTTTACTTGTATACCAACGGACATCGACACCGACCGGTTTACTTGTCTACCAAGGGACATCGACACCGACCGGTTTACTTGTATACAAACGGACATCGACACCGACCGGTTTAGTTGTCTACCAAGGGACATCGACACCGACCGGTTTACTTGTATACCAACGGACGTCGACACCGACCGGTTTACTTGTATACCAACGGACATCGACACCAACTAGTTTATTTGTCTACCAATGAGCATCGACACCGACCGGTTAACTTGTCTACCAACGGACATCGACACTGACCGGTTTCGTTGTCTACCAAGGGACATCGACACCAACCGGTTTACTTGTATACCAAAGGAATCGACACTGAGCGGTTTACTTGTATACCAACGGACATCGACACCGACAGGTTTACTTGTATACCAACGGAAATCGACACCGACCGGTTTACTTGTCTACCAACGAACATCGACACCGACCGGTTTACTTGTATACCAACGGACATCGACACTGACCGGTTTACTTGTATACCAACGGACATCGACACCGACTGGTTTTCTTGTATCACAACGACATCAACACCGACCGGTTTACTTGTATACCAACGGACATCGACACTGACCGGTTTACTTGTATACCAATGGATATCGACACCGACCGGTTTACTTGTATAGCAACGGACATCGACACCGACCGGTTTAGTTGTATACCAAGGGACATCGACACCAACCGGTTTAGTTGTATACCAACGGATATCGACACCGACCGGTTTACTTGTATACCAAGGGACATCGACACCGACCGGTTAACTTGCCTACCAAAGGACATCAACACCGACCGGTTTACTTGACTACCAACGGACATCGACACCGACCGGTTTACTTGTCTACCAAGGGACATCGACACCGACCGGTTTACCTGTCTACCAAGGGACATCGACACCGACCGGTTTACTTGTATATCAATGGACATCGACACCGACCGGTTTTGTTGTCTACCAAGGGACATGGACACTGACCGGTTTACTTGTATACCAACGGACGTCGACACCGACCGGTTTACTTGTATACCAACGGACATCGACACCAACCAGTTTATTTGTCTACCAATGAGCATCGACACCGACCGGTTTACTTGTCTACCAACGGACATCGACACTGACCGGTTTACTTGTCTACCAACGAACATCGACACCGACCGGTTTACTTGTCTACCAAGGGACATCGACACCGACCGGTTTACTTGTATACCAACTGACATCGACACTGACCGGTTTACTTGTATACCAACGGACATCGACACCGACCGGTTTAGTTGTCTACCAACGGACATCGACACCGACTGGTTTACTTGTCTACCAACGAACATCGACACCGACCGGTTTACTTGTCTAACAAGGGACATCGACACCGACCGGTTTACTTGTATACCAACGGACATCAACACCGACCGGTTTACTTGTATACCAACTGACATCGACACCAACCAGTTTACTTGTCTACCAACGGACATTGACACCGACCAGTTTATTTGTCTACCAACAGACATCGACACCGACCGGTTTACTTGTCTACCAACGAACATCGACACCGACCGGTTTACTTGTCTACCAACAGATATCGACACCGACCGGTTTACTTGTATACCAACGGACATCGACACCGACCGGTTTAGTTGTCTACCAAGGGACATCGACACCGACCGGTTTACTTGTATACCAACGGACGTCGACACCGACCGGTTTACTTGTATACCAACGGACATCGACACCGACCGGTTTACTTGTATACCAACGGACATCGACACCGACCGGTTACTTGTATAACAACGGACATCGACACCGACCGGTTTACTTGTATACCAACGGACGTCGACACCGACCGGTTTACTTGTATACCAACGGACATCGACACCCACAGGTTTACTTGTATTCCAACGGACATCGACACCGACCGGTTTACTTGTATATCAACGGACATCGACACTGACCGGTTTCGTTGTCTACCAAGGGACATCGACACCGACCGGTTTACTTGTATACCAACGGACTTCGACACCGACCGGTTTACTTGAATACCAACGAACATCGACACCGACCGGTTTACTTGTATACCAACGGACAAGGACACTGACCGGTTTACTTGTATGCCAACGGACATCAACACCGACCGGTTTACTTGTATACCAACTGACATCGACACCAACCAGTTTACTTGTCTACCAACGGACATCGACACCAACCAGTTTATTTGTCCACCAATGAACATCGACACCGACCGGTTTACTTGTCTACCAACGGACATCGACACAGACTGGTTTACTTGTCTACCAACGAACATCGACACCGACCGGTTTACTTGTCTACCAAGGGACATCGACACCGACCGGTTTGCTTGACTACCAACGGACATGGACACCGACCGGTTTACTTGTATACCAAGGGACATCGACACCGACCGGTTTACTTGTCTACCAAGGGAGATCGACATCGACCGGTTAACTTGCCTACCAAAGGACATCAACACCGACCGGTTTACTTGTCTACCAAGGGACATCGACACCGACCGGTTTACTTGTCTACCAAGGGACATCGACACCGACCGGTTAACTTGCCGACCAAAGGACATCAACACCGACCGGTTAACTTGTATACCAACGGACACCGACACCGACCGGTTTTGTTGTCTACCAAGGGACATCGACACTGACCGGTTTACATGTATACCAACGGACGTCGACACCGACTGGTTTACTTGTATACCAACGGACGTCGACACCGACCGGTTTACTTGTATACCAACGGACATCGACACCAACCAGTTTATTTGTCTACCAATGAGCATCGACACCGACCGGTTTACTTGTCTACCAACGGACATCGACACTGTCCGGTTTACTTGTCTACCAACGAACATCGACACCGACCGGTTTACTTGTCTACCAAGGGACATCGACACCGACCGGTTTACTTGTATACCAACTGACATCGACACTGACCGGTTTACTTGTATACCAACGCACATCGACACCGACCGGTTTCGTTGTCTACCAAGGGACATCGACACCGACCGGTTTGCTTGTATACCAACGGACGTCGACACCGGCCGGTTTACTTGTCTAACAACGGACATCGACACCAACCCGTTTATTTGTCCACCAATGAACATCGACACGGACCGGTTTACTTGTCTACCAACGAACATCGACACTGACCGGTTTACTTGTATACCAACGGACATCGACACCGACCGGTTTTCTTGTATCACAACGACATCAACACCGACCGGTTTACTTGTATACCAACGGACATCGACACTGACCGGTTTACTATACACATATACTTCACAAAATAACTAAACTTTGGGACTGCTGACTGTCTGTCTGTGTGCAAGAGGCTTCCAAATCCATAACAATATTACATGAGTCATGTATCAGACATGTTGGTTTCCTACTCATAAACAAATTTGATGTAGGTTATATATCTGACACGTCACGTACACACTCGCAATGCCTTTTAAAAACAAGTGAATAATAAAAATAAAAAATTATGCTAAATAAAAAAAAAGCAATGAAGGGATGACAAACTACCCAGATATAAAATATTGAATGATTTGGTCTGCCAGACCATGCATCCGATCAGGTTGAAATTTAAAACATACATTCTCCATCACTTCGAGATAATAATTCTGAAGTTTCACATCAATTGATGAAGCGGTTCAAGAGAAACATTTTTTTTCAAGAATTTCCATCAAACCAATATGGCTGCCAGACAATGTGACATATTAATTATTCAAGAACACTCTCGTATCCCCAAGGCTTGGGGAACATGTAAGGGAAGTTTCCCCTCGATTTGTCAAGCCATTCTGGAGAGGATTTTAAAATGTATATTTTTCAAGAAAATCAGGGCCAAAATACGCCAAACCATGTGACCCATGATATCATAGGTGGAGAACGTTTTGTTCCTCATGGATAGGCGATCATATCTGTAATGTTTCGTCTCAATCTGTTCAGTCATTACAGAGAAGAAGATTTTACAGATCCTTGTTCTTGTTCTTCAAAAGGATGCTGAGCCAGACCTTTATCTCGAAGGAAGAGCATGCTGCTCCTGGGTTCAAGGCAGCCAAGGGCAGGCAGCAGGCTTATGCTTCTCCTCTGTTCCAAAGCTTCTGGAGACTGTGTGGTGAACCCTATGCTCCTGTACTGCTCCAAGAACCCACAAGCACTTAACCTTTTGAGCCCTGGCGCCAGTTTTACCAGCTGCCATTCAAACCTCCATATACCCAAGCGACCAGTTTACTGGCAGCTCTTCAAACCACCATTTACCTGAGCAGCTGGATTTTTCTCCAGGGAGCACAGGGTGGGGGAGCCAAAAGTCCAAGGAGCTCAGGGTTCAAAGGGTTAACAGGCAGAACAAAGACCACCTGCCTGGTCTTTGGAGGTCCAACCCCAAGGCTTGTTTTGGAGGTTACTGCTCACTTGTTCTTGGACTGGTTCAACAATTGTTTCGTCCATGAGGTGGAGAGGTACCTAGCATCAAAGAACCTGGACTTCAAAGTGTTGATGATTCTTCTTAATGCACCCAGGCACCCAGATGCACAAAAGTTGGATTACCATAACATTGAGGTAGTGTTTCTGCCACCCAACACCACCTCCCTGCTCCAGCCTCTTGACCAGGGTGTTATCTCCATCTTCAGTAGTTACTACACCCAGAGAACATTCCGCAACATCCTGGATGCCATGGAACTCTATGGAAACACAGTGCTGGAAGAAGTTCACTATCGCTGATGCCATCACTTTCATCAAGGAATCTTTGGACGAGCTGAAGCAATCAATTCTTAATGCCTGCTGAAAAAAGCTGTGGAAGGAGGTGGTCAACAAATTTGGGGGCTACCCATGGACACAGAGTTGAAGCACATTGTGCAGCTGGCACAGAATGTGGGTGGTGAGGCGTTTGATGACCTAGAGTCAAGTGAGGTTGTGGAGATGTTGGATTCCCACACAGAGGAGTTAACTGAGGAGGACCTGGACGAGTTAATATAATCAGGACAGAGGAAGCAGAAGAGGAACAGGACAAGGACAAGGAGGTAGAGTGACCGCAGCTAACAGCTTCTGGCATGGGCAAGCTTCTGCTTTGCTGCAAGGAACCTCTCCGACCTGGCGGTTGAGTTGGGCCCATTCATGGAGAGGAACTTACTGTTTAAAATGGAGCTGGAGAACATCCTGGAGTGCAGAAAGAGATACAGAAAGACCTCCAAAGAAAAATGATGCAGCCAACCATAAGAAGCTATCTGAAAAAAAAGTCAAGCAAATAAATACAGGATGTTTATTAATGACTGTGACAGAGGCTTGTCCCATAACCCACTTTTTGCCATAAGCCCTTCAATTTAATATACACAAATTCCTTATACATGCTGCTTTCCTGAAACGTAACCCGAGCGTATCTGGAGGCTCTTCTGTTCTCAAAATGTCCATTATTTAATATTGTCTTCGATTATTAATAGTACAATATTATTATGATTATTTCTTTAAATTTCCTCCGATATGTGTGCATACGCTATCCTCCATCAGCAAATTGATATATTTATTTTAATGCTTCTGAGAGCCAGATTTGATAACATTTCTCAACATGGTCTTCTTTCTCTTCAAATGTTTGGGATCAACTTACACTTACTCATTCATGTTTGTGATCTCTCATCTTGTGTTCTTTTGTGTATTTGTGATTTACTAACTTGTGTTGTTGAATATTTTTCAGATATTTTCGATTTGAGAACATCACCAGATCTCATGAGGTTTTATGAGGGATTGAGAAACCATGAACTGAACATGATGATGATGTTCAAATTGATGAAGAGATTATTTAATCGAGATTTTTACACAATCCACTTCTTTCATTTGCTTTCAACCTCCGCCGGTGAGTCCTGTGGTTGTTTCTTCGTCTTCTTGCATATGGCCAATATGGATTGCACTAAAGTTTAATGTCCAGGTTCTGCAGCCATCTGGCTGCCTCAGGGGTAAGTTAGTGCAGGGCAAAAGTCCTCCCGGTAACTTTCACAAGGGACAGTGCGACATGATGTGCTCCATCGTCTGAACTCTTCCGCAATCACAAAGTGCATCTGGCCTCATCCTCCGTGGGTGGAGTGTCCTACCGCAGAGGCCCTGTCCAGTGGGGAGCCTGTCGAGGGCTGTCCATTGCCTATGTGGGAGTGTGAAACTGGGTGGAGGATTGGTTGGATCATGTACGATATGTTCATTAGGAGCTGCAGCAGCCTCCCAGCTGGCTCTCTACAAGTTGGCTTTGCTTTAATGGGCTCCAGTGAGAAGCTCAGCATGGTTCCATGGTGGTTTCTGGGACTTGAGGCAACAGTGCAGATGTTCAGTGAGAAGGCGCTGGGCTGGAATTTCGGGAGCTGAAATGTGGTTGAAGTTTCGGGATGACAGCACATCCCTACGGATGGCTGGTGGAGCAATGTTGCAGATGATAGGAAGCCACTCAGTCTTTGTTGAATTGAGGATTCCAGACACTGTTCTCATCGCGGCGTTTAACTGAACATCGATGGCCTTTGTGTGGCCACTCGCCAACCAGACTGGCACGCAATGAGGGGGGGGGGCAAGCGTTGCCATGCATAAGGTGTTAACACCGGCGCCCCACAATATGCCTGAGGTTGTTTAATCATTATCACTCTTAATATAATTAGTATCCTCCACACATGGGATGGTGAAAGCCGAAATGTTTAATTTAATCCCAATCTTTTTTCTTTCCAAAACAAAATGTAATCTTTATGGCTCATGATTCATGAATGTTAAACCCATTTTGGTATGCAGTCAAGACTCGTGGAAGAGCTAGGACATTGAACAGATTAGGATACAACATAACAAAAGGAACAGGAGAGAGAGGGAGGAAACACCTACAGCAGGGATGAATGACAAAACAGAGGGAGACCTGCACAAACAACCTGATCTGAATCCAAATTGTTGATGTGAGATGTTGGGGAAAAGGAAGGATTTCATATAAACTGCCATGTTGGATTCCATGACCCTGCTGATGATTGGAAGTGAACATCTTGGTCTGTGGATGATATCGGTTTTTGCTCTTTTTATGTAATACAGTGATGTTGGCTGATTTCCCAGCCGAAAGAAGATGACCGAGGAAAAATGATAGGATGAATAAAAGCAGAATGAGGATGTGCAAGAGCAGTGGAGCAGTTTATTTTTGGACACATGAGCTGATGCTCTCTGGTCCAGTAGCAGAGACGAGGGATCACAGAAACCTCTCCACCTTCTCAGGTGCAAATGACAGAGTCCAGGAGCAATTGAGTGTGACAAAGATAGAGACAGAAATAGAGATGGAGGGAGGTAGATAGGTGTTGGCGACACAAGATTTGGAAGCAAATGCAGAATTGAGGCATTTGGCCTTCTCAGGAACGAAGTTGGCTGTGGTGCCGTTTGAAGAGAGGGAAGGGATGGAAGGGGAACATACTTCAGAGAGGGACTTAACAAGGTGACACCAGGTTTTGGAGGAGGAAGACAAGTTCGAAAGTTCAATCTTGAGGTTGGGCGGATGTTGTTTTCTGGCTCCGGACAGATGTGTGTGTGGACACACACTTGTTGCGGGCTGTTTGGAATGCGCTGAGATTATCTTCAGTCGGATTTGTTTTCCAGCAAGACAAGGCAGGTTGTTTCAGAACAACTGCCTTACCACAGGATTCAGTCAGTGTACCATGGGCAGGAAAGAGTGGGAGGATAACTTAAGATGGAATGGGATGGATCTGTGCATGAGAGGAGGTTTCTGTGGAAGAATTCCCAGGCTGAACTCACATCAGGGGCAGTAGATATGGGAGACCAGTCCTCAAGAAAGATGGCTGTTTGCAATCCCTGCCAATCTGCTTGAGTGAAATGTTAAATTCGCTGGCAATGAGGCAGCTTTCTGACAATAGCCAGAGAGGTGTTGACTCTCACAAGATAAGATCAGATCAACAAATTTGAGTAGAGGAAGAGTTGGATACATTTGATGGGAAGTTAATCATCACCAAATCCAGAAGAGAAGATTTGCCATTGGGAGAAGTCTGGGCGAGAAGGCTCTCAGATTGAGTTAGTCCTATGCAGTCACAAGAGTCTTTTGTTGAAGGGCCATTGCTAGTGAGAGGAGAGAGAGCGAGAGAGAGAGAGAGATGTAGATGTAGATAGATGTAGATGGAGTCATCACTGTTTGTAGGATGGTACAATACACAGCCAAGAGTTGGGAGCAGAGGGAAGTCACAGCCAACGGTACTTCTGGTGGTTGGAAGATGTGAAATCGGTACACGGACAGTGATAAATTGAGTTGCTGATGGAAAGAGCAACTCCACCACCAGGGCATGGCTCAGACTTTTAAAATTGGAGAGACACTCTCACAATAACCAGGGAGAGACATGAAGGGTTTACGGATATCCTGTGGGAGGAAGGATTCTTTGAAACAGATGACTCTCCAGGATGTCAGCAGCAGCCTGGATTGAGAGATATGTTAGGTTGGAGTGGAAGTGTCATATGTTTGAAGTCCAAACAGTGAGAGACAGGGGAGAAGGCATTGGGAGGGTGGAGGACAGGTGGGAAGCTCCGAGGGTGAGGGGTGTGAGGGAGGAGGCTGGGAGGTTATGGGTTGGAGGGGAAGATGGGATGCTGGGATAAGTGGGGAAATAGGAGGGGGCGGGATGAAAGTGAAGATGGTAGGTGACAGGACGAGGGGGACAATGTGAGGTGGCATGGGGGAGGGGTTGTGTAACACATGACCACCAACCCACCTTGTCAGGAGTTTTCAATACGAGCAGGTGCCCGTTCAGCAAGCTGAGAAAGGTCTCTAAGGCTTTTGTTGTGCAGAGGCACGGCCCTTTCTCTTGGGTACTTTTCCGAGTATCTTTCCGAAGCTTGGTGAACCATTCCAAGTGACAATCCTTATCCCCGCCGGCTCAGACGCTCCAATCAGTATGGCATCGTGCCGAATGGGCATGTAATGCAGCTGGGGGTCTTTGAACCGGTTGACCTCTTCGGTCATATTGAGACCACTCGCCGGACTCGGGCCAGGCAACTGGCACAACCAGACAACTCGAGCAATATTTATTGCACGTATTTATAAATCCTGTTAGTTTGAAATGTTGTTTGTAATACAAACACTAATCTGATGGGGGATCTTGGGAAGGAAGAGCAGTGAAGGTGAAACACATGCAGAACCATTGATAAGAGTGCAGATGGGACAGCCGGCTGAACATTCCATTCAAAGGACTGTGCATTGTTCTCTTCATAAGCTGTTCAGTTCCATAAAGACTGTATAATAATAATAATAATAATGGATGGGTAACAGAATAAATCACCGATCATGGCTACCTGAGAGAGATGGAACAGAATTGTACATTTGATTCAGAAAACGTTTTAATTTCTTTCCAGGCGAATAAGATTAATCGAAATAATAATATGCTTGTTCATCCGTCTTTCTGTCTGTGTTTGTGTAACATTCCATTCCACCCATTAGTTGGACAGCTTACCTTCCTCCACCCATAATTTCAACCTGGAAACCACACAGCTGCCATGTTGCTGCTCACCGCTAAGCGAAGCCAGACATCTTCGGAGCTGTCATATTCACTATTGCCATACCCTCCCTATAAGTTTTCCTCTCGTGTAAAACGACCAAAGTGACAGTTCAAGGACTTTACACCGATAGGTGTCACGGGCCTTCCGAAGATAGACCTCAGTGATCGAGGCAGCGGTCTGCTGTCTCTACACTGCCCAAGCAACTATGTGGGATTCTCTCAAGCAGGGATTTTACCACGGAGGTTACGCAGGTTCTTCATATTATTTCTGACTATTTTATCTTAATCGACACGACCAGGGATCATAAAACCCATGTGATTATAAAGGTCTTTGTTGGAGGACTTCAGGGAATCTCGTGACATTGTGAAAGAAAACATCCGTCATTATTTACTTTTAACTTTGTAATGTGTATATTCATCAGGAAGAATATAATTGGTTTCCGGTCTCATGGTCACTTGAGAGTTGTGAGTTGGATAGGCGATCGTGATGGACCATGACATGTCAGGGATGAAAACACAACCTCCGTCCACCTTCAGTGTCAGCGGTAATAATTAAACTAATCATCCCTCCAACTCTTTCTCTCCCTCTCCCTCTCCCTCTCCCTCTCCCTCTCCCTCTCCCTCTCCCTCTCCCTCTCCCTCTCCCTCTCCCTCTCCCTCTCCCTCTCCCTCTCCCTCTCTCTCTCTCTCTCTCTCTCTCTCTCTCTCTCTCTCTCTCTCTCTCTCTCTCTCTCTTTCTCTCTCTCTTCCTGTTTCAGGTTTCAGGTGGGTTGAGGGTTGAGTCTCCAAGGGAAGTGGGATTTATGGATGGTGAAAATGTATCTCTTCCCTGCATCTTCACCTTGGATGATGATTCTGTTCCAATTGATCCGATCAAGCTGGAGTTGGAATGGAGAAATCGTCACACAATCCTCGCCTATAAAAATGGGAAGATTGAAACAAGTTCTTCATACAAGGGACAGATAAAGATGAATGAACAAAACCTGAGAAATGGAGACGTGACGTTGATTCTCCACAATGTGACTGAAGTGACCATGTTAACATGTATTGTTACATACAATGGAGAAACTCGGAGGGATACCATTCTTTTGCAATGTGAGTTTTAATTTGGTCTATTAGAACTTGTAAACCTTTTTTAGAACCTTCTTTTTAGAACTTGTAAGAACCTTTGTGAGACCTTGTACACCCTTTATAATTTACATCCTTTAGACCCATTTGACCTCAACTACTTTTGGAATGTAGCTTTTGGACCTTTAAACCCCACAGACCTTTAGACCCCTTATGGTCCCTTAAACCCCTTGTTGACCATATAGATGTTCCATTAGTTTTACACCTTCAGATAATTTTGACATTTAGATTGTTTAGTCTCTTTAGACCCTTTTGCACCTTTTAGACCCATTCAACACTTTAGACCCTATTGATCCTATAGATCCCTTAGACCGTTTCGACTCCAACTACTATTGGAATGTACACCCTTTCGACCCCTTCGATCCCAAAGACCATTTAGTCCCCATAGACTTCTTACACATGTAGACCCTTTAGACCCCTGATATCTATAGATCATTTAGACCTTTTGGACTGCTTAAACCTTTTTAGTCATTTTATGTATGACCATTTTAGTCCTTTCAAGACCCTTTCAACACTTTAGACCCTTAATACTCTTTGAGGGGTCTAAAAGGGTTTTGGGGTCCTTTCATTGGACAAAAAATAATGGAACGTTTTTCATCATTTCAGGACCCGCTCCTACATAGTTTTCCCAGCACAAATACAATTGTTATCAGGTCTTTCTGCCCCCACGGGCCCATAGTTTTCCATCGATGAAACTGAAAATCAACTTTATCACCTAATGCATCCCAACTACTAACGCACTCCACTAGGAGAAGAGTGTCTGTTCCACTCGGCACAATTCATGGCATAATATTTTCAGGTTTTTTGGTAAAAATGTTTTTTTTATTATTTATTCAGAGTACGAAGGCATCACTATATTATCCTAAATAACTTCGACAACCCTCAAATCCTTGTGTTTAATTTGGGTGAAGAGATTTTCTTAAGAAATGAAAAAAGAAAGAAGTAAAAATGAAAGTAATTCTATTTATGAATGCTGACTATTCACATTAAGATGAGCTGTTTTGTGTGATTGTTGTTTGGTTGTTGATGTTCACGTATCATGGTTGTTCATGGAGTTGTTCACTGCTCAAAGTTGAGAGTTGTTTGGTTGTTTGATTTTGGTTGTATCCAGATCCGGATTCGGATCTTCACCAAAATCGAATCAATTCTTCCTTGTCAAACACCCAACGTGTCCACCAAGTTTTTCATTCGAATCAGTACACAACTTTTTGAGATATTGTGAAATTTATTAGTTTAGCTGTGTGTCTCAATGGTGAAGAATTGCTTTAAAAATTCTCCAATCCACATCCAGATTCAGATCTTTAGCAAAATCGAATCAATTCTTCCTTGTCACACTTTCAACGTGTCCCTTGTGTTTCGTCCGAATCCGTCCACAACGTTTTGAGATATCGTGCTCTATATTGTTTTTGGCCCCATCTCTCAATGGTGAGGAATCACTTAAAAAATTCAAGTAGTCGGATCCAGAATCGCATCTTCATCAAAATCTAATCAGTTCGTCCTTGTTACACACCCAACTTATCCACCAAATTTTACCCAGATCCGTCCACAACTTTTTGAGATATGCTGCACACAAACAAACAAACAAGAAGAAGATGTCATGCAGAGCACGATACTTGCAAAATCTATAAAACATATTTGACCTCAAAAATAATTGGTGGTTTAATTCAACGACCAAATATGCAACTCCTAAAATTTCAAGTGAATGAGATGAAAATTGTCAATTTTAGAAATTCGGCCGATGTTGACCTTTTGGCCAATGTGGACATCCAAAATAATTGGCGATTGAATTCAGTAACCGGAAATATAAATCCTCTTCAAATTTCAAGTCAATTGGATGAAAATTGAGGATTTTAGAAATACCACCGTAGTGTTGACCTTGGGCATATGTTGACCTTTTGGTCCATGTTGACCTCAAAAATAATTGGCTGGTTGAATCAATTGACCTGAATTATAACCCCTCAGTAGGGTAAGAATACTGATTCTGGCTCACTTTTCCCCATGTAAATGAATGGGGGATTTTCAGCGATTCATATTTTTTTTCCCTAAAAATAAACCCCCTTTTTATCCCAAGGTATATTTATTTGTCTCCCCTTTTAACCTGGAGGTTGAACCTCATTGAATTGAACACCTGGGGGTTGAACAGCTCACTCATTGAACCTATAAAGATTTGTTCATTCTCAAATTCCTTCAATAGTTTAATTTTCTTTGCACAATAATCCCCATCTAAAATATTGACAAACAAAACATTTGAATCTTTATATTTTTTAAGATACCCCATTTGTGCCATTACGAAATGATAAACTTCTCTTAATGCTCTCATCTGACCACCTCCTGAGCCACATATCATTTTGAGATTATAGTAAATTGTTTTTTCATTGTTCAATTGATAACCATCAAAGTTTTCAGTCCATTCAAGGATATTCATTTTTTTCTTTACATCCTCTAACTTACTAGTTTTTAAATTAATTCGCTTATTTGTTTTATTTACCTTTGTTTTAGTTATTTTTTCAATAAGACTTATTTGATATTTTTCACATTCATTATGTTTTCCATTTATATACCAAGACTGAGATTTTCTCCACTCTTTAGTTTGATTAATACTTGGTTTAACCATTTATATATTGTGAAAAAACCACAGTAGCCCTTAAAAACCCTAACCCATCTTCCCATCGTTAAAACATAATCTATTTTATACACTCTATCATACAATATCCATATGGAACACAATCTATTCCATTATCTAAAATAAATCTCTTATCATCAAAGGCTCCTAATGCCTTTTTATTTACTTCTTCACTATATATGTTATGTTTATAACTTCTTATTGTATTCATTTTCCTATATTCTTCTTTCTTATTCATCAAACAATTATAATAATTTCTAAAAGTTATTGATTTCTTTATTACATATTTCTTTATTCCCTTTAACCTCTTATCAATCTGTTCACCATACTTATAAGCATATGCCTTTGCTCTCAATCCAATAAACTCACTCATTACTTTTCCACCCAACTCATCCTTAAACTTACCAATAACCTTTTCATTCTTTTTGGAAAATAACTCACTCTTCTTGCTGAAATTACTTGTATCATATACTCCAATATTTTTCTTCATATCTTCATAAACATCATCAGTTTTTATATCTAGGATAAAACTATCAGTGTCCATATACAACAATGAAACATTTTCGCCATACTCTTTCTTTAAGTCATTATACAAATAATCATACATCAATATCTTTGATAAATCAAGAACTGCTGTTCCAATATAAATTGGTTTATCCATTACAATACTTTCCTTTTTCATATGAATTGCAGAAAAGTTCTCTGAAAAAACCTCTTCTCTCTCAAAACTTGGTTTATTTATCAATCTCGAAGCTTCTTTCCAAGATGTTGCGAATCTAATGTTTTGCCTGTTTCTAACATTTTCCATAGTCTTTCCAAATACAGCATTATTCATTAATTTATAAAAGTCCCCTTCAAATTTTACTTTTGTATTTGCTCTCATATCTGTATTGAATTGAATATACTTTTTCACCCAAGGACTTTGTTTAAATTTTAAAACTCTATGAATTTTAGCTACTCTCAATCCTTCTCTCAAAAACTGTTTTAAGCTTCTCTGATGCAAAACATATCCCTCTTTATCATAGAATGTTGTTAATAACTTTTCTGTTGATTTACCTTTAATATTAAAACTTTTATGATAATCACTTAACCATTCTTTCTTTGGAGTTTCTTTCTCACATGCAAAAGGAAGATCTTTATGCTTATTATGAAGATCACTCGGGTACCTCAAATCAACTTCAAAATAATAACCTTCTTCTTCGTCATTCAATTCCTCCTGAGAAGAAATAACAATATTCATCAAAGCCTTTTCATAATCCTTTTCTTCCACCCACTCTAATTTACCATAAGGTAGAGATTGAGACATTGCCCATCCATACAAATTATTAGCATCAAAATACATCAAATAATTACTATCTTTTTCACTATCATAATTTGGGAGATATTTATTATTTGCTTTAGCATATCTTTTTGAACATACTTGTGATATTCCACCTCTCTTGGACTTCTCAATCATCAAAAGCATATCAACATCACTGATTAAATCTATATCTTGTTTTGTCATTTTCAACATTGCACTCCAAGCTAAACCAGGAGCTGTGAAATAGTGGGCAGGGTCTAATCCATAACAATTTTTATTATGACAGAGTGTTCTAAAAGCCTCAAACACATCAGCTAACAATAAAACATCTGTTTGTAGATATAAATCATGATATTCTCCAAGGTTCTTTATCTTAAATATTTTCCATATTTCTTGTGCGTGTTTATATTCCTTATCACTTATCTCTTCTTCATAACGGTTATTATAGAAACTTTCTTTTGAAGGAAGTTGTGTTTCTTTAAATCTCATAAATGAATCCATATAATCATAAGGATAAATTCCCTTACTTGTAAGAATTTTCTCTTTACTTTGAATTTCATTCCTTGTTTGAATTTCCTCTCTCATAAGAATTCCTTCTTTAATCAGAATTTCATCTTTAATCTGAATTTCCTCTTTAGTTCGAATTTTCTTTATAATTAGAATTTCATCTTCAGTTAGAATTTCCTCTTTACTTTGAATTCTCTCTTTAATCTGAATTTCCTCTTTAGTGAGAATTTCCTCTTTTGGAAAGAATGAATTAAGATTTGGAAAAGAGTCCGTGGAGCTTAGATTTGATGCGAGGTAGGCTAGTGGTGTTCCCATAAACTTGTAAGAATCTAAAAACCTAATACGAGTTATAGGTTTTGTGAATATCATTTTTGAAAATGAAATATACTTTTGACTTGTGTTTGTTATAGCAGAAATATTCCCTGGTGTTTTTGAAAGTTCATTTATAAATAGATGTGTATCATAGTTGGCGCTGTTCTGAAGAAAGACTGGAATAAAAGAAGGTAATTTATAATTAAGATTACAACAGGAATGAGCGGGACCTCTATATTTACCAGTAAGATGACAATGGTCTCTAACTTTAGACTCCTTAATTTCCCCCTCACAAATATGACAGATATTGTTCATTCTAAATTCTAATTTTTCTTCTTTGGTTAATTTCATCGGTTCATTTGTTTCTTTCATTAATTTAGTGAGTCTTATACAATCCTTTTCTAATCGTTTTACAAACTCTTGTGAAGCATTTTTTCCACGATAATGTTCAAGTTTGTTATACTTTTCTCCAACAGATGATTTGATATAATAACAGAAACCACAAGGAATATGTTTTTGATATTTATTTGTATATGGTTCTTTTGGATTAGGAGAAGCAGTATTTATCTTTTAAGGATACATTCAAAATCAGCGTATATCACAAATGGGTGCATGATAGATTTATTATAATCTTCAAAATAAATCTTTTCACCAGGTTTAGGCATTGTAATTACAGCTGATTTATGATTACTACAATATTTTGAATGTTGTTCTAATCGTTCTTTTGTATGAAATGAATTAAGACATCGCTTACAAGGATATATTTTGTTTGCTGTTCTGAATACCTGAGAAGAGATTAATCTTGATAAATTATTGATGTATGTGTAATGTGAATTCTTTCCAACACTAAAATATAAAAGGTCAATGTGTGTTTCTTCATTTTTATAGTTGTTTGAAATTTTTAATATTTGAACTTTGTTTGTATCCGTTAATCCATATACATTAATAGAAAGATTATTCTTTTTCTCAAATTTAGGAATATCTGTTAATGGCATTGGGAATTTAAAATCTTTAATGTCCAAGGTATTCTCATATTTCATATATTGTTTTACTCTTTCTGAATTACATTTTGGTGGATGTAAGTGAGCAAGAACAGACCAGAGAAAACATTTATTATCATTGTTCTTAATATTAACAACTGCCTTCTTTAGTTTTATTTCTTTTGGTAATTCAATATAAGAAGAAGCTTTAAGAGGGTTTGATTTTAGAATGTGTGTATCTAAAAAGATGATTTTTTTAATATTGAATCCACTTCCTACCACTGTATTATCAACATCCTCCTCTTGTCTTGATAGTTCTTCATAAACCCCACTATTCAAAAAATCTTGAAATGATGTTATAAAATAAAGATCTGTTCTCATATAAGGAGTTTGTTCTTCATCTTGTCTTTTCATATTCATTTTCACTCCCATATAAAACTTTAAAGTTTTCATTTCTTTTAATGTCTTTTTAATAAATTTTTCAACATCGGGTTTCACTATTTCAATTGATTCAGCTATTGATGATGGACCGGGTTCTCCAAATTGAAAAATCCTTATTTTTATATGCCCTTTAAATGCCTCATCAGTGTTTTTAATATAATAGTCTCCCTTTACTTTAAACTCATTTTTCTTGTGTTTTTGTGATTGAAGATGTTGATTATAACTACTCTTCAAAACATCCTTTGAACAGATATCACAATGTTTTCTTTCCAACTCAAGAGGAGATATTTGATGAAATAGATTAAATGTGTGTTTGTTGGTTCGGAGGTGTTTTCTATAATGTTTATATTCGTGATTACAAACATCGCAGTACGTTGTATTCACCATATTTATAGAATAAAACTTTGCTTAAACTAAAATTTTCTTGATGAAAATTTCGTTTAATTTATAGGTGAATCTGTGCTTAAAAACATTTTATCCTCCAACTTTTTCACTTAATAAATACAATGTTTCAAGACACAAAAGACAAGTTTCAATCAATCTCTTCATCTGTTAAAGATACTGAGAAATATGTCAAGGATGTAAAATTGAACAAAGATAAATATAACAACTATTGGATAAAAACTATTATGGTAAATAATATGAGTTCTTCAATTTCCTTCAGTGGAAGGGCTTTTAGTATACCTGGTAGAACATCAATTAAAGTATCTCTAACAAAAGTTTCTCCTCTCCTTCTAGTAATATATTCAAAACTAGAAAAAGCAATGAAACAAGAAAAAGTATCAAAGAACAAAAACCTTATGGATGAAGCTTTAGAAAGAAAAGATAAGACCATCTGTAATATGCAAGGAGAAATTTGTATTTTTTTCAACAACCCTAAAGATGTAAATCTTGATGAAATAAAGGATGTTAATATATCAGGTGAAATGACATTTCGTTCAATAGTAGTTAACGATAATTTTAAAATTACCTTTAATATAAAAAATGTTGTCGTTGAATCTGATAATGAAAAAAAGTATATCGATATCGATGGTAATATACAACTGAAAGTATAGATGAATTTCAGTTTAAGTAAAGTTTTACTTTATAAATATGCTAGACTTTCCTGATTCTCCATATGACAAATTTGAGAATTGTCCTGCATGTGAAAGACGGGGATTAAACACAGAGTCAAAAGCCTATAAACAATGTATATTCTGTGATTATCTTCTAATTAATGATAATAAAAAATATAAAAAGGAAAATAATTCTTTTAGATTTACACCAAAAATGAATTACTTTACAAGATTGATTAGAGAAATGAATGTAAAGTATGAGGATGATAACACACCTTTCCTTACAAGGGAAGAAACTGAACGTATAAGAGAAATGTTCAAAGGATTGTTGTTGTATATTATTCATGGATGTAATTTTCAGGGAAATATCAACACAAGATATTGTATAAATAAAATAATGGATTATCTTGAAATTAAACCTGAACTTAGGATAAAATATAGAGTTTCTAAAAAAGCCAATAATAAATTAAATAACCTGTTTTTCAAATATATAAATGAATGATTTTTTACCTATTTGGGAAAATAAGATAAAATTTAACAACCATAAAAATCTCCCAAATTCATTAAGATGTCTCATAGTTGGTTCAAGTGGATGTGGAAAAACCTGCTTACTTTTAAAAATGCTCCTCACTCCCAACTTTTTAGATTATGATAATTTAATAATTTTCACAAAGTCGAGTTTTCAACCAGAGTATCAACTACTCTCACAAGGTTTTAATGCTGGTCTTCAAAAGAAGATATAATAGGTTTATTTAAACGTCAAAAAAACCTAAATGATTATAACATTGAAGATATAATTCAACTATTTTGTGATACACAGAGATGTAAAAAGAAATCAAATCTTATAACTTGTATTCTTAGTGATAATACGGATGATATACCGTCTCCCCAAGATTTGGATAAATCAAAAAAGAACCTCGTTATCTTTGATGATTGTGTTAATGAGAGAAACCAAACGGTAATGGACAGCTACTACACAAGAGGGAGACATTCTTCTTGTAATTGTATTTATCTTAGTCAATCGTACTTTCAACTTCCTCGTCGTTCCATCAGAAACAATGCTAATACTTTTATTTTATTCAAGTTAAATTCAATAGATATCAATAATTTTTGGAGAGATAATTGTTCTACATTATGTAGTAAAAAGAAATTTGAGGATTATATGAAGCACACGACTGAAAAATATAAATATATTGTTGTGAAACAAGATGAGATATTAAGGGATATATTTTTTGTTTTATAAACAATTACATATATAAATGACAACTATTATTATAAATCTTGTGGGTAAATCTGCTTCTGGAAAAAACTTTCATAAATCAAGGTTCTTGTGTAGTACAAATGAGAATATTGTAAATTTACTTAAAAAACACCCCGTGATACGCATTGTATCAACAACAACTAGAGCAATAAGACCTGGAGAAGTAAAAGGTGAAGATTATCACTATATTTCAGTGGAGGAACATATGCGATTGAGGAATGAAGGACAAATATTTGAGGAGGTTTCTCTTGGTACAACAAAATATTCACATTGTAAGAGTGAGTTAAAGAAACTAAAATCTGGTGGTGTTGGGATATTAGAAACTAATCCAGAAGGAACGAGACAAATTATTAAATATCTGAGCGGAGTGAAGATTTTATCATTCGGTTTTGATGTTGATGAAGAAACTCAACACAAACGTATGAAAAGCAGAGATGCAAGGATTAGTGAAGAAGAAATTACAACTCGCATTAATGTTAATAAAGAATTTGATGAAATATTTAAAGAAAAGGATTTATTTGAACACATCTACTTGAATGATGAAGAAAAGGAAAATTTCCCTGTTGATCTTTACAATTCATTAAATGATATTTTACAATAAATAAATGGATACAAAAGAAAGAGCAAGAAGATTTAAGGAACATCAAGAGTTGGTTTCAAAAGTTGTAAAACAACAGGAAGACATAAAGAAGAAACGCAGACAGAAACTAACGGGCGAAGAAGCATTTGAAAAAAAACAAGAGAAATTTTTTAAACCACTTTTAAAAACTTCCCAAGAAAAAATGAAAGATGTTTCCACAGTTCCCACAGTAGAATATACTCCTAGAAAGCTTCAAATGTTAAAAGATTTCAGTCAAATGACGGAGGAAGAATTAGAGCATTTAGGAGAATTAGAATATGATGATGAAGGTTTATTTCAACAACTGAAAGAGATTAATCAACCCCTTGATTATATTGTGAATGCTGTTCAAAACAATGAATATTCAGCGGATTCAAAAACCAAAGCAGGACTCATTCCAACAGAACAACCAGCAATATTTCATCTTGTTCAAGAAAAGGTATTGATATTTAATGATGAATTAAGGTTCTTAAGTTCTGCTCAACCCCCTGTTAAACTAACTCCGAGATTAATGTTTCTTCTCACAAAAGATGGAAGACAAGGTTCAACTGTGAGGGATGAATCAAAGTATATTGATAAACCATTGGATATGGAAAATAATGATGATAGAGTATATATTGATTTGCTGAACACTCTAAATTATAAGGTTATTCTTTCTGGTAAAAGTAGGAAGAATGAGAAGGAGAAACACATTATTCAGGCTTTAAGTATCCTTGGTTCAGGTATTAGTTTTCTTCCAAATGACCCATCGCAATTAGTTAATAGACTGTTATTGTTGTTCGGCAGTAAGAAGGCTGGAAATAACAATTGTTTTAATGAAGCATCAGCCATTTTAGACCAGTTGATGAACATGAAAATAATTAATAAATCTCAATATAAAGACATTTTATCTCATATTAAATAAGATGAGAAGCACAATCCTGAGTTTTAATTTCACAACAAGCGACCACACATCTTCATTCCCATACCCACTACAACTTGACACAACAAAAGAATATGAGGCATCTTTATTGTCCATGGAGACTTATAATACCTTATTTAATATAACCGAGAAAAATGACAAGTTTAGTTATAATCCGGGAAGTGGATACAAAACGATAACAGTCTCACCCGGAGCATACGAGATTTCTCAAATATCTTCCGAAATTGCTCGTCTTATGAAAGAACAGGGTGATGAACCAAAAAATATTGTTATAAACATTCAAAAACATACTTCAAAATCAACGATTAAAGTTAAAAATAACTACAAGGTTGATTTCACAATTGATAATTCATTTAGAGAGTTATTAGGTTTCTCCTTAAAAAGATTGAAACTAATGGGACGTTTTACAGTGATAATGTCATTCAAATATCCTCAGGAATAAATTCGGTGTTAATTCACTGTGATTTGATTGATGGTGCTTATAATGATGGATTAAAAACAAATACAATATTTTCATTCAGCGCATACTCAACCCCAATTGGTTATAAATTCAATATGGAGCCTAAAAATTTGGTTTATCTACCTGTGTCAGGAAAAACCATACACAGAGTAAATTTTAGGATAACCGACCAAGATAATCGTGTGATTTCTTTTAATGGAGAAGTTATATCCATCAGAATTCACCTACGTGAAGTTTTTCAATAAATAAATACGATGGTTATTGTGAGGAAGCACGAGTTGGGAAAATATAAAATAATTACAGGGGATGGGATGTTCCTTTCCCCGTACTACAAGGGTGAAGGTATGTATCTTGGTAGAGGATACTATAAACCTAAGAGACAAAGGGGTGTTGGACATCAATTTAGAGGAGATGGGATAATTGATACTCTCATGGGTATTGGTTCAACTATTCTTAAACATAAAGACCTAATTGGTTCAACTGCTTCTGCTGTGGGAAATGTAGCAGGTGCTGTAAAGAGTATAAAAGATGCTCAGAAAGAATCTCATAAATTACAAGCAATAAAAGAAATTAAGAAAGGTAAAACTCAGTTGTCCCCCCAAGAACGACAGAAAATAATTCAAATACTTGGATCAGGGTTTCAAAAGTTTTAACATCTTTTTTCCTAAATAAATACAAGTATGGAAGCAATTGATAGTATCTATGATTTGGATGATACTATTATTATCTCAAACTCCACTAAAAAAGAAGATTACTTCAAGGTAAATGCAATAACTGGAACAGACTGGAATACAAATGGTACAAAAAGTTTTGAAATAAATAATCAACAAACCTATTTGAATCTCTCCGAAAGTTTCTTGTTGTGTAAATTTAAATTCACTAAGGCTGGGAATAACACAAACGCTACACTTGTAAATGATTTCTTCTGGAAAATGTTTGATAGTGTGCGATTGTATATTGGAACACAAGAAGTTGAAGCGGTTGATTATGTCTCTGCTGTATCTGAAATGATGAAATTTACACTCTATACATTCAGTGATAGAATGGGAAAGGGGTCTGTCGAAGGTTTTATTCCTGATATGTCAACGGGAACAAACACAGACCCTGGATATATTCAAAGGAAAGGAATGTATAATGATGATACAAAAGCAGAAAATAGTTTTACTGTGGCAGTTCCTCTTAAAGGTATATTTGGATTTTGTGATTATGATAAAGTTCTGTATGGTCTTAAAATTAGATTTCAACTACAAAGGAATGATAATGAAAATAGATTGCTTTTTGGTGTTGGTAATGCTTTTGGTGATCAGAATAAATTTGTAATTGAGGAGATGAGTTGGTATATCAGTGAATATACTCCTAATCTTAAAACAGAAGAGATGTTGAATCGAAGACTTAACTCAAAAAAACCACTCAGTGTATCATACCTCAAAAGAAGATGTCAACACGTTAAACTCAATCAAACTACTTACACGTGGAATTTGGGTGTTCTGGAAGGAAAGCCACGATATCTGTGGATGATTTTTAAAAAGCCAGATGGTGATACTGCGACTGATAAGAATAATGCATTGAGTGATAATGCTAAGGTGAAACAACTTCGCGTTTCTCTAGATGGAACATTTTATCCACGAGATAGATTGGAAATTAATTGGGAAAAAAATGATTTTGCTGAAGCATACAAGTCTTACCAAAAGGTGTGTGAAAGTAATGGAAATAAAGAACCTATTTTGGATATGACAGCATTTAAAAGTTTGTATACAATTTATACGTTTGACCTGAGCGCTCAAAAAGAAACTATAAAGTCTAATCGAGTGGATACTTCCCTATACATTGAAAGAGGAGAGAGTGAAGAAGTTGATACATATTGTTTGCTTTTGGAAGAAACAGAATTGCAGATTAATACAGATAATGGTGTGATGATTAGTCTCACATAATTTTTTTGTTAAATAAATGAGTGGCAAAGTACCAACTGGGGTATATGTTAATCAAATCAATCTTCATAAACTATCATCTTGTGTTCAAAATCAAAAGCCTTGTACGATTAACGTTAATACAATTCAGAGAAAAGGAGCAGTAAGAATTGATGTTTTGCTCACAAGAGAACAGGTTAAAATCTTGAATGACACTGGCTCACTTAAAATTAAAATGACAAAACCAATGTTGAAAAAATATTCAATAAGAGAGACGAGTGGTGGATTTCTCCCATTTCTAATTCCTTTATTTGCTGGTTTAAGTGCGGTTGGAGCATTGACGGGTGGTATTTCAACAGCGGTCAAAACTGCCAACGAAAGGAAGGCTCAACTCCAGGCTCAAAAAGAATTGGAAAGACATAACAAAGAGTTGGAGAAACAAATTAGTGGAAGTGGTGTAATTGTAGATTTTGCTGAAAAACTTGAAGGTCTGCCTGATAAAGCGAGATTGTTAGTTGGAGATATGCTTTCTTCTATAGCACAAGCAGGTGTAAAATTAACGAAAAGAGGTAATGGATTATATCTTTCTAATAAATAAATGAGCATTGATGAGTGGTTGAAAGAATTTGGAAAGAATACAACATCAAATTTACAACTTGTCAAATATTGTAAGAAATTAAAAATTCATAATGTGGTTATTTGTATGAGAGATGAATTAACAAATGTGTCGAAACATACAAAGAATATTATTATGAACTTAGAAGATAATGATGGGAACGGTTCTCATTGGGTTTGTATTTTTAATAGTCAAGACAAATATTATTTTGATAGTTTTGGTCTTCCACCACCTGTTGAAGTCATAAAATTCTTACAGAATGGTGTTTATCAAACATTTCAAGTCCAAGAATTAAATTCCAAGTGTTGTGGTCAATTATGTCTATATGTGTTATTTCAACTCAACAAAAATAAAAAATTTTATGATATTATTTTTAATCTAATATAAATGACTTATGTTGGTAAAGATGGTTCTATCTTTGGTGTATCTCAAGAACTGGATATTGATTTATCAAATTATTACACAAAGGCACAGGCTGAACGACATAAATATAATATAAACAAAAATATTAACATGAAAAATGCTTATAAATTAAAAAATTATCCAAGCCCGACTGACGCGAATGACTTGGTGAGATTAAGCGATTTATCACAATATATATACTTAAATAAAACGGCTGTGTATTCTAAAGATACAGAAGTGTTGATATTATCTCCAGGTCATACAGAATTCACAGTTCGAATTAAAATAAATTTTTATAAAGAAGGGCGTATCGTTTGTATGAGAATAGAACAATGGGGGTATGATATGAATGATTTAGGGTATAATTGGTCATTTAAAATTAACCTCGAAGACCTGGAACAATTAAATCAGTCTCGTAAGGAAGAATATTATCCACTTGGTATCGAGAATGAGTTTTGTGGAGCCACGATTAGTAAACAACAAATAAAAGAATTTAATAAGGGTAAATATAATAATGGTTTTGCCCTTGTTTATCTCATGAAAACAGAAAAAACAGGATTATATATAATAAGTAAGGAAATACAAAATGATTTAACTATGGGAAGATGGGGAGGTGTTTCGTGTCATAATATTATTCTAACATATATTTCTAATACATAAATGACAGCAAGAAGGCTTCAAGAAAATTATCATTTCTGTGTCCAAGCATACCTTCAAGAAAAGGGTATTCGGTATTTTAATAAATATGTTCTACAACATAAGAATGAGGTATTTTCAATAAAAGATTGGCATTATGCTGATGTTGATAAACCAACAACTTTAGATTTAATTAGAATGTTAAATAATGAAAAAATTATAAGGTTAAGAAAAGGTAAGGCTCTTTTAGAAATTCAAAAGAAATTTTATTGGTTTCCTGTTGTAAAAAAAATTATTTTGGATACAGGAATAACAAGAAATCCTGATGAATATATGTATAATATTCTATGGGGTGTAAACGATTCAAGTATAGTAAGGGATGAGGAAGGAGTTGAAGAAGAGAGGGAAGAGGAGGAAAAGGAGAAGGAGGAGAGAGAGAAGGAGGAAAGAGAGAATAGAGAGAGGGAGGAAAGAGAGAAGAGAGAGAAGGAGGAAAGAGAGAATAGAGAGAGGGAGAAGAGAGAGAAGGAGGAAAGAGAGAATAGAGAGAGGGAGAAGAGAGAGAAGGAGGAAAGAGAGAAGAGAGAGAAGGAGGAAAGAGAGAATAGAGAGAGGGAGAAGAGAGAGAAGGAGGAAAGAGAGAAGAAAGAGAAGGAGGAAAGAGAGAAGAGAGAGAAGGAGGAGAGGGAGAAGAAAGAGAAGGAGGAAAGAGAGAAGAGAGAGGAAAGAGAGAGAATGAATAAATATCAAAATATGGAAACCAGTGAGATTCAAAAAGATTGGTGGTATTACAGAAAATAACTCAACCCACCGAGGAGGAAAACAAAGAATTGACAAGTCTATTTGCAATACTTTCGACAAGACTATTAGCATCGACAAGATATGGATTTTAATTCAAGTTTTTTCTTAAATAAATGGAGGAGAGAGTGAAGGCATTTCTAAGGATTCTTTATGTTTTAAAAATTAAGATTCAAATGTGCATGTTGGAAACTAAAAAGGTTTTTGCACTCTGCAGGAATTTTTCTCATAAATAAATGAGTTATTGTCTCAAATGTAAAAAGAAAACTAATACTAAAAATATTTCATATATTAAAAGTAAAAATAACAGGGTTATACAAAAAGGTACATGTTCGGTGTGTGGTTCAAAAAAAAATCAATTTATCTCCAAACACAAACTCGGAGGAGATATACAAAAGTTTTTATCAGGAAGTAAATTTACAACTACTGGAATACCAGGGGAATTACATCTTCCAGGGTATTCTTTCTGTGGTCCAGGCACAAACTTAGATAAAAGATTAGATGAGGCAGACAATCCTAAATCCTGGAGTAAACCAATCAATAGAGTTGATGAAGTGTGCATGAGACACGATATTGATTATGGGAATACCACAACGTTGGAAGAAAAGCATGAAGCCGATAGAGAAATGTTGTATAATTTGTCTCTGATACAAAATCCAACCTTGAGAGAAAAAGTTGATAGGTTCATCGTGAAGAAGATGATTAGTGCTAAATTGAAACTTGGACTTGGAAATTCAAAAAACTTATAGACTCTAATGATGCCATTAAGACTGAAGAGCAATTAGCTGATGAATTACATAAACCAATATTCACAAAGTTTCAGAGAAGGAAAGTTTATTCCAAGGAAGTTGATTATATCTGGTCTGCTGATTTGATTGAACTCAATAATGATAAGGGGTACAAGTATGCTTTAACCGTTATTGATTTGAGGAGTAGATATGCGTGGGTTGTCCCTTTAAAAAACAAAACAGGTAATACTCTTATGTTAGCTTTTCAACAGATATTTAATAAAAGTAAGAGAAAACCTAAGAAATTGTGGACTGATGAGGGTAGAGAGTTTTATAACAAGACATTTATGAATTTTCTAAAAAATAACAGTATTACATTATACAGTACCTTTAATGAAGGGAAGGCAGTTGTTGTTGAACGTTTTAATCGTACCTTAAAAGAGAGACTATATAAAAAATTCACACAACTCGGTTCACAACAATGGTTATCTTTTATTCAGGATATTGTGGATAAGTATAATGACACGATTCACACGTCAACGAATATGAAGCCATCAGAAACATTTACAAAATTAAAATATGAAAAAGAGATTAATGTCAGAAAACCTAAGTTCAAAGTTGGTGATATCGTAAGAATATATAGGTGGAAATCTCATTTTGAAAAGGGTTTTACTGAACGATGGACGAAAGAACTTTTTAAAATTGTTGATGTAATAGATACAGTTCCTTGGACTTATAAAATATATGATTTGGAAGGGGAAGAGATTTTAGGTTCATTTTATTCACAGGAATTACAAAAGACAAAACTAAGCAGATAATACACCTTTGTGGACACTAGAGGGACAAGTCCGAGGTGTATAACAGTATATAATGTGTGTCAAGGGGGACGTTCTTAGATCTGTGAACCCCAAACACAGAATCCTCAACTGAATAGTCAAGGCTTAACTTTTGTTTGTGTGTGTGTGTGCAATGGGAGCAATAGGTTGGCGCTTCACTCCCTCCTACTATACACCGTTGTGGACACTCGAGGGCCAAGTCCGAGGTGTATAACAGTATATAATGTGTGTCAAGGGGGACGTTCTTAGATCTGTGAACCCCAAACACAGAATCCTCAACTGAATAGTCAAGGCTTAACTTTGTTTGTTGGTGTGTATGTGTGTGTGTCCCAACCCTCACATTCAAAATCTCAACCCCAACCCTCACATTCAAAATCTCAACCCCAACTCAATCCTCACCCAACACAGTCTTTTTCAAAATGAGATTTCCACATATATATATATATATATATATATATATATATATATATATATATATATATATATATATATATATATATATATATATATATATTTTACGTTTTTTTTTCTCTTCTTCCAATTCTGTCTTTTAAGGCTTTCAGGTTTGATGACGTAAAAAGGGGGAGTAAGCCTGCACTTTCTTCCCAGAACTTTCTTGATCTTGCTCCCATCAAGCACCATCCGACAAAGAACTACATCGATAGGTTTAGATCCCAAAGAGTGATAGCAACTCCAAAAGTCTCCAAAATATAAATAAATAAAATAATAATAATAATAAATAAATAAATAAATAAATAAAAGCCCCCAAAAAAGTTTCAAGTGTCCAACATAAACCCAACTTTCCAAGTCTTCAAGGTATAACCACATTCCCGTTGAGTTTCCAAGATATGTATCACATTGTGAGTTATCAATCCAGAACCCACATTTCAAGTATTCAAAGTAAAACCAACTTACAAAGTCTCTTAAGGATAACTCATTTACTGATTTTTTCAAAATTTGTGAGTCTCCAAGGTAGGACCCATATTTAGAACCATCTTGGCAGAACCCTTTTCCTGAGTCTCCAAGGTAGTTATTTAAACCATCAAGGCAGAACTCATTTACTGATTTTTTCAAAATTTGTGAGTCTCCAAGGTAGGCCTCATATTTAGAACCATCTTGGCAGAACCCTTTTCCTGAGTCTCCAAGGTAGTTATTTAAACCATCAAGGCAGAACTCATTTACTGATTTTTTCAAAATTTGTGAGTCTCCAAGGTAGGCCCCATATTTAGAACCATCTTGGCAGAACCCTTTTCCTGAGTCTCCAAGGTAGTTATTTAAACCATCAAGGCAGAACTCATTTACTGATTTTTTCAAAATTTGTGAGTCTCCAAGGTAAAACTTGTATTCTGGCTCATCAACGTATAACTTGTTCAGTGGGTATTGTCTTGATAACTCACAATGAGTACTATTGCTGTAAAACTCTTTTTCAGGATTTTGCTGGTCTCCAAGGTATAACTCTTTGGTTGGGTCATCAAGGACAAACTCGTTCTGTGGGTCTTGGTCGCTCATAAGGTCTTCAACCAAGCCAACAATTTCGCCCCAAGTTGTAGCAAAAGCAGTATTTTCATTTCGTATTTCAGACACAATTTCCTGTGAGAGAAAATAATAATGTATTAATTAAGTTATTTAATTATTAAATGAGTATGCTTCAATCAAAATTTGAAAATAGGAAAATAAAAAATCTTACCTCAATAGATAAGAGGTTTGAATCCAGTTCATCAACTTGAAGGTTTAGTTCCATAGAAGACAGAGAGTTCCAAGGAACACCAAAGTCATCCCACTCAAGGTCTTCAACCAAGCCAACAATTTCCCCCCAAGTTGTAGCAAAAGCAGTATTTTCAGATACAATTTCCTGTGAGAGAAAATAATAATGTATTAATTAAGTTATTTAATTATTAAATGAGTATGCTTCAATCAAAGTTTGAAAATAGGAAAATAAAAAATCTTACCTCAATAGATAAGAGGTTTGAATCCAGTTCATCAACTTGAAGGTTTAGTTCCATAGAAGACAGAGAGTTTGAGACAAGCACACAGAACACCATTGCCAGCAAAAACAAATGTTTAAAATGGAGCCTGGGTTTGAAGCTTTTATAGAGAAAGACTGGTGGGTGTGGTTTCCTTTGGAAATTCCCTGGGCAAGCCAAGGCAAGCCTTCATTGGGAAATTTTTCAAAACCATAACATCCTGTAATTTTCTAGTGATTTCTTTGTGAGTCAGAGATGAACTGGAAATGATGTAAGAGTGGGCGGGGCTTAGCAAAAGTAGGCGGAGCTTAGGAAAAGTGGGCGTGGCTTAGAAAAAATACCTTATGAAAAGTGGGCGGAGCTTAGCAAAAGTGGGCGGGGCTTAGGAAAAGTGGGCGTGGCTTAGAAAAAATACCTCATGAAAAGTGGGCGGGGCTTAGCAAAAGTGGGCGGGGCTTAGCAAAAGTGGGCGGGGCTTAAAGAAAAGTGGGCGGGGCTTATTGAATACCTTGTGGAAAGTGGGCGGGGCTTAACAAAAGTGGGCGGGGCTTAAAGAAAAGTGGGCGGGGCTTAACAAAAAATAACCTGTGGCTCAGGAGGTGGTCAAACAAGAGCATTAAGAGAAGTTTATCATTTCGTAATGGCACAAATGGGGTATCTTAAAAAATATAAAGATTCAAATGTTTTGTTTGTCAATATTTTAGATGGGGATTATTGTGCAAAGAAAATTAAACTATTGAAGGAATTTGAGAATGAACAAATCTTTATAGGTTCAATGAGTGAGCTGTTCAACCCCCAGGTGTTCAATTCAATGAGGTTCAACCTCCAAGTTAAAAGGGGAGACAAATAAATATACCTTGGGATAAAAAGGGGGGTTTATTTTTAGGGAAAAAAAATATGAATCGCTGAAAATCCCCCATTCATTTACATGGGGAAAAGTGAGCCAGAATCAGTATTCTTACCCTACTCCCCTCTTCTAATTTCAAGTCAATTGGATGAAAAGTGAGGATTTTACAAATATCACCTTAGTAGGGTGAATATACTGGTTCTGGCTCACTTTTCCCCATGTAAATGAATGGGGGATTTTCAGTGATTCCTATGTTTTTTCCCTAAAAATAAACCCCCTTTTTATCCCAAGGTATATTTATTTGTCTCCCCTTTTAACCTGGAGGTTGAACCTCATTGAATTGAACACCTGGGGGTTGAACAGCTCACTCATTGAACCTATAAAGATTTGTTCATTCTCAAATTCCTTCAATAGTTTAATTTTCTTTGCACAATAATCCCCATCTAAAATATTGAAAAACAAAACATTTGAATCTTTATATTTTTTAAGATACCCCTTTTGTGCCATTACGAAATGATAAACTTCTCTTAATGCTCTTGTTTGACCACCTCCTGAGCCACATATCATTTTGAGATTATAGTAAATTGTTTTTTCATTGTTCAATTGATAACCATCAAAGTTTTCAGTCCATTCAAGGATATTCATTTTTTTCTTTACATCCTCTAACTTACTAGTTTTTAAATTGATTCGCTTATTTGTTTTATTTACCTTTGTTTTAGTTATTTTTTCAATAAGACTTATTTGATATTTTTCACATTCATTATGTTTTCCATTTATATACCAAGACTGAGATTTTCTCCACTCTTTAGTTTGATTAATACTTGGTTTGACCATTTATATATTGCGAAAAAATGCGGCGGTAGCCCTTAAAAAACCCTAACCCATCTTCCCATCATTAAAACACAATCTATTCTATACACTCTATCATACAATATCCACATGGAACACAATCTATTCCATTATGTAAAATAAATCTCTTTTCATCAAAGGCTCCTAATGCCTTTGTATTTACTTCTTCACTATATATGTTATGTTTATAACTTCTTATTGCATTCATTTTCCTATATTCTTCTTTATTATTCATCAAACAATTATAATAATTTCTAAAAGTTATTGATTTCTTTATTACATATTTCTTTATTCCCTTTAACCTCTTATCAATCTGATCATCATACTTATAAGCATATGCCTTTGCTCTCAATCCAATAAACTCACTCATTACTTTTCCACCAACTCATCCTTAAACTTACCAATAACCTTTTCATTCTTTTTGGAAAATAACTCAATCTTCTTGCTGAAATTACTTGTATCATATACTCCAATATTTTTCTTCATATCTTCATAAACATCATCAGTTTTTATATCTAGGATAAAACTATCAGTGTCCATATACAACAATGAAACATTTTCACCATACTCTTTCTTTAAGTCATTATACAAATAATCATACATCAATATCTTTGATAAATTAAGAACTGCTGTTCCAATATAAATTGGTTTATCCATTACAATACTATCCTTTTTCATATGAATTGCAGAAAAGTTCTCTGAAAAAACCTCTTCTCTCTCAAAACTTGGTTTATTTATCAATCTCGAAGCTTCTTTCCAAGATGTTGCGAATCTAATGTTTTGCCTGTTTCTAACATTTTCCATAGTCTTTCCAAATACAGCATTATTCATTAATTTATAAAAGTCCCCTTCAAATTTTACTTTTGTATTTGCTCTCATATCTGTATTGAATTGAATATACTTTTTCACCCAAGGACTTTATTTAAATTTTAAAACTATGAATTTTAGCTACTCTCAATCCTTCTCTCAAAAACTGTTTTAAGCTTCTCTGATGCAAAACATATCCCTCTTTATCATAGAATGTTGTTAATAACTTTTCTGTTGATTTGCCTTTAATATTAAAACTTTATGATAATCACTGAACCATTCTTTCTTTGGGGTTTCTTTCTCACATGCAAAAGGAAGGTCTTTATGCTTATTATGAAGATCACTCGGGTACTTCAAATCAACTTCAAAATAATAACCTTCTTCTTCGTCATTCAATTCTTCTTGAGAAGAAATAACAATATTCATCAAAGCCTTTTCATAATCCTTTTCTTCCACCCACTCTAATTTACCATAAGGCAGAGATTGAGACATTGCCCATCCATACAAATTATTAGCATCAAAATACATCAAATAATTACTATCTTTTTCACTATCATAATTTGGAAGATATTTATTATTTGCTTTAGCATATCTTTTTGAACATACTTGTGATATTCCACCTCTCTTGGACTTCTCAATCATCAAAAGCATATCAACATCACTGATTAAATCTATATCTTGTTTTGTCATTTTCAACATTGCACTCCAAGCTAAACCAGGAGCTGTGAAATAGTGGGCAGGATCTAATCCATAACAATTTTTATTATGACAGAGTGATCTAAAAGCTTCAAACACATCAGCTAACAATAAAACATCTGTTTTTAGATATAAATCATGATATTCTCCAAGGTTCTTTATCTTAAATATTTTCCATATTTTTTGTGCGAGTTTATATTCCTTATCACTTATCTCTTCTTCATAAAGGTTATTATAGAAACCTTCTTTTGAAGGAAGTTGTGTTTCTTTAAATCTCATAAATGAATCCATATAATCATAAGGATAAATTCCCTTACTTGTAAGAATTTTCTCTTTACTTTGAATTTCATTCCTTGTTTGAATTTCCTCTCTCGTAAGAATTCCTTCTTTAATCAGAATTTCATCTTTAATCTGAATTTCCTCTTTAGTTAGAATTTCATTCATTGTTCGAATTTTCTTTATAATTAGAATTTCATCTTCAGTTAGAATTTCTTCATTAATTTCCTCATTAATTAGAGTTTCCTCTTTACTTTGAATTCTCTCTTTAATCTGAATTTCCTCTTTAGTGAGAATTTCCTCTTTTGGAAAGAATGAATTAAGATTTGGAAAAGAGTCCGTGGAGCTTACATTTGATGCGAGGTAGGCTAGTGGTGTTCCCATAAACTTGTAAGAATCTAGAAACCTAATACGAGTTAAAGGTTTTGTGAATATCATTTTTGTAAATGAAATATACTTTTGACTTGTGTTTGTTATGGCAGAAATATTCCCTGGTGTTTTTGAAAGTTCATTTATAAATAGATGTGTATCATAGTTGGTGCTGTTGTGAAGAAAGACTGGAATAAAAGAAGGTAATTTATAATTAAGATTACAACAGGAATGAGCGGGACCTCTATATTTACCAGTAAGATGACAATGATCCCTAACTTTAGACTCCTTAATTTCCCCCTCACAAATATGACAGATATTGTTCTTTCTAAATTCTAATTTTTCTTCTTTGGTTAATTTCATCGGTTCATTTGTTTCTTTCATTAATTTAGTGAGTCTTATACAATCCTTTTCTAATCGTTTTACAAACTCTTGTGAAGCTTTTTTCCACGATAATGTTCAAGTTTGTTATACTTTTCTCCAACAGATGATTTGATATAATAACAGAAACCACAAGGAATATGTTTTTGATATTTATTTGTATATGATTCTTTTGGATTAGGAGAAGCAGTATTTATCTTTTTAAGGATACACTCAAAATCAGCGTATATCACAAATGGGTGCATGATAGATTTATTATAATCTTCAAAAGAAATCTTTTCACCAGGTTTAGGCATTGTAATTACAGCTGATTTATGATTACTACAATATTTTGAATGTTGTTCTAATCGTTCTTTTGTATGAAATGAATTAAGACATCGCTTACAAGGATATATTTTGTTTGCTGTTCTGAATACCTGAGAAGAGGTATTTTACAAAGATGTAAAATCTTGATAAATTATTGATGTATGTGTAATGTGAATTCTTTCCAACACTAAAATATAAAAGATCAATGTGTGTTTCTTCATTTTTATAGTTGTTTGAAATTTTTAATATTTGAACTTTGTTTGTATCCGTTAATCCATATACATTAATAGAAAGATTATTCTTTTTCTCAAATTTAGGAATATCTGTTAGTGGCATTGGGAATTTAAAATCTTTAATGTCCAAGGTATTCTCATATTTCATATATTGTTTTACTCTTTCTGAATTACATTTTGGTGGATCAAAGTGAGCAAGAACAGACCAGAGAAAACATTTATTATCACTGTTCTTAATATTAACAACTGCCTTCTTTCGTTTTATTTCTTTTGGAAATTCAATATAAGAAGAAGCTTTAAGAGGGTTTGATTTTAGAATGTGTATATCTAAAAAGATGATTTTTTAAACATTGAATCCACTTCCTACCACTGTATTATCAACATCCTCCTCTTGTTTTGATAGTTCTTCATAAACCCCACTATTCAAAAAATCTTGAAATGGTGTTATAAAATGAAGATCTGTTCTCATATAAGGAGTTTGTTCTTAATCTTGTCTTTTCATATTCATTTTCACTCCCATATAAAACTTTAAAGTTTTCATTTTTTTTAATGTCTTTTTAATAACTTTTTCAACATCAGGTTTCACTATTTCAATTGATTCAGCTATTGATGATGGACCGGGTTCTCCAAATTAAAAAATCCTTATTTTTATTTGCCCTTTAAATGCCCCATCAGTGTTTTCAATATAATAGTCTCCCTTTACTATAAACTCATTTTTCTTGTGTTTTTGTGATTGAAGATGTTTATTATAACTTCTCTTCAAAACATCCTTTGAACAGATATCACAATGTTTTCTTTCCAACTCAAGAGGAGATATTTTATGAAATAGATTAAATATGTGTTTGTTAGTTCGGAGGTGTTTTCTATAATGTTTATATTTGTGATTACAAACATCGCAGTATGTTGTATTCACCATATTTATATAATAAAATTTTCTTGATGAAAATTTCGTTTATTTTACAGGTGAATCTGTGCTTAAAACCATTTTATCCTCCAACTTTTTCACTTAATAAATACAATGTTTCAAGACACAAAAGACAAGTTTCAATCAATCTCTTCATTTGTTAAAGATACTGAGAAATATGTCAAAGATGTAAAATTGAACAAAGATAAATATAACAACTATTGGATAAAAACAATTATGGTAAATAATATGAGTTCTTCAATTTCCTTCAGTGGAAGGGCTTTTAGTATACCTGGTAGAACATCAATTAAAGTATCTCTAACAAAAGTTTCTCCTCTCCTTCTAGTCATATATTCAAAACTAGAAAAAGCAATGAAACAAGAAAAAGTATCAAAAAACAAAAACCTTATGGATGAAGCTTCAGAAATAAAAGATAAGACCATCTGTAATATGCAAGGAGAAATTTGTATTTTTTTAACAACCCTAAAGATGTAAATCCTGATGAAATAAAGGATGTTAATATATCAGGTGAAATGACATTTCGTTCAATAGTAGTTTACGATCATTTTAAAATTACCTTTAATATAAAAAATGTTGTCGTTGAATCTGGTAATGAAAAAAAGTATATCGATATCGATGGTAATTTTATTAAATATGAGTCAATATACAACTGAAAGTATAGATGAATTTCAGTTTAAGTAAAGTTTTACTTTATAAATATGCTAGACTTTCCTGATTCGCCATATGACAAATTTGAGAATTGTCCTGCGTGTGAAAGACGGGGATTAAACACAGAGTCAAAAGCCTATAAACAATGTATATTCTGTGATTATCTTCTAATTAATGATAATAAAAAATATAAAAAGGAAAATAATTCTTTTAGATTTACACCAAAAATGAATTACTTTACAAGATTGATTAGAGAAATGAATGTAAAGTATGAGGGTGATAACACTCCTTTCCTTACAAGGGAAGAAACTGAACGTATAAGAGAAATGTTCAAAGGATTGTTGTTATATATTATTCATGGATGTAATTTTCAGGGAAATATCAACACAAGATATTGTATAAATAAAATAATGGATTATCTTGAAATTAAACCTGAACTTAGGATAAAATATAGAGTTTCTAGAAAAGCTAATAATAAATTAAATAACCTGTTTTCTAAAAATATAAATGAATGATTTTTTACCCATTTGGGAAAATAAGATAAAATTTAACAACCATAAAAATCTCCCAAATTCATTAAGATGTCTCATAGTTGGTTCAAGTGGATGTGGAAAAACCTGCTTACTTTTAAAGATGCTCCTCACTCCAAACTTTTTAGATTATGATAATTTAATAATTTTCACAAAGTCGAGTTTTCAACCAGAGTATCAAGTACTCTCACAAGGTTTTAATGCTGGTCTTCAAAAAGAAGATCTAATCGGTTTATTTAAACGTCAAAAAAACCTAAATGATTATAACATTTAAGATATAATTCAACTATTTTGTGATACACAGAGATGTAAAAAGAAATCAAATCCTATAACTTGTATTCTTAGTGATAATACGGATGACATACCGTCTCCCCAAGATTTGGATAAATCAAAAAAGAACCTCGTTATCTTTGATGATTGTGTTAATGAGAGAAACCAAACGGTAATGGACAGCTACTACACAAGAGGGAGACATTCTTCTTGTAATTGTATTTATCTTAGTCAATCGTACTTTCAACTTCCTCGTCGTTCCATCAGAAACAATGCTAATACTTTTATTTTATTCAAGTTAAATTAATAGATGTCAATAATTTTTGGAGAGATAATTGTTCTACATTATGTAGTAAAAAGAAATTTGAGGATTACATGAAGCACACGACTGAAAAATATAAATATATTGTTGTGAAAGAAGATGAGATATTAAGGGATATATTTTTTGTTTTATAAACAATTACATATATAAATGACAACTATTATTATAAATCTTGTGGGGAAATCTGCTTCTGGAAAAAACTTTCATAAATCAAGGTTCTTGTGTAGTACAAATGAGAATATTGTAAATTTACTTAAAAAACACCCCGTGATATGCATTGTATCAACAACAACTAGAGCAATAAGACCTGGAGAAGTAAAAGGTGAAGATTATCACTATATTTCAGTGGAGGAACATATGCGATTGAGGAATGAAGGTCAAATATTTGAGGAGGTTTCTCTTGGTGCAACAAAATATTCACATTGTAAGAGTGAGTTAAGGAAACTAAAATCTGGTGGTGTTGGGATATTAGAAACTAATCCAGAAGGAACGAGACAAATTATTTATTAAACATCTGAGCGGAGTGAAGATTTTATCATTCGGTTTTGATGTTGATGAAGAAACTCAACGCAAACGTATGAAAAGCAGAGATGCAAGTATTAGTGAAGAAGAAATTACAACTCGCATTAATGTTAATAAAGAATTTGATGAAATATTTAAAGAAAAGGATTTATTTGAACACATCTACTTGAATGATGAAGAAAAGGAAAATTTCCCTGTTGATGTTTACAATTCATTAAATTATATTTTACAATAAATAAATGGATGCAAAAGAAAAAGCAAGAAGATTTAAGGAACATCAAGAGTTGGTTTCAAAAGTTGTAAAACAGCAGGAAGACATAACGAAGAAATGCAGACAGAAACTAACGGGCGAAGAAGCATTTGAAAGAAAACAAGAGAAATTTTTTAAACCACTTTTAAAAACTTCCCAAGAAAAAATGAAAGATGTTTCCACAGTTCCCACGGTAGAATATACTCCTAAAAAACTTCAAATGTTAAAAGATTTTGATCAAATGACGGAGGAAGAATGAGAGCATTTAGGAGAATTAAAGGTATATGATGATGAAGGTTTATTTCAACAACTGGAAGAGATTAATCAACCCCCTGATTATATTGTGAATGCTCTTCAAAACAATGAATATTCAGCGGATTCAAAAACCAAAGCAGGACTCATTCCAACAGAACAACCAGCAATATTTCATCTTCTTCAAGAAAAGGTATTGATATTTAATGATGAATTAAGGTTCTCGGGTTCTGCTCAACCCCCTGTTAAACTAACTCCGAGATTAATGTTTCTTCTCACAAAAGATGGAAGACAAGGTTCAACTGTGAGGGATGAATCAAAGTATATTGATAAACCATTGTATCTGGAAAATAATGATGATAGAGTATATATTGATCTGCTGAACACTCTAAGTTATAGGGTTATTCTTTCTGGTAAAAGTAGGAAGAATGAGAAGGAGAAACACATTATTCAGGCTTTAAGTATCCTTGGTTCAGGTGTTAGTTTTCTTCCAAATGACCCATTGCAATTAGTTAATAGACTGTTATTGTTGTTATGTAGTAAGAAGGCTGGAAATAACAATTGTTTTAATGAAGCATCAGCCATTTTAGACCAGTTGATGAACATGAAAATAATTAATAAAAATCAATATAAAGACATTTTATCTCATATTAAATAAGATGAGAAGCACAATCCTTAGTTTCAATTTCACAACAAGTGACCACACATCTTCATTCCCATACCCACTACAACTTGACCCAACAAAAGAATATGAGGCATCTTTATTGTCCATGGAAACTTATAATACCTTATTTAATATAACTGATAAAAATGACAAGTTTAGTTATAATTCGGGAAGTGGATACAAAACGATAACAGTCTCACCCGGAGCATTTGAGATTTCTCAAATATCTTCCGAAATTGCTCGTCTTATGAAAGAACAGGGTGATGAACCAAAAAATATTGTTATAGACATTCAAAAACATACTTCAAAATCAACGATTAAAGTTAAAAATAACTACAAGGTTGATTTCACAATTGATAATTCATTTAGAGAGTTATTGGGTTTCTCCTCAAAAAAGATTGAAACTAATGGGACGTTTTACAGTGATAATGTCATTCAAATATCCTCAGGAATAAATTCGGTGTTAATTCACTGTGATTTGATTGATGGTGCTTCTAATGATGGAAAAAAAACAAATGCAATATTTTCATTCAGCACATACTCAACCCCACTTGGTTATAAATTCAATATGGAACCCAAAAATTTGGTTTATCTCCCTGTGTCAGGAAAAACCATACACAGAGTAAATTTTAGGATAACCGACCAAGATAATCGTATGATTTCTTTTGATGGAGAAGTTATATCCATCAGAATTCACCTACGTGAAGTTTTCCAATAAATAAATACGATGGTTATTGTGAGGAAACACGAGTTGGGAAAATATAAAATAATTACAGGGGATGGGATGTTCCTTTCCCCATACTACAAGGGTGAAGGTATGTATCTTGGTAGAGGATACTATAAACCTAAGAGACAAAGGGGTGTTGGACATCAATTTAGAGGAGATGGGATAATTGATACTCTCATGGGTATTGGTTCAACTATTCTTAAACATAAAGATCTAATTGGTTCAACTGCTTCTGCTGTGGGAAATGTAGCAGGTGTTGTAAAGAGCATAAAAGATGCTCAGAAGGAATCTCATAAATTACAAGCAATAAAAGAAATTAAGAAAGGCAAAACTCAGTTGTACCCCCAAGAACGACAGAAAATAATTCAAATACTTGGATCAGGGTTTCAAAAGTTTTAACATCTTTTTTCCTAAATAAATACAAGTATGGAAGCAAATGATAGTATCTATGATTTGGATGATACTATTATTATCTCAAACTCCACTAAAAAAGAAGATTACTTCAAGGTAAATGCAATAACTGGAACAGACTGGAATACGAATGGTACAAAAAGTTTTGAAATAAATAATCAACAAACCTATTTGAATCTATCCGAAAGTTTCTTGTTGTGTAAATTTAAATTCACGAAGGCTGCGACTAACACAAACGCTACACTTGTAAATGATTTCTTCTGGAAAATGTTTGATAGTGTGCGTTTGTATATTGGAACACAAGAAGTTGAAGCGGTTGATTATGTCTCTGCTGTATCTGAAATGATGAAATTTACACTCTATACATTCAGTGATAGAATGGGAAAGGGGTCTGTCGAAGGTTTTATTCCTGATATGTCAACGGGAACAAACACAGACTCTGGATATACTCAAAGGAAAGGAGCGTATAATGATGATACAAAAGCAGAAAATAGTTTTACTGTGGCAGTTCCTCTTAAAGGTATATTTGGATTTTGTGATCATGATAAAGTTCTGTATGGTCTTAAAATTAGATTTCAACTACAAAGGAATGATAATGAAAATCGATTGCTTTTTGGTGTTGGTAGTGCTTTTGGTGATCAGAATAAATTTGTAATTGACGAAATGAGTTGGTATATCAGTGAATATACTCCTAATCTTAAAAGAGAAGAGATGTTGAATCGAAGACTTAACTCAAAGAAACCACTCAGTGTATCATACCTCAAAAGATGTCAACACGTTAAACTCAACCAAACTACTTACACGTGGAATTTGGGTGTTCTGGAAGGAAAGCCACGATATCTTTGGATCATTTTTAAAAAGCCAGATGGTGATACTGCGACTGATAAGAATAATGCATTGAGTGATAATGCTAAGGTGAAACAACTTCGCGTTTCTCTAGATGGAACATTTTATCCACGAGATAGATTGGAAATGAATTGGGAAAAAAATGATTTTACTCAAGCATACAAGTCTTACCAAAAGGTGTGTGAAAGTAATGGAAATAAAGAACCTATTTTGGATATGACAGCATTTAAAAGTTTGCATACAATCTATGCGTTTGACCTGAGCGCTCAAAAGGAAACTATAAAGTCTAATCGAGTGGATACTTCCCTAGACATTGAAAGAGGAGAGAATGAAGAAGTTGATACATGTTGTTTGCTTTTGGAAGAAACAGAATTGCAGATTAATACAGATAATGGTGTGATGATTAGTCTCACATAATTTTTTGTTAAATAAATGAGTGGTAAAGTACCAACTGGGGTATATGTTAATCAAATCAATCTTCATAAACTATCATCTTGTGTTCAAAATCAAAAGCCTTGTACGATTAACGTTAATACAATTCAGAGAAAAGGAGCAGTAAGAATTGATGTTTTGCTCACAAGAGAACAGGTTAAAATCTTGCATGACACTGGCTCACTTAAAATTAAAATGACAAAACCAATGTTGAAAAAATATTGAATAAGAGAGACGAGTGGAGGATTTCTCCCATTTCTAATTCCTTTATTTGCTGGTTTAAGTGCGGTTGTAGCATTGACGGGTGGTATTTCAACAGCGGTGAAAACTGCCAACGAAAGGAAGGCTCAACTCCAAGCTCAAAAAGAATTGGAAAGACATAACAAAGAGTTGGAGAAACAAATTAGTGGAAGTGGTGCAATTGTAGATTTTGCTGAAAAACTTGAAGGTCTGCCTGATAAAGCGAGATTGTTAGTTGGAGATATGCTTTCTTCTATAGCACAAGCAGATGTAAAATTAACGAAAAGAGGTAATGGATTATATCTTTCTAATAAATAAATGAGCATTGATGAGTGGTTGAAAGAATTTGGAAAGAATACAACATCAAATTTACAACTTGTCAAATATTGTAAGAAATTAAAAATTCATAATGTGGTTATTTGTATGAGAGATGAATTAACAAATGTGCTGAAACATACAAAGAATATTATTATGAACTTAGAAGATAATAATGGGAACGGTTCTCATTGGGTTTGTATTTTTCATAGTCAAGACAAATATTATTTTGATAGTTTTGGTCTTCCACCACCTGTTGAAGTCATAAAATTCTTACAGAATGGTGTTTATCAAACATTTCAAGTCCACGAATTAAATTCCAAGTGTTGTGGTCAATTAAGTCTATATGTGTTATTTCAACTCAACAAAAATAAAAAATTTTATGATATTATTTTGAATCTAATATAAATGACTTATGTTGGTAAAGATGGTTCTATCTTTGGTGTATCTTAAGAACTGGATATTGATTTATCAAATTATTACACAAAGGCACAGGCTGAACGACATAAATATAATACAACCAAAAATATTAACAGGAAAAATGCTTATAAATTAAAAAATTATCCAAGCCCGACTGACGCGAATGACTTGGTGAGATTAAGCGATTTATCACAATATATATATATATATCTTTAAATAAAACGGCCGTGTATTCCAAAGATACAGAAGTGTTGATATTATCTCCAGGTCATACAGAATTCACAGTTCGAAATAAAATAATTTTTTATAAAGAAGGGCGTATCGTTTGCATGAGGATAGAACAATGGGGGTATGATATGAATGATTTAGGATATAATTGGTCATTTAAGATTAACCTCGAAGATCTGGAACAATTAAATCAGTCTCGTAAGGAAGAATATTATCCACTTGGTATCGAGAATGAGTTTTGTGGGGCCACGATTAGTAAACAACAAATAAAAGAATTTAATAAGGGTAAATATAATTATGGTTTTGCCCTTGTTTATCTCATGAAAACAGAAAAAAAACAGGATTATATATAATAAGTAAGGAAATACAAAATGATTTAACTATGGGAAGATGGGGAGGTGTTTCGTGCCATAATATTATTCTAACATCTATTTCTAATACATAAATGACAGCAAGAAGGCTTAAAGAAAATTATCATTTCTGTGTCCAAGCATACCTTCAAGAAAAGGGTATTCGGTATTTTAATAAATATGTTCTACAACATAAGAATGAGGTATTTTCAATAAAAGATTGGCATTATGCTGATGTTGATAAACCGACAACTTTAGATTTAATTCGAATGTTAATAATGAAAAAATTATAAAGTTAAGAAAAGGTAAGGCTCTTTTAGAAATTCAAAAGAAATTTTATTGGTTTCCTGTTGTAAAAAAAATTATTTTGGATACAGGAATAACCAGAAATCCTGATGAATATATGTATGATATTCTATGGGGTGTAAGCGATTCAAGGATAATAAGGGATGAGGAAGGAGTTGAAGAAGAGAGGGAAGAGGAGGAAAAGGAGAAGAAAGAGAAGGAGGAAAAGGAGAAGAGAGAGAGGGATGAAAGGGAGAAGAGAGAGAAGAGAGAGAGAGAGGGATGAAAGGGAGAAGAGAGAGAAGAGAGAGAGGGAGGAAAGAGAGAAGAGGGAGAGAGATGAAAGGGAGAAGAGAGAGAGAATGAATAAATATCAAAATATGGAAACCAGTGAGATTAAAAAAAGATTGGTGGTATTACAGAAAATAACTCAACCCACCGAGGTTGAAAACAAGGAATTGACAAGTCTATTTGCAATACTTTCGACAAGAATATTGACATCGACAAGATATTCATTTTAATTCAAGTTTTTCATTTTTATTTTTTTTCTTAAATAAATGGAGGAGAGAGTGAAGGCATTTCTAAGGATTCTTTATGTTTTAAAAATTAAGATTCAAATGCGCATGTTGGAAACGAAAAAGGTTTTTGCACTCTGCAGGAATTTTTCACATAAATAAATGAGTTATTGTCTCAAATGTAAAAAGAAAACTAATACTAAAAATATTTCATATATTAAAAGTAAAAATAACAGGGTTATACAAAAAGGTATATGTTTGGTGTGTGGTTCAAAAAAAATCAATTTATCTCCAAACACAAACGAGGAGGAGATATACAAAAGTTTTTATCAGGAAGTAAATTTAGAACTACTGGAATACCAGGGGAATTACATCTTTTTTTTTGTTAGGGTATTCTTTTTGTGGTCCAGGCACAAACTTAGATAAAAGATTAGATGAGGCAGACAATCCTAAATCCTGGAGTAAGCCTATCAATAGAGTTGATAAAGTGTGCATGAGACACGATATTGATTCTGGGAATACCACAACGTTGGAAGAAAAGCATGAAGCCGATAGAGAAATGTTGTATAATTTGTCTCTGAGACAAAGTCCAACCTTGAGAGAAAAGGCTGATCGGTTCATTGTGAAGAAGATGATCAGTGCTAAATTGAAACTTGGACTTGGAAATTCAAAAAACTTATAGGCTCTAATGATGTCATTAAGACTGAAGAGCAATTAGCTGATGAATTACATAAACCAATATTCACAAAGTTTCAGAGAAGGAAAGTTTATTCCAAGGAAGTTGATTATATCTGGTCTGCTGATTTGATTGAACTCAATAATGATAAGGGGTACAAGTATGCTTTAACCGTTATTGATTTGAGGAGTAGATACATGTGGGTTGTACCATTAAAAAACAAAACAGGTTATACTCTTATGTTAGCTTTTCAACAGATATTTAATAAAAGTAAGAGAAAACCTAAAAAATTGTGGACTGATGAGGGTAGAGAGTTTTATAACAAGACATTCATGAATTTTCTAAAATATAACAGTATTACATTATACAGTACCTTTAATTAAGGGAAGGCAGTTGTTGTTGAACGTTTTAATCGTACCTTAAAAGAGAGACTATATAAAAAATTCACACAACTCGGTTCACAACAATGGTCATCTTTTATTCAGGATATTGTGGATAAGTATAATGACACGATTCACACGTCAACAAATATGAAACCATCAGAAACATTTACAAAATTAAAATATGAAAAAGAGATTAAAGTCAGAAAACCTAAGTTCAAAGTTGGTGATATCGTAAGAATATATAGGTGGAAATCTCATTTTGAAAAGGGTTATATTAAAAGATGGACGAACGAGCTTTTTAAAATTGTTGATGTAATAGATACGGTTCCTTGGACTTATAAGATATATGATTTGGAAGGGGAAGAGATTTTAGGTTCATTTTATTCATAGGAGTTACAAAAGACAAAGATAAATTGAAATTTTTTGACTCCACCCCTTTTTGACTCCACCCACACAAAACCCACCCACATAAACCCCACACAAACCCCACACAAACCCCACACAAACCCCACACAAACCCCACACACACACATAAACCCCACCCCACACAAACCCCACACAAACCCCACACACATAAACCCCACCCCACACAAACCCCACACAAACCCCTCACAAGCTCCACACAAGCTCCACACACACAAACCCCTCACAAGCTCCACACACACAAACCCCTCACAAGCTCCACCCATATTCATCATATTCACATAATTAGTGATTAGTTTAATAGTTCCCCACACACAACATGTTTATTTAATTAAAAAATGATCCACCCATCCACCCATCCATTTATCCACACAAACCTCATCCACATTCACCCCTCCCACATAAACCCTGCCCACATAAACCCTGCCCACATAAACCCTGCCCACATAAGCCCCTCCCACATCAACCCTGCCCACATAAACCCCCCCCACATAAACACCGCCCACATAAGCCCCTTCCACATAAACCCTGCCCACATAAGCCTCATCCACATTCACCCCTCCCACATAAACCCTGCCCACATAAACCCTGTCCACATAAACCCTGCCCACACAAGCCCCGCCCACACACGCCCCTCCCACCGAAGCCCCGCCCACACAAGCCCCACCCACACAAGCCCCACCCACACACGCCCCTCCCACCGAAGCTCCGCCCACACAAGCCCCACCCACACAAGCCCCACCCACACAAGCCCCGCCCACACAAGCCCCGCCCACACAAGCCCCACCCCCTCATCCCCACTGTGCGCCCCCACCTTTGACCCACCACCTCCCTCATCCCACCCCCACCCTTCCCCACACACACACATGGGGAGGGGAGGGATGGGATGAGGGGTAGATGGGTCATTGGGGGAGCGCACCTACGCCCCCCCTTCATGTCTTAATCCTTTTTTTGAAATTTAAAATCAAGTAATTGTAAACAAAACAAATATAATTTATTAAAATTGAAAATATTAAATATTCATTTGCGAGAATGTATAATCTTTCCCAGCAATCTTCTTCAGATGTCTTGTGATTTCGAAACTCAGACACCATATTCTGTTTTGAAACAAAAAGTGGATAATAATTAGGTTTTATAAAGATAATTACATGGTAATATGAGTAATCCTGTTGTTGACCAGCCTCGTTGACCACTGAATTAACACACCAGGAGCCTGTCATCCTTTCAAGGCCAATAAAATGAATTCCAGTGTACTGGCAAAACCGCATCCAAAACTAATGATGCAACCAACATAAGACGACATTCTAAAGAGAGAGTGATATTAATAATAATTCAGAAACATTTACCTCCAGAAAATCATGTGTTGTACAAGATTGCTTCAACAGCTGATGTTGTGTGATAGTGCTGAAAAAAAAAGCCAAGGGTATCGATGGAGAGACAGACAGAGAGAGGTAGGTAGAAAGACAGACAGAGAGAGATACAAACAGACAGGGAAAGCGACACACACGCACACACACACACACACACACACACACACACACACACACACACACACACGCACACACACACACACACACACACACACACACACACACACACACACACACACACACACACACACACACACACACATATATACACATACACACATGTCTCACCATTGGTTTAATTGATTCGAGATCAGAGGTCGTGATAAGACTTCGTACCAGTCATTATAAATGTTTTTCAATTCTCTTCTAAAATCATTGACCTCTTCAATAATAGCATTCATTTGATGCACCTCATCGTGATATGTAAACTCCACTTCTTCCAAGGACCTGTCAGGAAAAAATATATATTTTCGCATTATCACGATTTAATTTATAATCAATTGCTTCATCGTTCAAAGAGGAACCAATACACAGGCTTACCAACTTTGTGTTGAGCTGTTTTGTTCGCGGAAGAAAGATCGCTCATGTCTCAGTTGTAAAAATGAAAATCCCGTCTGGCAGAAACTTTGTCTGGCGAATCACTTATAAGACAACACGAGGAAATTACCTAATCATTGGGTGTGGCCACAGGAAATGACACCGGGTGAGACAGCTTGGAAAATAACTGGGTGATATATTCTCAAATTGTATGAATCATTTTCAAAACATACTTAAAATACCCTGAAATGGTTTTGATTAAACATGTTTTCAGTTCGTGTTCTGAGATAAAATATAAAAACGAGACCTTGTCTCACAGAATAGTTCCTGTTTTTCTTTTCACAGCACGACCGTGTCAAAAAAACACTTCCTCATTTTCACGGCATGAACTGAAAACATTTGAAACAAAACTTTTTTATGGCGTGGTTTATGCACAAAAATGATTTGCAACTTGGGCGGTGGTCAGATGAGATCATTAAGAGAAGTTTATCATTTCATAATGACACAAAAGGGGTATCTTAAAAAATATAAAGATTCAAATGTTTTGTTTTTCAATATTTTAGATGGGGATTATTGTGCAAAGAAAATTAAACTATTGAAGGAATTTGAGAATGAACAAATCTTTATAGGTTCAATGAGTGAGCTGTTCAACCCCCAGGTGTTCAATTCAATGAGGTTCAACCTCCAGGTTAAAAGGGGAGACAAATAAATATACCTTGGGATAAAAAGGGGGTTTATTTTTAGGGAAAAAAAATAGGAATCACTGAAAATCCCCCATTCATTTACATGGGGAAAAGTGAGCCAGAACCAGTATATTCACCCTACTACTCACCTTAATGGTTGACTTTGAGCCTATGTTGACCTTTTGGTCCATGTTGACCTCAAAAATAATTGGCTAGTTGAATTCAGTGATTTGAAGTTTAAATCGTCTTCAAATAGAAATCTCATCTAAGTTCTTGACCTTTGGCCGATGTTGACCTTTTGACCTCAAACAATAGGCTTCTTCCAGATGACGAGCTCTACCACGTGGTGAGGTTTCGTGAAGATCGGTTTAAAATTATGACCTTTAGGTGAGATAAAGACAGACAGACAAAGAGATAAACAGACACACAGACAGACAGACAGACAGACAGAATAACAAATTCGACTTGCCAATATACATGAAAAATCTTCGATTTTGCAAGTAACAAACAGACAGACAGAAAGGGATGAAAACATAACCACCTTCACCTTCGGTGGTGGAGGTAAACATTGGAAAGAATTAGCAGAGTGAGTATGAAAATTAAATTTACCATTTTGATGAAATAATTAATTTAAGGTTCGTTTAATCCTGTTACAAGGATTACTTAGTGATGCTATCATCAGTAGGAATTCCATGATGATGAAACAAGTTTTACCTGTGATTAAATTTTAATCAAATCAGATTGTTTGTTTGTTTCAGATAAATTGTTTGTTCACTGCCCAGAGTTCATTGTGGCTTCATTTGGTGAGGAATCTACCTTCCCCTGTGACTTCTCTCCGAGTTCACGTGGAGTTCAAATTTTCATTGATTCCCCAGCATTTTCTATAGAGTGGGAGAAAGACTCCAACGAACAACCAATTGCTCGTTTTTCCAAAATACGAGAACATTACATGGACGGTTTGAGAATGTCCTTGTCCAAAGTACATCATGGAACATTTCATTAACATTCAAATCTGTGAAACCTGATGATTATGGGAATTATACCTGCAAGGTGAACTATCCTCACTATATCCAAGGTTCTGCAGTTACAGCCTTGTACAAGGGTAAGTGTCCGTGTTTACCGTGTACCTGTAGTGTGAGTTACAGACGGACATTGTGAGGGCAAAGGATTAATTATATAATCACATTCAACTCCGAAAAATAAATAAGGATGAAGTGAACCTGTGATTGGTTTAAATACGAGGAGTTAATGAGGATGAAGTGCATCAGTAGTTGGTGTAAATATGAGGTGTTAATGAGGATGAAGTGAAACTATATTTGGTTTAAATATGAGGTGTTGATGAGTAGAGAACATTGTACTTTACGGTAATTCTACATATCGACGGTCCCCTGTGCCAGTGCGCATGCTTGTCCTGAGCCGGAGCCAGGGATGTTGTGGGTGTTTCAACCTGTTCAATACTTGTTTGATTATTGTCGTTCCATGCTAATAAAGTGGTCGAACAAATTGAACTCTGTTCTTATTTATAATCAAACAACTTGATGCAGTCGAGTGAAGATCGTCGGTGCTGAGGAGGACACGACTGGGTGAAAACGGACCATGAGAACGTCGACAGTGAGTTTGGATTTCTCGGGTTCTGTACCCAATCTTCGCCCCCAGGACACTGTACACACGTGTGTATCACCGAAAATAGAACGTTTACTCCAGAATAACTGTTCCTATGGCGCCGGTGGAAGCAGAGTGCCCGATCGAGGGTTGTGACTATATGGCTACACACGCAGAGGCGGCAGTGGTGGCGGCCATGTTGAGTATACACGGCACTGTGCACGTCGCCGCCCCCAGGGCGGCGAACTCGAATGCCAAGATGGAGAAACTCAAGCGTCCCTCCATAGCACTGGCTGGAACGGGCGAGGCCTGGTCGTACTTCATAACCCGCTGGGGCGAATACAAAACAGGTACTAAGCTTGTCGTACCCGACATAGTCGCGCAGCTACTGGAGTGCTGTGAGGAGGAGCTGAGAAAGGACCTCACTCGCGGCTGGTAGGAGCCTCGTGGGCAGCGATGAAGAAGACGTCCTCGCCGCCATGAAGGCGCTCGCCGTCCGGACGGAGAACACGATGGTAGCTCGAGTGGCCCTGTCTAACATGCGGCAGGGACACGAGGAGCCCGTCTGGGGCTCCCCTCGCGCGCGCTCCCCTCGCTCACCACCTGTACGATGATATGTGCGATAAGTGGATGAAACGCATATCCGACCCGCAGCCATACATCAACCTCACTCTCACCAACAAGCACGAGGATTATAAAGCGCTGGGTTTTAATCTCCTGAAACACACCCGCGCGGTAACCCTACCCGCTATGGCAGACACGGGGTGCCAGAGCTGCCTGATCGGCATTAAAGTCGTCCAACAAATGGGCCTGAGTACCGAGGACCTCATACCTGTATCCATGACCATGAAGGCCGCAAACAACAAAGGAATTCGTATCCTCGGAGCCGTGGTAGTCAGATTCGCCGGTAACAGTGACGACGCTCAGAGATTGGAGACGCGCCAAATCGCGTACGTGACGGACTCTTCAGACCGCATATTCCTCTCCCGCGCGGCCTGTATGGATCTGGGAATGATCTCGGACAGATTCCCGACACTCGGAGAGGTGAATCTGACGACCTCGGAATTGTGCGACTGCCCGCGACGCGCGGAGCCGTCGACCAAGCCGACCGCACTCCCCATGCCAGCGAACGAGGCCAACAGAGAGGCACTACAGTCACATTTACTCAGGATGTATGCTCAGAGCACATTCAACACGTGCCCACACCAGCCACTACCGAGAATGACCGGCCCGCCACTAAGTCTTATGCTCAGTGAGAACGCGACACCGGTTGCCCATCACACTCCCATCTCCGTGGCCATACATTGGCAAGATGAGGTAAAAGCAGGCCTCGACCAGGACGTTCAGCTCGGCGTGTTGGAGGAAGTACCCGTCGGCACGCTGGTGACATGGTGTCACCGCATGGTAATTTGCATGAAAAAGAATGGCAAGCCGCGACGCACCGTCGACTTTCAGGCCTTGAACAAGCATGCGTTCCGCGAGACCCACCACACCCAATCCCCGTTCCACCAGGCGAGACGCGTACCTAACGGGAAGCGCAAGACAGTATTCGACGCAGGGAACGGTTACGATAGCGTCCGCCTACACGAGGACGACCGCCACAAGACGACCTTCATCACTCCATGGGGGCGCTACCGGTACCTATCTGCCCCACAAGGGTATATGGCATCGGGGACGGTTACTCACGATGATACGATGAGATCGTCGCGGACATTGGTAACAAGACCAAGTGCGTAGATGACACGCTACTATGGTCAGACACGATTGAGGGGAGCTACTTCCAGGCGGTCCAATGGCTGGATATATGCGGCCGGAATGGAATCATCCTCAACCCGGAGAAGTTTGTCTTCAGCGCACCCACGGTGGACTTCGCGGGCTTCACCATCACCATGACCGACGTGCGACCGTGCAGCCGCTACCTGGAAGCGATCCACGATTTCCCACAACCGCGTAACATCACCGACGTCAGATCGTGGTTCAGGCTTGTCAACCAGGTGGCATACGCCTTTAGTATGGCCGAACGAATGCAGCCATTCCGGAAGCTCCTGAAAAGTGGAGAACGCTTCCAGTGGTCCATGGAGTTAGAGGACATATTCCACGAGTCGAAAGACGTGATCGTACAAGAAATCGAACAAGGTGTCCGCATATTTGACAAAACTAAGCCAACATGCATCGCCACGGACTGGTCGAAGGAGGGAATCGGATTCTGGTTGCTTCAAAAGCACTGCCGATGTGTGCCAGTTAGACCATTCTGCTGCACTGATGGATGGAAAATAACCCTGGTCGGCAGCAGATTTACACACGCGGCAGAATCCAGATACGCGCCCATAGAGGGCGAGGCTCTCGCAGTCGCGGACGCCTTGGACAAGGCGCGCTACTTCGTACTGGGCTGTGAGAACCTGATCGTTGCGGTAGACCACAAACCACTGTTGAAACTACTTTCAGACAGAGCACTTGACGACATATCCAACCCCCGCCTCAGGAACCTCAAGGAGAAGACCCTGCGTTATCGCTTCCGTATCATACATATCCCGGGCATGAAGAACAAGGCGGCAGATGCCATGTCGTGCAGGCCGGTTGGCACCACGCGACCTCCACTCATGAACCTTCCAGATGACAATGCCACCATAGCGACCCACCTCCAACCAAGCATGCACACCGACGTCCTGTCCCTCCTACGCCAAACTGAGCCTGAGTATGAAGACGACGTCGAGGAGGACAACCTGGCATGTTGTGCCGCGGGCCTCAAATCATTGCGATCAGTAACATGGGATCGCATCAGGGAAGCCACCAGCAGCGATGGCGATATGCACATATTGGAGGGAATGACAATGAACGGCATCCCCGACTCAAAAATCGAGATGCCAGAGACAATTCGCGACTATCATCAGTACCGCGAGAACATTACATCGACAGATGGAGTGATCCTATACCATGACCGAGTAGTCATACAACCCTCACTCCGCGGTGATGTGCTGAGCGCCCTACACGCTGCCCACCAGGGCGTATCAATGATGACCGCCTGCGCAGAATCCTCTGTATTCTGGCCAGGCATGTCGGCCGACATCAGCGCCACTCGGAAAAACTGCGAACACTGCCACCGGATGGCACCATCACAGCCTGGAGCGCCACCAACTCCACCTATTCCGGTCGTTTACCCCTTTCAGGCAGTGTGCTCGGACTTCTTTGTACACAGGGGTGCACACTACCTTGTGACGGTGGACAGATACTCGAACTGGCCGATCATCTCAAAGTCGATGGGTGGCGCCGCCAGACTCATAAACCACTTACGTCGTGCCTTCGTGATGTACGGGACACCAGAAGAGCTCGCGTCGGATGGGGGACCGGAGTTCACCTCCACCGAGACCAGGTCATTCCTGCACAGATGGGGCGTACACCACCGCTTGTCATCGGTGGCCTTCCCTCACAGCAACTGTCACGCGGAGATTGGAGTTAAGACAATGAAACGACTTATCACGGACAACACCAGCCCGCAGGGAGAACTTGACACTGACGCTGTGCAGAGAGCGATACTACAATATCGTAACACGCCTGACCCTGACACGAAGATCTCCCCGGCAATGTGTGTCTTCGGCCGCCCGATACGCGATTTCATCCCAATTATCCCCGGGAAGTACAGACCGCACGACAATTGGCTTGAGACCCTGAAAGCGCGGGAGGAGGCCCTCCACAAACGTCATATCCGCACAGCCGACACCTGGGCAGAACACACCAAACGCCTTCCGCCACTTGCTGTAGGGGACCTAGTCCGCGTACAGAACCAGACAGGATTCCACCCAAAAAAATGGGACAAGACAGGCAGTATCGTGGAGGTACGCCAACACGACCAATACGTGATCAAGATCGACGGCTCGGGCAGAGTCACACTTCGGAACAGGAAATTCCTGCGCAAGTTTAGCCCAGTTCGCAATGACCAGCTGCCACCCCGGTCTATCTATGATGATCTAGCAACCCGCATCACTGTACCTGCACCCGTTGTAACACCGCAACTGCCTGACCTCGACAGCGAACCCGTGACATCTGCGACGCCAACGGGGCCCACGCCGGCACTGACGTCAGTATGCACACCCCAGCGCAAGACGACACCCGTTTCAGACACGCCAGCAGCACCAGGACGAGGCACACCGAGGCGCGCGATCCTTCAGACGCCACCATCGGCCCCTGAAACCCCGAGAGCCCCATCCCCACTGGGGCCCGATGTGACACCACCAGCACCAGCAATAGGTCAACGCCGATCCACCAGAGTGACCAGCGTGCCTGCCTGGCACAAGGACTACTCCATGGAATAGTCACACGATGGGCGATATAAACTTTTGTTCATTCATTAAACTTAATATTTTCTCAGCCTTTATCTATTAACATAATAAAGACTCGGAGGGAGATAGAGAACATTGTACTTTACGGTACTTCTACATATCGACGGTCCCCTGTGCCAGTGCGCATGCGCAGCCTGAGCCGGAGCCAGGGATGTTGTGGGTGTTTCAACCTGTTCAATACTTGTTTGATTATTGTCGTTCCACGCTAATAAAGTGGTCGAACAAATTGAACTCTGTTCTTATTTAATCTACACCTCACTATCCGAAAACATGGACCATCTTCTATCTTCTCATCCAAACTCTCTCTCTTCCTCTTATGTGGTGACTTCAATTGTCATCACGCCAGTTGGCTCGGTGTGGGTACCTCTCTCACCTGCCATGGCACCTCAGCAAAAGCTTTCTGCGACTCATTGGGACTGACTCAATCGGTCAACTTCCCGACCCGGATCTCAACCAATGGTACTCCATCTCTTCTGGATCTGATTTTGACAAATTTCCCTGACAATATCTGCTGCTCTTCCTTCGCTCCAATTGGTTCTTCTGACCACGTCCTTGTCAAAGTGGACATCTCTCTGGCTGTTATCAGAGAACCACCTCACCGCCGTCGAGTCTGGCATTTCACTCAAGCCGACTGGCAGGGTCTCCGAGCAGCCATCAAACTTACAGACTGGTCTCCTATCACTACTTTCCCAAACATCAACTCATCCTGGGAATTCTTTCAAAGAAACTTGCTCTCCCTCATGCACAGATTTATCCCCTCTCGTGTTCAGTTGTCTTACCCTTCCTCCCGCCCTTGGTTTCCTGAAGCTTGTGGCGAGGCAGTTGTCCTGAAACAACTTGCCTTTGCCTCATGGAAAGCAAACCCAACTGAGGGCAATCTCAGTTCTTTCCACAAAGCTCGGAACAAGTGTGTATCTACCCTCAGGAGAGCCAGAAAACAACATCTTTCTCATCTCAAGTCTAAACTCTCAAACCTCTCTCCCTCCTCAAAATCCTGGTGGCGTTTAATCAAATCTGTTTCTGGTGTATGTTCCCCCTCCATCCCCTCCCTTACCTCAAATGGCCGCACTGCTGATTCCACACGTGATAAAGCTGAATGTCTAAACTCGGTGTTTGCAGCTAAATCTTGTGTCCTAAACCCATCACTATCTCTACCCACTTTACCCAGTCGCACCCAACTGTCCCTGGACTCTGTATCCTTTTCTCCTGACAAGGTGGAGAGCTTGCTTTCAAACCTCGAGTCAGATTCTGCAACCGGTCCAGACGGCATCAGCCCACGTGTCCTCAAAGCCTGCTCTTCTGCTCTTGCTCACCCTCTCTCTGTTCTATTCACCCTCTCATTTGATCAAGGTCATCTGCCATCTGCTTGGAAATCTGCTAACATCACTGCCCTGCATAAAAAAGGTGCAAAAACAGATCCCTATTACTACAGACCAATCAGCCTTCTCCCAATCATCAGCAAGGTGATGGAATCCATCATCGCTTCAGATATGAAATCCTTCCTCTTCTCCAATGGTTTGATTTCCAATCATCAATTTGGTTTCAGACCAGGTCACTCTACCCTGGATATGCTGCTTCTGCTCTCCCATCAATGGATGGAAGTCCTCAATGCCAGACAGGAAATCCGAGCCGTATCCCTGGACATATCATGTGCTTTTGACACAGTCTGGCACCTTGCCCTACTCACCAAACTCTCTTCGCATGGTATCCAAGGCCATCTCCACTCATGGCTCGCAGACTTCCTCTCCTGTCGCAGTCAACGTGTGGCCCTAAATGGAGTTCTTTCATCCCCTCTTCCTGTGCAGGCTGGAGTTCCTCAAGGTAGCGTTCTGGGCCCTGTTCTTTTTCTGGTTTTCATCAATGATCTCTCGGACTCTCTGGAGAATCCTCTATTTCTCTTTGCCGACGACTCCACCCTCTGCCGTACCATCTGTCATCCCTCAGACCGGCAAGCAGCAGCTTCTTCGCTCACTGCAGATCTGGATAAAATCCCAAACTGGTCCAACACGTGGAACATGTCTTTCAATCCAGACAAATCTCACACTCTCACTATGTCTCTTCGAAAGGACCGTTTACAAAACCCCCCATCCACTTTCTCAACAATCCTCTGGAAGAAGTCTTTTCTTTCAAGCTTCTAGGTCTCACTATCTGCCATGACCTTTCCTGGGAAAGTCACATTTCCAACCTCGCCTCAAAAGCCAGTCGCCGACTGGGAATCCTCCGTCGTGCTAAGTCCTTCCTCGGCCCTCTTGAGCTCCTCACCACTTACAAAGCATTTGTCTGTAGCCTGATGGAGTACTGCTCTCCCCTCTGGGCTGGTGCTCCTGCCTCCCACCTTTCTCGGCTTCACGCTGTCGAAACCAGGGAATTTAAGATCATCGGCATCTCCCGCAATGAATCTGAGTCTTTGGGCCTCTCACTCAATCACCGCAGGTTGGTCGGTGGTCTTTCTGTCTTCTACCGACTCCTCTCCAGCCTTGCCCCCCCTGCTCTCTCTGCGATTTGTCCCCACCACATTTCCACAGGGCGCTCAAGGTCCGCCAACAACCCCCTTCTGGTAAAACTACCAAAATCACGAATCACTGCTCATCTTCACTCTATCATTCCTCTTTTTTCCCGCCTTTGGAATAAACTTCCTCACTCTATTCTTTCCCATTCTTCCCTCCAGGCTTTCAAAACAGCTGTTCACCACCACCTCTTATCTTCCCCCATCCAAATCCTCGATCTTTTCTACCCCCGATAATCCACCCAAGCCCACTTCCTTCATTTCTCCTGCTTTCCTTCCTGAAAGTCCCTGAAATGTCCATCTTCTCTTCGCCATGTTCCCCGTCCCATCCCCATCCCTCTCCCTTCCACAGTTCACCTAATGTGTCTGTTCCCCACTGTTTTGTCCCTTCCACTCCCACCCCTCTTGTCTCA